>NC_137870.1:45818952-45836452 GCF_963924005.1 Protomyctophum bolini
CGTTTTAATGAAAAACAGTGGATTAAGAACCTCAACACGGATTTTCCTCGAGGCTTAAACATGCCTAAAATTAGATCTTGAACACTAAAAAACTTAAACTCAGGATTAAACTGGAGAAATCTAAAAGTGATTGGATCAGACTTCCTTCGGATACATGGCGAATGCATTTATTCCTTGCATTGTGCCTACACATGTCGCGACCTGCGGTCGCGACATGTGTAGGCACAGTGCACTGAAATCTTTTAATTCCCCCCGTCACAAGAACACTCGGCTATTATTGCATTTTATTTTTGGCAATTTCATAATTGTCCTCATGTGCTCCCTATATGCAGACCACATGGTTCTCTATAGATGATTATTGAGGTAATGCATGCTCCGCAGTACACGCGTGAGCTTGTAGATCAGCTATTTCCGGTCTCCGACACAGTCATTGGGCATGAAGGGAAAGAGGGGTGTAATATGTATTGAACAGTTAGATATGTCATGCATCTGGTGACAGTACTTCATTAGACACCCTGGAGTTGTTTTTATGTGCAATGGTGTATTAACTTTGTATTTAAGGTTTCTTCCTGGAGGCTGAACCCTTGACAGTAAAACGGGCCAATGAAATAAACAGTGATATAGTGACATCACACTATCAGCCCCTCCCCTAACCCCTCCCCCTTTATCATACAACTACAGCTGTGGGTGCGGCTTCAGTTCAGGTGGATCACCACCCATCACCACCCACCAGGCAAACCAGGCATACTTAAAGGGGGAGTGTCCCGGCCCGAGATTAACATTGCTGATAAGGTACATCACGTGGTCTGAATGAAAACAGTTTCAAACGACACGTGACTATATCTCAGGCTCTGACGTGACCTAGCATCTAGCCGAGCTGAGTGGCTAGCGCACTATAAGGCTAGTGGTTTTGAGGTAACCTTTTGCGTCATACTAGGTGAAAATATCATTAAAAAATTATTTTATTGCTTTTATTTATTCCTTACAATGACATTGAGTTGACGTGTACGTTTTAGGGTAAACTGTTACATAATCGCAATTTCGCGTGACTAGTCCGTCTGAGCCCCCTCTCAGGCTCTCACCGCCGGGGCAGTGGGGGCACAGCGCCTCGACTTCTGTTCGTGCAGGCTGCACAAGCACACACGGGGGACGCCTCTCTCTCTTTCTCTCTCTTTCTCTCTCTCTCTCTCTCTCTCTCACACACACACACACACACACACGCAGACACACGCACACACACACACACACACACACACACACACACACACACAACATTGTTTGAACATGTGAAATGTTTGTTTATGCATAATGAATTCATGAGAATCGCGGGCCGCGGTAAGCCTTGAACTCTGGCCGGACACAAGGCACTTCAGAACGGGGAGATTGCGAGAGGAGGTGGGGGTGTTTTTTTTTTTTTTTTTTCTCTCCCTCCGTATATCTCTCTCTCTCTCTCTCTCTCTCTCTTTAGGGTCTCAGAGGGAGACAACTCACCGAGTCCGAAAACTGTATTAAATTAATAGTTTGTACTTTGTAGAACTGTAACAAGCACAAAAACTATTCAATACAGTATTAAAATGTCTGCTTTGTTCTGCAGCAAGGGGCGATATAATGCTGTGATTCATTCCACTTTACTGACCGTTTCATTGCCTATATTATGTCAGATTGTCCGTCATGAGTGACTACTCGTCGCCATAATATAAATATGAAATGGGAATATTTAGGTCAAATTGCTGATTGATTTTGAACATGCATTAACAATAGCCCCGAGAAGATAAGAACACAAGACAACATGCATTTATTTATTCCAATTACTGCTGCTCTGTCCAATTTATTCATTATAGTCGAGCCGATCGCTCTCTGCCCTGTCCTTGGAATTGACGTAGGCAAGACTGTCTACAGAATTCACGAGTGAAAAACATTGTATGGGTAATCCGTAATTGGGTATTATGAGTCACTGTAAGTAACCGTGTGTCGGCCCCAATTCATGATGATTACGGATCCCCATGTCCCATTCATGCAGGTATGCATATGTCCCATATGTGCCCTCTCCCTCCGCTCAATGAGCAGAGGGAGAGGGCGCATTATGGGGCTAGCAGGCTAGTCTGCCCTACCAGAACAGCGGTTGTTTTTTAATGGTATAGTCACCCGCGGTCACAGTCTTAAAAATAAAAATATTTTCTCTAAAACTGCTTGGTAGGGCTATAGCTGGGAAAGCCTCCACTTCATTCAGTAGAGCATTAGACGTAACGAGCTGTCACTCATTCATTCATGCAGCCCCATGTTGCAAACACAAGGAAGGAAGGAACCTTCACTGCCTGCCCTGCAGCAGGCCAGCTATAGTCTCTCTCTCTCTCTCTCTCTCTCTCTCTCTCTCTCTCTCACACACACACACACCGCGTCTCGCCGTCTTGCAGTTGCAATGGATGACGGATAGAGCCGATGCTCTTCTTGGTAAATAATAAACACAACTCTTCGCGTTCACAACAGCTATACACACAGGCTAAAACATACCGATAGAATCAACTTGGTGTGTGTGTGTGTGTGTGAGAGAGAGAGAGAGAGAGAGAGACCGCCCCTGTATCGGTGTGTGTGTGTGTGTGTGTGTGTGTGTGAGAGAGAGAGAGAGAGAGAGAGAGAGAGAGAGAGAGAGTGTGTGTGTGTGTGTGTGAGAGAGAGAGAGAGGGGTGGACTCAGGTTAGGCCGGTGCAGTTTTGCTAGAGTAGTCACAGGCAGTTGTAACGTTACGTGAAGCTCCAGGGCTCCGTGAGCCCTGTTCAGCACTTAGCCGGCTGAGGGCGTGTCAGCGGGGGGGAGACAGATAGACAAGATAGGTACATGGAACCCGTCACGCGAAATTGCGATTATGCAACAGTTTACGCTAAAATTTACACGTCAACTCAATATCATTCTAACGAATAATAAATAATAAAAAAATAATTTTTCCACCAAACTTTAACCCAGCTATGAAGCTAAAAGTGACCTCAAAACCACTAGCATGAGTTGATAGCCACCAGGAACGCTAACTCGCAGAGCCCAGAGCCGCTCTGACATTTAGACCAGATACAAGATCAATTTCATTGGTCAAATTGAGCTGGCCCCACTTGACGTCACAATCTAGATGCTAGCGTTAATAGCCTTAATAGCTTCCCGAGAGGCGTGTCAGTCCCGCTTTAATGAACTGGTGGGGGTGCTCACATAAAAACAGCATTTTAACAAATACTGTACAGTTGTTGTTTTTTTTTATTCTTCCTCCTTATATAACAATAAGACCTGATGATCATGTTTTAGGGTGGAAAACACTCCATCTTTAAGTGCAGGTGCTGGAGTCACAAAGGCATCATGAAGCTCTGAGTGAACAATCAGAGTATTTATTTAGCAAGCTTTCAGTCTCCTGACCTCCTCCAGGCCAGGAGGCCTGAGGGAGGTCAGTAGACTGAAAGCTTGCTAAATAAACGTGTTCAGCAGCTCATTGTCTCCCCATAAGAACACCCACACTGACCAGCTGTGTTCTCTTTCTGTTGCTCTGTATTCTTTTGCCGTTTGTTTTTGGTTAGTTTAGTTTTCTTATTTTGTTTTGGTAGTTTATCCCATATTAACCTCTGGGCTACCGTTAGCAGAAAAAACTGATTATTGCTAAAAAAAAAAAAACCTCCCGTTAACGGAATTAACGGAATGTCAATCAATGCCAGTTATCGGGGGTTCAACGGATCAAAAATTAGCATGTTTTCGCTAATTTCGGTAGTGTTGGATGTAATTTACCAAAAAACGGCCGAAATCCGCGCGATCGTGCGCAATCGTGCACGCGCGCCGTCTCTATGTGCGTCGCTGTAAAAAATGTGACATTTTCGCATGTTTTGGGGTTGATGTGAGCTTAATTTGACTTAGTTATGAAAAAGCTAGCATTAGCTTAGCATTCCGGACAGCCAAGCTGGTAACACAGGGTCAAAATACCGGATGTTGTCGATCGTTGAACCGGAAGTGACTTGGCCAGATTCGTCTATTTTGCTCAAAATCAGCATAATGGTGCGTTCCCGCCATCTGGTGGCAATTCGAGAGAATAAAATATCAATGCCATGTGCAAATAAACGATCTGTTCAAACCATCAGATCTTTCTATTAATGTTAAAATGATGAATTAAAAATATGCCAATTTGTTACCCAAACAAAAAAATTGGGATTGGTAGTCCAAGGGTATGAATGGTCTGATATCTAGGTCCAAATTCATACCAAAAGGTTTTAGGGTTCTCAATTCATAAATATATCCAAAATGCTTCTTTTTTCAGCAGGAGAGACTTTTTCTATTCCAACGTATCTTAAAAAGCAGACACATTATGGCCAGCTTGCATAAAATGAGCCGCCACTGTACTGCCACGTCACTCCGATGTTCGGTGATGCGCGTCGATGCCAATATTTGACCAACTATTATTAAGCCCCAATTGTTTTTATAACGACCCGCTGAGGACAAGGTTATTTTATTCATAATAGCAACTCGTGCACTTACTGTACCGCAAACAATATACCGCACGCTGAATAATGCAACACAGTAGAAGTAGGTCGACTAGACTAAAGTTCCATGCATGCGTTACTATAGGCATTATCAGGAAATGGGCTGCATGGGGGGTGGTTAGGAACGTTGTGACCATTCTTTTATGCAATAGCCTACCTTAGCTGTTGAAAAATAGCAGACCTACAAGCTCGCAGCGCGGCACTCGGTGCCGCGCTGCGAGCTTGTAGGTCTGCTGAAAAATCGTGAAAATGTGACGCAAACCTTTGAATACAATATTCTTTCAGAGCGAACGCTTTTAACTCAAATCTTTACTTCTGGGAGGGTTGATTGATTGAAATATTTATTAACAGCACAAACTCAATGCAAAGGCTGTTAACTGTGAGTGGACGACCCCAATTAAGCATTGCACTTGTTTACAAGAGGGTCCACCATGTTCAATTCATCGAAGGGTCCCTGGAACAACATATTTTCAGATGGCGGCCAATTACAGATATATGTGGGGGGTCCTTGACCTGAAAATGTTTGAGAACCACTGATACAGAAACATGTTTTTTTTCAGAAGACTGTCAGGATTTAGAAGACATTTGTAGAATCGTCCTCAGGTCTACATTTTTTAAATTACCACTCAGGCCCGAGGACCTTTTGCATGACGGTGGCCCGGGGGCCCAGAGTTTCATAGGGGCCTATGATGGTACTTACACCCGCCTTCTAATGAGAGAGCAGAATCTGTCTTGGAAGAGCCACCCATCGACTGATCTAATATACGGCAACCTGCCCTGTGTTTCTTTCTGGGGATGGCCATGAAGGACCGGAAAGTCTGGCGTGGCATTGTGAATATTATGATTATTATTATTATTATTATTATTATTATTATTATTATTATTATTATTATTATTATTATTATTATTATTAGTTTACATATTACTATTTGTTTACCCCTATATTTGAGCCCCTGCGTAGATCTGACACCCTGCTGAATTAAACTACCGTTTGGTGTCTTCTCAAATTCTCTCTTTCTTCTGCCTTGTCTCGTATCCTCCCCTCGCACGCACGCACGCACACACTCACACACACACTCTCACACACACACACACACACACACACACACACACACACACACACACACACACACACACACACACACACACACACACACACACACACACAGAGAGAGACGTGCGCTCACAAGTCTCTGATTGCGGCCTGACGGAGCGTTAAATTACACCCTCACCACCAGTTGCGAGGGACTCAGTGTGGCTCTGCTCACTGTCTCTCCTCTCCTCTCCTCTCCTCTCCTCTCCTCTCCTCTCCTCTCCCCCTTTCTCTCCTCCTCCCTCCCCCTTCTCTCCTCTTCTCTCCCCCCTTCCTCTCCTGTTCCACCCTCATCTCCTCATATCCACTCCTCTAGTCTTAACTGCTTATATCCAGGGGAGGTTTAGCCACAGGACGTATAAAGGCATATGGCCAGTGGGCATATGACTCTCTGGTGGGCTGACTCATGGTAGGCCGACCCCCTGGTGGGGTCACTCGACCTCCGGTGAGGTTGCATGCCCTGCGTTTGCCCTGCATGTCGTCCTCTCCTTATTGCCTCGGCCTCTCCTCATCCGTATTCTTCTGTTCTACTGTCTTCATCCACCCCACGGGGGACGTCCCAAACATAGAGATAAACCTTTCAGCTCTCCTCCTCACTTCACCTCATCTCATAGAGCTCTCCTCCTATTTCTGACTGCTCGCAAGACAGTTTTTATTTGGTCCAACCTCTCTCCCTCCATCCATGCCTCTCTATCTCTCTCTCTCTCTCTCTCTCTGCCCTCTTCCCTAACTCCCATGGAACTTGCCTGCATCTCTCGTTCGTTCTCTCTCTCCCCATGCAAACCCAAGCCTCTCTCTCTTCTCTCTCGCTCTCTCTCTCTCTCCCCCTATACCCCTCTCTCTCCCTCTCCCCCTCTCTCTCTAAATCCCCATTCCCTTTACACATAATGTCTGTGTTTACACAATGTCTGTTTACACAATGTCTGTGTTTACACAATGTCTGTGTTTACACAATGTCTGTGTTTAATGTCCATGTTTACACAATGTCTGTTTACACAATGTCGGTGTTTACACAATGTCTGTGTTTACACAATGTCTGTTTACACAATGTCTGTTTACACAATGTCTGTTTACACAATGTCTGTGTTTACACAATGTCTGTGTTTATACAGACATTCAAAGCTGGCCAACCATTGTCAATGGCATTCAATGTTTGTGTTAACACAATGTTTGTGTTAACACAATGTCTGTGTTTACACAATGTTTGTGTTTACACAAACCCTCAAAGCTGGACATAAGAGCAGTCCTCAACAACCATATAAACAAACTGATTTCCTTAGTGGCTTCACAAAATATCTGTCTGATTGCCGCATGCAGGCAGGCAGGCAGACAGACAGGCAGGCCCTAAGTGTTTAGTTAAAGCGATGCACAATGCATAGTCCCTCATGACCTCATGAGTATCTCTATTGAGCATCATTTCCACCTAACGGACATTAAGCCGTTGCTGACCGACCCAACGGGGGCCTGTATACAAAAACCGTTTACCGTTTAACGTTTGTATTTACACCCCCCCCCCCCCCCCCCCCTCGCGTCAGCTAATGTGGAAAAAAAACAGCTGTGTGTGTCAGCAGACAGACAGGGGAGGCTGCAGGCGGGCTTGACTCTCGTGACCATGCCTGAACTATAACAGTATATATGCTCAATGTGTGGTAATAGGATAAGGTGTCGTGGCCGTCCCCTCCTTTTATGCAGGGAAATACAGTAATCAGGGGATTACGCTTCATGTTAACCCATTTTTGGCGGGAACACCCTTTTTGGTGTTTTAAGCATTATACGTATTTTAGCTATTAGCAAAACAGCAGACCTGTACAAGCTCAATCGTGAAAATGTGGCACAAATTTGGAATATATTATTTCAGTTAACGTTTTCAACTCAAATCTTTGCTTCTGGGGGGTCCCTGGAACAACATATTTTCAGATGGGGGTCGGCGGCCAATTACATATATTTTTGGGGGTCCTTGACATGAAAATGTTTGAGAACGACTGACACAGAAACATGAGGGTTTTTCAGAAAACTGTCAGGATTTAGAAGACATTTGTATATAGAATAGAGCTCAGGTCTAAACAGGTTAAGAGGGAAGGGGGGGGGGGGCATTGATGAATGTAAACACTGGTATACAAACGGATATAAACACAGGGAGGGGCGCAGCGGATCTCATTAAAGGACCACTTCACCACTTTTCAACCTATCTTCATATAATAGGTCCTCACTATTAATCATGAAGAAATTGTGCAATTTTTTTCTACTCTGTCTGTGTCTCATAGGAGGGCTGTGGGCAGTTCAGAAACCGTCTTCCAGTGACATCATCGATGGGGAATGCAAGCTAATAAAAAACTGCAGGCTTTCTAGTCCTGAAAAGTTGTAATGCGAAAATGGAAGCCATCGTTCTCACGATAATAAAAATCTAAATATTTTTGTAAAAAGATCTTGTTTTAAAAAAAAAAAATCTGCCTAATGATGATGTCACTGGAGGACGGTTTCTAAACTGCCCACAGCCCTCCTATGAGACACAGACCGAGTAGAAAAAAACCGTGCCATTTTTTCATGATTATCAGTGAGGACCTATTATATGAAGATAGGTTGAAAAGTGGTGAAGTGGTCCTTTAAGACGGGGGGAACACAAAACACATCGTTTTCTCAAGAGGATGTTCTGGTAGGAGACACAAAACACATCGTTTTCTCAAGAGAATGTTCTGTTAGGAGACATCGATAACACCCCCCGATGTAGAGGTTGTGGTATAGGACTATAAACTGTATTATGTTCTGGTAGGAGACATCGATAACACCCCCCCGATGTAGAGGTTGTGGTATAGGACTATAAACTGTATTATGTTCTGGTAGGAGACATCGATAACACCCCCCGATGTAGAGGTTGTGGTATAGGACTATAAACTGTATTATGTTCTGGTAGGAGACATCGATAACACCCCCCGATGTAGAGGTTGTGGTTATAGGACTATAAACTGTATTATGTTCTGGTAGGAGACATCGATAACACCCCCCCGATGTAGAGGTTGTGGTATAGGACTATAAACTGTATTATGTTCTGGTAGGAGACATCGATAACACCCCCCGATGTAGAGGTTGTGGTATAGGACTATAAACTGTATTATGTTCTGGTAGGAGACATCGATAACACCCCCCGATGTAGAGGTTGTGGTATAGGACTATAAACTGTATTATGTTCTGGTAGGAGACATCGATAATACCCCCCGATGTAGAGGTTGTGGTATAGGACTATAAACTGTATTATGTTCTGGTAGGAGACATCGATAACACCCCCCGATGTAGAGGTTGTGGTATAGGACTATAAACTGTATTATGTTCTGGTAGGAGACATCGATAACACCCCCCGATGTAGAGGTTGTGGTATAGGACTATAAACTGTATTATGTTCTGGTAGGAGACATCGATAACACCCCCCGATGTAGAGGTTGTGGTATAGGACTATAAACTGTATTATGTTCTGGTAGGAGACATCGATAACACCCCCCGATGTAGAGGTTGTGGTATAGGACTATAAACTGTATTATGTTCTGGTAGGAGACATCGATAACACCCCCCGATGTAGAGGTTGTGGTATAGGACTATAAACTGTATTATGTTCTGGTAGGAGACATCGATAACACCCCCCCGATGTAGAGGTTGTGGTATAGGACTATAAACTGTATTATCTTCTGGTAGGAGACATCGATAACACCCCCCGATGTAGAGGTTGTGGTATAGGACTATAAACTGTATTATGTTCTGGTAGGAGACATCGATAACACCCCCCGATGTAGAGGTTGTGGTATAGGACTATAAACTGTATTATGTTCTGGTAGGAGACATCGATAACACCCCCCGATGTAGAGGTTGTGGTATAGGACTATAAACTGTATTATGTTCTGGTAGGAGACATCGATAACACCCCCCGATGTAGAGGTTGTGGTATAGGACTATAAACTGTATTATGTTCTGTTAGGAGACATCGATAACACCCCCCGATGTAGAGGTTGTGGTATAGGACTATAAACTGTATTATGTTCTGGTAGGAGACATCGATAACACCCCCCGATGTAGAGGTTGTGGTTATAGGACTATAAACTGTATTATGTTCTGGTAGGAGACATCGATAACACCCCCCCGATGTAGAGGTTGTGGTATAGGACTATAAACTGCTGTATGGTCAGAAGAACGTCCGTGAATCATTACAGCTTGTTCCGATTCTGTGTAATAAATGGCCATTTTCAGTGTATACACAATGAACAGCACTAATATGGTGTTGTGGAGCGTCGCTAGATAACCCCATTAGAGCTTGACGTTATACAACAAACACATTAACCCATTCTGACCTGAGATCAGATTCATACGAGGTTTCCATGCACTGGACACACACACACTGGTCTGATTATAACCCATTCTGACCTGAGATCAGATTCTAAAGAAAATGTCAGTCGTTATTTGATTTTTCAAAAATAGCAGACCTACAAGCTCGTAGCGCGCCACTCGGTGGCGCGCTACGAGCTTGTAGATCTGCTGTTTTTCAATAGCTAAAGCATAACATGATGCTAACACTAAAAGGGGTTCCCGTTCAGAATGGGTTAACATGCACACGTATACTTCTCGGCTGTGGGGATTACAAGCATTGACACACTCACATGAATTCAAGATGAGAAATCATAACTCCTGAAAAGGATGCTCCCCCCCACCCAACCCATGCCCCCCCCCCCTCCGATCTTTTCATCCATACCAAGCAGCTCCTATGTGACCTTTCAATTAAACAATTATTGTTATCTTTTATAATAATTATAGTAATCTTTAAACTAGTGTATATTTTGCACAATAACCATTCCACATAAATAATGAGCAGCCAGGAGGCGGAGATTGTGTTTCTGCCCCTGTACGTCCGTCTGTACGTCTGTACGTCTGTCCGTCCGAGGCTGAAGGATGCATGGGGCTCCCTGCAGCCCCATGGCTGTGATCTGCTGTCTTATAGGCCATATACTCTCTGAAAATAAAATGGAACTCCGGAACAACTTTCATTTGCCTGTCCGTCCGCCCGTCGTCGACTTCATTAACCATATTTTTTGCCTGAGTGTTTTAGTCTTAAGGCTTTGCGTTCATGTTCATGAGCTTTAATTATAGGGAGAGGAAAAGCAGCAGTTCTCTCCGTTTTTAGTTCATTTATACTTCAAGTCTCTTTCGCTTGTTTTTTTTCACGCTTGCGTCGTGGCGCCCCTCGTGACCAGACCTGGAGCAGAGCTATGTTGTTGATCCAAGACAACAGGACTAATCGTCCTGAGTTGCCCCAGTGCTTTATTCATGATGTCCAGAGAGACTCCGGAGCAGAGAAATGATTTATGCTGCTGGATCCATGTCTTTATTACTACTACAATGGACCTTATACACCGTGGGACTTTAACCCATTCTGACCTGAGATCAGATTAAAAAAAATGTCTTCTACATCCTGACAGTTTTCATTCTGACCTGAGATCAGATTCTAAAAAAATGTCTTCTAATGTCAGTCGCTCTTCGATTTTTCAAAAATAGCCAGACCTACAAGCTCGTAGCGCGCCACTCGGTGGCGCGCTATGAGCTTGTAGATTTGCTATTTAGATCTGCAATTTAAAGCACGACATGATGCTAGAACACCAAAATGGGTTCCCGCCCAGAATGGGTTAAACCAATCAGTGGACGCTGTCTCATTGTCCCCTGCATGCATTTTTAATTACTTGTCTTTTTTTCTGAGAATGGGCACTGCAGGCGTTGTGTTGTTCATGGAAAGAGTCAGAACTATAACGGAAAAGAATAAAATACAGTACGTGACTATTAATTTTTTTTGTCTTTTCTATTTTGTTTTAGCTCACAGCTGCTCTTTTTATCCACTCATATTCACTGAACGCATTAGCTCGTTATGCAAAATTAACCTGCTGCACCGCGGTAATGTGACGGATGGTGACTTGGACCGTGGGATGTGTTGGCAGTCAGTGATGATGCTCATAGGAAACTCATAATGAATCTGACTGCTCATAATTTAATTCAACGTTAAGTGGTGATGACAGTCTGGGTTACGATGTTTAACCCTCTTACACCCGCATTAATTTCTACTTGCAAAAAATAGATTTCAACCTTACTACTACTTTGTACTACTAGGACTAAGACTAAAAAATATGTTAAAAAATAAAAATAAAATAAAGTTAGATGAAAAATGTATAATTATATAATAATTATATAATAAATATAATTGTTGCTAAAAAGCATTCATTACTTGTATAGTTGCAACACAACGAGCCACGAGCCGCGCTTATTATGGCGGATTCACAACGGAGTCTGTTTGGTTTGAACTGTTTTCCGGGATATACGATTGCCTTGGTTCCCCGCTGGCCATGATTATGTTGTCCAGCAGGGGGAGTGGTTTCCACCGAAATCGAGGGGCGAGATGGTTTAGGGGGCGACCGTACCGTACGGTCGCTGAAAGATGGGACCCACTAGTCCCATCTCCAAGAGATGGGTCAAATGCGGAGAACAAATTTCACTGCGGTATAACGTGTGTGACAAATCACGTACGACTTTGACCTTTGACTTTGTCATAAACAAAATACAACAACGTTGTGTTTGTGTGAATGATTTCAAAAGTCGAGTCAAGCTTCTATTAAATGCAGCACAGATTTTAGATTGCATGATTATTTTTTGAAATACAGGTGTACATGTATTGGATAAGGGACCAATTCAACAGTTTCTAAAAGTCTCAGTATAGCGCTTGATCAGAACACGCCGTTTCCGCTTAATTGGATTTGGATTATGACAATGTATGACAAAAATAACATGCTTCCTGCGATCTCAAAGACGCTTATCTCAAGATACTGTCGTCTGTTCCAAACAGAGCAGAACATTTTAAGGTTAAAGGGAGAACTTTCCGATTCCTCCGAGACGATATTAATGACTTTGACCTTCTCTTCACTGCGTTGGTTTAAGATAACAAGCCGATGTGTCCCCAAATGCTGTGTCTGCCTCGTTTGCTGAGATCTCATTTAAGCCATTCTGACGGTCAAGATTTCACCTGAGGACGTTTCTATACAAAGTCTCTTCTAATTCATGACAGTTTTCTGAAAAACCTCATGTTTCTACAGTATGTCAGTGGTGCTCAAAACTTGCCCAAAACGTATAGGTAATCGGCCACAGACCCCCATCTGAAAATATGTTGTTCCAGGGCCCACCCCCCCCCAGAAGCAAAGATTTGAGTTAAAACGTTCCCTCTGAAATAATATATTCAAAGATTTGCGCCACAATTTCAAAGATTTTTCAACAAAAATAGCAGACAAGCTCGTAGCGTGCCTCGCTACGAGCTTGTAGATCTGCTATTTTTAGCTAAAGTATAACATAATGCTTTGAAACACCAAAAGGGGTTCCCGCCCAGAATGGGTTAACAGGCTAAACCCCAAGGGGCTGCAGAAAGGCTAACTGGGCAGTGATGCGTTCTGGACAGATCTAAATGCTGCGGGCAGCAGAACCGTCTGGACACTGCACTGTTTCTTTTTGGCTCATTCTTACATTTAAGGAATTGAATCCCTGCTGTTATTTGGCACTCCTTCCAATATTTAACCCATTATATGGGCGCCCGGGAACCCCTTTTGGTGTTTTAAAGCATTATGTTATGCGTTAGCTATTGAAAAATAGCAGATCTACAAGAACTTGTGGGTCTGCTATTTTTGAAAAATCGTGAAAATGTGCCTCAAATCTTTGAATATGTATTGAACATTTTAACATTGAACATTTTAACTCAACTCTTTATGGGGGGCAGAGGCATATTACCTATATTTTTTGGGGTCCTTGACATGAAATATTGAGCACCACTGATACAAAAACTGAAAATTTAAATTTAAAACGTCAGGCCTAATTGGGTTAAGGGGTTAGTTGTAGCTGATCCGCCACCTCGTGTCATATTAGTGTAATCAAGGCATGATAAATACAATGATACAATGGAATATGTGGGGGCGGCATTTAAGTGTGGGGTTTAACATGAGTTTATTTTACGCTGTTGTTGTGTAGCCTAAGTGTTTTGCTACGGCCAGTTGACTCTGCTCACCTGATCGTTATGCCACTGACTTCAGGCGTAGGTGCACAAATCCCACTTCAGATTTTTGTTCACCACTTGTTTGGGAAGAGAAAACAAACCATAACCTGTTCGAAAAGAGGAGTCCATGTGGCCATAGATGTATTTAAATGTACTGTATGTCAACGTATAGATAATGTTATGTACGTCTGACATTCTTTATTAGGAACTATCCCTTGAGATGAACCTTCTCGTTTTCAAGGCGGTCCGCAATTCACAAAATACACTTCATACATAAAGACACTTTTTTACAAACAATTCAACCAGACAAAACAATACAATTCCTAGATAAACAAGAAACAAACAACAACAAAACAACAACAAAAAAAACTGCAACAAAACAACATTTCACATAACATGGACATTATATGTAGACACAACAGATGGATCTGCTACAGTGATGATTAGTGAAAACATGAACACGTACAAATCTACGAAAGGATTGGTCTGTATTTATGAAAAGGAAACTCATGTGAGAGTGGGTGTATTATACCTCTCCACATGCTCTGCAAATGTATTCTGGAGAAAGAGTATAAGGAGAGATGTGACCATAGCAACTATTATCTGGGAGGTTTGGTTGCTGTTCTTAATATAAGAGTGTAATAGTACGTCGATAGTTTAAATTCTGCTCTGGTTTTAATCCTGGTCAATATCATAAATGATTTATTCAGATCAAGTACATTTTATTTATGAAGCACGTGAGAACAATAATGATGACTGAGGTTCAGTGCACCTTTTTTTTCCCAAGAGCAAAAACTACTATGATTTATAAATGCGCCACGTCTCTGTATCTGCGTGTGTGTGTGTGTGTGTGTGTGTGTGTGTGTGTGTGTGTGTGTGTGTGTGTGTGTGTGTGTGTGTGTGTGTGTGTGTGTGTGTGTGTGTGTGTGTACGGTTGTAATGCACGTAACTGGACAACCGTTCGCCCCACCGACTTCACATTTGACACAGACGTTCCACACCCCCACAGGGAGCGCAGTGCCCGGTATCGAGTCGGTCGGACCCACGGTTCTCCAGAACCACCACAAAAGGCTCTGCTCAGGCTCTGCCAGTGCAGGGCCTAATAATCAGCCTAAGTATCCCCTCACCTGTGCAATTCCCCAGCCTCTGCCTCAGCCAATTGATTGCAATGGCAAGTCCACACCTGACAATAAATTGATTAGTTAACCAGTCCACTTTTCACAGTCAGTTTGCACTCTTCTTCAGGCACAGGCAGACAGACAGAGGCAGACAGACAGAGGCAGACAGACAGGCAGACAGACAGATACAGAGACCTCCATATACAGTATGGGCACAAAAGGGACACAGACAGATAGTTAAAACGGGTGCTATGACAAGTTGACAACGCGTATTATTAGGTTCCCGCAAGTTCCATCGTTCTCAAGTAGGCCGACGGGCAAGTACAGGTCTAGTCATTATGAATGTGTCAATTTCTCAAGTACAATAAAACAAATTTTATTTTATTTTTCATTTGAAAAGCAGCAATAAATACAAGCAAGCCTACACAATTCCAAGAACCTGCAATTAATGTGCACACGTACTCCACCCATTCATCTTCCCAGCAACCATCCAGACATATTTTGTTTCGCAACATTTGCCAGGTATATACATACAGTACATACAGTTTGGTGTTTGCATCACTCCATGATGTTTATGTCCCTGTTATGTTGCTTATATGGAGTCGCATGCTTGTGTGTGTGTGCGTGCGTCGTATCAGTTCTGTGGTTGCTAGGGAGTTGTAGTTCACTGGTTGCCATGGTACAAGGCAACAACAATGAAAGAAAAAAACAGTGGGAAATGCATCGACTTTGTTCCGCTTCTGGAAGACGTATAATGTGTGATGGAAGGAGGGAGTTTACACAGTCAAAAGATGGAGACTGACAGACTTCCATAACCCATACTGGGAGGGAACCCCTTTTGGTGTTTTAACCCATTCTGGGGCGGGAACCCGTTTTGGTGTTATAGCATTACGTTATGCTTTAGCTATTGAAAAATAGCAGACCTACAAGCTCATAGCGCGCCACTCGGTGGCGCGCTATGAGCTTGTATAGGTCTGCTGTTTTTGAAAAATCGAAGAGCGACTGACATAGAAACATAGCTTTTTCAGAAAACTGTCATTTTCAAAGAGACATTTTTTAGAATCTGATCTCAGGTCAGAATGGGTTAAGCCTTCTTTAGCTATTGAAAAATAGCAGATCTACAAGTTCATAGCGCGGCACCGAGTGCCGCGCTATGAACTTGTATAGGTCTGCTATTTTTTTAAATCGTGACAATGTGGCAACAAATTGGGAATATATATACTGTATATTCGTTCAGAGCGAACGGTTTTTAACTCAAATATTTGCTTCTGGAACAACAGATTTTGAGATGGGGTTCCTCGGCCATCATTCTGGTGCTCCTTCACATGAAAAAGGTTGAGATGAGATGAGAGTTTTATACTTTTTTTAATTCCCGAGGGGAAATTGAGCACCACTGACATACAGTAGAAACACATGTGGGTTTTCAGAAAACTGTCAGGACTTAGAAGACATTTTGTATAGAATGGACGTCAGGCCTACAGTAAATGGGATAAGGTGCCACTGTTGTCCGTCCGGACCAGTATTGTCCATGCCATGATTTTAGTGGTTTTTGAAACCTCTAATGGGTCTCAAACCCATTCTGACCTGAGATCAGATTCTACAAATGTCTTCTACATCCTGACAGTTTACCATTCTGACCTGAGATCAGATTCTACAAATGTCTTCTACATCCTTACAGTTTTCATTCTGACCTGAGATCAGATTCTAAAAATGTCTTCTACATCCTGACAGTTTTCTGAAGTTTTATGTTTCTATGTCAGTCGTTCTTTCTATTTTTCAAAAATAGCAGACCTACAAGCTCGTAGCGCGCCACTCGGTGGCACGCTACGAGCTTGTAGATCTGCTATTTGATCTGCTAACACCTGTGGTGAATTTGTAAGACACAGACCTAATGACGCCTGGACATCACTAAATACCATGTGCACATACACACGCATGCACATGGACACAAAGACCTGGTTAATCAGTAACTGGGGTCATTGTTAGGGGTTGAGAGCCAAGGCGGTGGTCAGATCGTGGGACATCCTGATAGGCAGAGAGCCATATGAACACATGAACACACGATAGATATAATGCCAGACAAAGAAAGATCTGGGCCGGTTTTTCCTCCACTCTCTACCATGTAACTGGTCATTCTCCCCGACGGCATAAGGCCGTCGGACCTATGCTGTTTGCTGTGCTGTGTACTCATGTAATAAACATCAAGGAACATCATCTCGTCGTCTGTCTGCCGTGCACATTTACTCTCCTGTATGGTATTTTAATATACAACAGATGGTGCCGAAACCCGACCTTCATGGTGTCTTTTTGTGCCAGTTAGGAGCAGAACCAGCGTTTTTCTATTCAGTCTAATTATTCAGTCTAATTCGAAGACGGGGAGTTTTTGTGGACGGCGACGATGAATTCCAGCGGACCCGGCCGTGAGCTTGTCTACGCAGCGGGGATGATGACGACGACCACCGCGATGAGGAGTGTTGCGCAACGGGAACCGAGGCCGGCCGCCAGATGGGTGGGCAGTGGAGCGGCCTGCGAGCAACAGCCACCATCACGCCGGTGTGAGGACAGTGGTCGCGGGCGGCGAGCAGTGAGATGCAGCACGGCGCGGCGGGGCTTTCCATCGTCAATGGCCGATTGACCGACCTAAGCTGAGTGCCTTCGTGGACCTGATCAAGGGGTCTGTGATGAAGATGTTCCAGCCTTTTCTTTTCTCTTCGCGAGTGTTCCCAGC
>NC_137870.1:45841452-46203952 GCF_963924005.1 Protomyctophum bolini
AACAAGGCATCTGAGTGGTTCAAATATTTATCAAGATCTCTCTTGCACAATTTAGACCAGTCTATTTTACCCATACTTGCGCTGTTATCCACCGGCAGCAATATTGGTAAGTTGCCTGTATTTAATACCACACGAAATGGTATGTGGTCAGTGGTAGCCAAATCATACTCAATTTCCATTGATTCAATAGAGTCATGGGCATCCATTGTACAGAGGCAGTGATCCAGCCAGGAAGTGCTGTGCCAAGCCTCGCTTATATAAGTATAACTATTAGCTGGTAACAGTATCTTACTAGATAAAATCAAACCACTGTCTGAACAGAAGTCTATTAAATGATTGCCAAATAAAGATTTTGCATCAGTTACGTCAGCATTCAGGTCACCAACCACATAGATGGAGGTGGAAGGATTATCCTGAATAAAAGACATAATGAATGCCATTCTACTGAGATACTCATCCTCATTTTGATAGCACTCATACGGAGTGTAGACATTCACAATAATTAACTTTTTATCATTACAGCACAGCTCTATCCCAACAGCCCAGTCCACTCCCAGCCTAATGACATTAACCAACTGGTCATATTTCTTATTCCACAGAGTTGCAACTCCCCCTGGGATCCTCCCTCGAACCACTTTAGAACACAGATCGGTGGTGGATTCCCCCGCCCCGTGAAAATCCTTATGGATAGAGTTTAGACCTTCCAGATCTTGTTTAGCCAGGAATGTCTCCTGGACACACAAAACGTCACAACTCTCCAACAGTTTGTCCACAACAATACGCCGTGATTTATCCGTTTCACTGTGGCCAACACGCAGCCCTCGCGCATTGTAGGATACAACACTGAAGTTCATGTTCATGTTCATGTTCATAGTGATTGATGTGTCACAGTGACTATGCAGTCGCAGATAGACTCTCATTCCGAGCAGCAGGTATATCGCTCCCCCCGCGCTGCTATTAGGCTTTAGCCCACGAGCCTCATAATAGCGGCGGACATAAATCCCAGCTGGCCACAGTTTGGGATCAAACATTTCCTCAACACTATTACATTCGGCGGTAATGTGAAATGAACCGAATCTACTGTGGGGTGACTCGATTTTGCGGCATGTCATTGTCTTATTCTCCAGTTTCTCTGTTAGATAATTACGTATAGTATCCGCATCCAGAAGAGGGGAGAATCGAGTAGCAAACACACTCACCAGTTTGGTTGTCACCACTGCGATGTTGCTTTCCGTGCCCGTGCCAACTATGCCAGGGTTCTTCTGCTCACGTTTCAAGTTTGTTTGCTTGTTGTGATTGGGTCGCGCTGCTGCTGACACCGGCTTCTTGCGCCCTTCTTTCACGACAACGCTCCACTGTTGGGACTCTAGTTGCGAACGTGGCGATGCAGTTGTAATGACACCTGTCACATCCACCACTTCCTCTTGTTGGTCGCCATCCGCGAGCCCTGCATGAATGACCCCCACTCGTGAAGTACTGGGGGTTCCACCAGAGCCCAAACCCGCCGGGACAACGAGCCGTAGCTCCCCGGCGCTAGACGTTAGCTCATGTTGGCGAGTAGTAGTACCAGAGCCCAAACCCGCCGGGACAACGAGCCGTAGCTCCCCGGCGCTAGACGTTAGCTCCTGTTGGTGAGCAGGGGCTGTTAGCGGGCACACCCCCTCCTGTGCAGTGACAGCCCTGCTGTCAGTGACAGCTGTCACCCGGCGATCTAGGGCCGCAACAATAGCACCGAGGTTCACACTCACATCTGTCTGTGTTTCGAGTGACCTCCTCAGACCAGAAACATCATGGCTCAGCTGCTCCATTCTGCTTAGCAGCGCCGAGACGTCCATATTGCCGAACCCCACAGGTGGTAGCTCATCCAGGTAGTGTGAGACAAACCGGGGAATATTTTCTCCGAGCTCATTGAATGCTTTCAAACAGGCCTTGACGTTTTTTGCGTCCTTCTGTGGGCCTTTGTGCATAACATTACGCGAGGTGGTATTTGGGCAGAGCTCAAACAGCAACTGCTTGGATTCCTCAATCCACTGGGATGAAAAGTTGTTTGTTGTCAGCATCACAATTTCATCATGACTCAGTGTCTTCATTTTTACCACAATAAAATTTAAAAGTTCATCTTCCACAATCACCTTTCCATCCTCCGTTTTGTATATTTCGGGTTTTGAGCGAGGGCAAGTAGAGCCTCCTCCATCAACACGCACACCCGCCATTGTCACAACGTAAGCCTGATGTGCAAGTGATGTGCTCTTTGAAATTATCTTTTTTTAAACGTGAAAAGGCAAGATGGAGGACGGTGTATGAAAGGCTAATGAGAGAGAGAGAGAGAGAGAGAGAGAGAGGACAACCACAGTGTGTGTGAGCGTGCCGTGTGTGCATGTACGTGCACTGCCTGTCGTTTAGGTAGAGAGTGTTATACATCATACATCTAACCCATTCTGACCATGAGATCAGATTCTAAAAATGTCTTCTATACATCCTGACAGTTTTCTGAAAAAGCTACGTTTCTGTGTCAGTGGTTCTTCGATTTTTCAAAAAAAATAGCAGACCTACAAGCTTGTAGCGCGCCACTCGGTGGCGCGCTATGAGCTTGTAGATCTGCTATTTTTCAATAGCTAAAGCATAACATAATGCTATAACACCAAAAGGGGTTCCCGCCAAGAATGGGCTAAATGAAGTGAGGGTAAGAGCTTGTTGACCTTTGGGTAAATTATACATGAATGAACGGTGGATCGTATTCTTCAATCAAACTTTGCACAAAAAGGCGTTAAAGAGAAACCCTTCCGTTGCTCACACAAGTATCTAACGTAACCCCTGGGCGCAAGCAGCTTATTTTACACCTGACAGGGGGGAGTTTCCCCGGGCCGGACGTATAGCGCCCGGAAGGAACGCGTTATTTCCGACCAGTTCCTTTCCCCTCCAATCAGGCGCCCCGGCTGGCCAGGGGGAGGTAGTTTTAGAGACCAGGATTCCTGCATGTTTTTTGTGAGGGTATACCTACCCTAGGGGGACACGGGGAGAACATGCAAACTCCACACATAATATTATGTATTGTTATACATGCTTGTTAAGAAAGGTATCAGGAGTGCTGAGTCGTCAAGAGCAAACAAGAACAATTTGCAATTACATGCCGGCTCTCATGTCGTTAATGTATAGTAGGAACAGTAACGGCCCTATAATATTCTTCCTTGGGGGACCCCACAGTTCACTGGGAGGGGGGGGGGAGGACATGGTTCCGTTTATGTCAACCATTTGTTCTCTACCCTCAAGGTAGGACCTCATCCAGATGATGTACTATCAAAACCAGTCGCCTTCAGCTTCTCCCGTATAGGATCGAATGATTGACAGTATCAAATGCCTTTTGGAGGTCCAGCTATGACCATACCACACCCGCTCCTCTAGACCAGAAACCACACAGGCGGAAGCCAGGCTATAGTGTTGGGGGGCTTTGGGCCGATTCATACTCCTATTTTACAGCCGGATTTACGTCGTTTCGGTTCTTTAGCGACTACAATGTGACATTCGAGGTGGTCATGTTCATGTTGCACACATGCCTATAATGCTGATATTTGTGCCGCCTTCGTTTGAAAACTGCCTCTTGTCACATTCCAGGGCTGCATGAACAGCTGTTTTAAGCCCCCTCAAATTGTGTGCCACTCTCCTATAGTCTATAGGAGCCAGCCCACCCTACCATTAGCCAATTTCAATATTGCATAGTATGCTATACAGTTAAAGAGTTATAGGGGTAGAATGTGAAGTGTCTTGTTAGAGCACCAACATGAGGCCGATTTGAGGAATCTGCACTGGCGGGTTTTCCTTGGCCTGCTGGATGTGTTGCGTGCAGAGCTTTGTGCCGATCGGTCCAGCAGTGCGAGAGATTGGTTGTTCACAGACGGACAGAGGGATGAACTTACGGCAGCATTATCTGACCCCGCAATATGAAATGTATTTGTCAAAATCGTCACTGAACTGTGGTCCAAAAACCATTTTTACGGGGTCAGAGCCAGGGAGTAAAGACTGTGAATACATTTGATTTAGGGATTTAGGGAAGTTTACCATCCAGAAGAACAAGAAAGGACTTTTCTCCAGAGTTAGAAGAGATCATAAAGTTGATTAAACTATAGCCCCAATTACCGTAAGTAATGGCATGTAATATAATGTTGGCTCACATACAGTAGAAGTTATAGAAATGTAAAAAAAACAAAAACAAGCCAAAAGATATGGGTAGAATAATGCAAGAGATTTACTAAATATACTATAATTTTGTGATGTATTTTAATTCTATTTTTGGGTGTTTAGCAGGATTGGGGTGTACCCAGTTTCTTCGCACTCCATTTTTATCGACCCAACACTTTCTGCCTCACATTCCCACATGCCTCACTGTGAGTTTTTCCTTTTCTTTTCTTTAACGATGATGATTTGCTGACTGTGGTGTTGCCACATTGCAAATTATAATTTAGCTAGCAAGCAAAGAAAGATAAAGTATTTTCCCTCATATAATAATAATAATAATAATAAAGGTCTTCTAAATCCTGACAGTTTTCTGAAAAACCCTCATGTTTATATATCAGTTGGTGCTCAATATTTCATGTCAAGGACCCCCAAAAATGATATGTAGGCCTAATTGGCCACCGACCTCCTAATCTGAAAATATGTTGTTCCAGGGACCTGCCATCTCAGAAGCAAAGATTTGAGTTGAAAAAACGTTCGCTCTGAAAGAATATACAGTCAAAGGATTTGCGCCACATTTTCAAGATTTTTCTAAAATAGCAGACCTACAAGCGCGTAGCGCGGCACCTGGTGCTGCGCTATGAGCTTGTAGATCTGCTATTTTTCAATAGCTAAAGTGCAAAAGCGATTCCGGCCAAGAATGGATTAAAGCATGAATTAATACAGTACGTTGTGGTTGTTATTTAACATATTCTGATCTCGGGTGTAAGTTGTGTGAGGAGCAAAGCAAAAAGAGAGTGTAGTGTATACAGAAGAAACAGATATTACCATAAAAAACAAACAAAATACATGCATGTGTATGGTGAGAGAGTTTTAAATGACCATACCGACATCAACACATGAGAGCGCCCCTCACTTCACACGGGTGTGATTGTTTTCTATAGAAGTGTATATTCGTTGAGGGTGGTTTTGAAAGTTTGAAGGGTGGGGGCAACTCTGAGTGCCTTAGAGAGGGCATTCCACAGGGTTGGGGCAGCAAAGGCAAATGCTCTGTCACTCTGTCACCCAACGTACAGAGTTTGGTTTTGGGGATGTCGAGGAGGTTTGCATCACCAGACCTGAAGGGAGCGGGAGGGGTTATGACATTTGAGGAGGTCACAGAGGTATGGGGGAGCCAGGTTGTTTAGTGCTTTGTAGGTGGTCAGGAGTGTTTTGAAGTTGATTCTTTTAAACAAGTGTAATGCTTTATCAGTGTGTCGTCCACAGTAACAGTCTCTGTGTTGAGTTGTGCTTTCATGTGTAATGTACAGTACCCATTCTGCAAACTGTTAAAGGACCACTTCACCAATTTTGAACCTATCTTCATATAATAGGTCCTCACTAATAATCATGAAAAAACTTTGCAATTTCTTTCTACTCTGTCTGTGTCTCATAGGAGGGCTCTGGGCAGTTCAGAAACTGTCCTCCAGTGACATCATCGATTGGGAATAGAAGCTAATAGAAACTGCAGGCTTTCTAGTCCTGAAAAGTTGCAATGCAAAAATGGAAGCCATCATTCTCACGATAATAAAAATCTAAATATTGTTGTAAAAAAATCTACGGTTGATTTAGTCGACTAAAATGTATTTAGGCAGGCCTTGATGCCGTCCTAATGACAGATTTTACATTTGCTGAAAATAGCAGATCTACAAGCACACAACGTGTCGCTCTGAGACGCGTTGTGAGCTTGTAGATCGGCTATTTTCAGCATGCAAACAAGTGTAAAATGACTTATGATACTGTCTATCTCCTGTCCACTAGTCCCTTCCTAACATTTTAGTCTAGTTTTTATCTGTTGACGAATTGTCAATACATTTAGTCTTAGTTTTAGTCATCATAGCTTTAGTTTCCATTTAGTTTCCATTTAGTTTTCGTCAGTGAAAAAAGGTAGTCGACGGACATTTTTGGTCTTAGTTTTAGTCGACAGAAACAACAGTGCGTGAAGGTGTGAGTTACAGTTTTCTGTCCTATACGGAGGTGACTCAGGAGGTAGAGTGGCAGCTTGGGAATCAGACTCTTCATGGTTCACTCGTCGGCTCCTTCTGGGTTAGTGTCAATAAGTGACCTCGCATCGCCAGCCTTTCCAACTCGGAGGAAAAAGCCTTGTCTGTGTTCCTAAGTCACCCATGTGATCCGGTCAAGACTGGATGATCATTCTGCTTTGGAGTTTTGTTCCGGGTTTTTTTTTCTTTCGGTGTCGCTTTGTTTTGGTCAAACAAATAGGTTGTTGTTAGTCTCGCCTGTTCTTACGAGGAACTGGTATTCCAAACCAGTTGTTTTCGTCGACTACCTTTTTTCACTGACGAAAACTGAATTAAAACTAAATGAAAACTAAGCTATGACGACTAAAACTAAGACTAAATATATCGACATGAATTTCGTCGACAAATAAAATCTAAACTAAAATGTTAGGAAGGGACTAGTGGACAAGTCATTTTACACTTGGTTGCATGCTGAAATGCGACACGTTGTCTGCTTGTAGATCGGCTATTTTCAGCAAGTGTAAAAATCAGTCATTACGACGCCATCAAGGCCCGACAAAATACATTTTAGTCGACTAAATCAACTGTAGATTTAGTCGACTACAACTAGACTAACACTAAAACATTCCAGGTGACACAAATTTGACTAAAAGGTTTTATTCCAAAGACTATCACTAAACTAAAATAGAAATTTGCTGCCAAAAACAACACGGTTCCAAACAAACTTTTTCAAGAAATAATTGAATAGACGCCACATGAAGGCTTTCATTGGGTAAGCACTAAAATTACGATTCCCTTGATCGCTGGGAATTATTTCGGGTAATTCTGATTCCGGGTTGGGGTTTCCGGCCTGATGACTTCAAAGCTGATTACAACATGACGGAAGTTATCATCCTGATGACTTCAAACCGGACTACAACATGACGGAAGTTATCATCTGCAACTGACTGGATCATAAACCCAAAAATGAATCCCGGGCAAATGTGTTCTTGGGTGTAACGATTATAGTAACTGCATCGAAAAATCGAAGAATCGAAGTATATCGAAATTAAAACATCAACATTGACTATGAATCGTATCGTATCGTTTTGCAATGCAAATAATCGGTATCGAATCGTTTTGCAATGCAAATAATCAATTGTATCAATACTACATTTTTGTATGTGGCATTTAGCAATTTTTTGAATAAAAAGAAAAAGAGGGGTTTAATCACTTAGTTTAAAATAATGTCAATGGACGACCCAATTAAGCATTACACTTGTTTACAAGAGACGTACAAATAGACACTTCTAGTATATAGTCAAATAACAGAACAGGAATTCATCATAAAGGAGGTAAAAAGGAAAATAAAAACATATACAGTGAGGGGGAAAAGGGATGGGGGGGGGGGGGGGGTTCCGATTTTACGGGGGTGCTTCAAAGTGCTCTTTACCATTTAAACAGGTGTCACATGTAATTTAAAGTGATTTTTGTTCTTTTGAATTTGATATTTGTTTTACTGATTCCTCTCGTTTAAAATGCAATTACTTCAACTCAAAAATAACATGATAGCTGAAGCTATTCCTTCAGTGTAGCCAGGCCCCTCTCTATAAGCGTGTGTGTGTGTGTGTGTGTGTGTGTGTGTGTGTGTGTGTGTGTGTGTGTGTGTGCGCGCGAGAAAACGGACAGAGAGAGAGAGAGAGAGAGAGAGAGAGAGAGACTAATGAATGCTCACATTGAATAACAATTTAGGTAATTTAGGTGCTCTTACCAGAGTGTCTTATAAGTGCAAGCAGAGAGTAGATGTCATGAACCCCTAGTCAATAACTGACATGGTTAAATGGTTGCGTGAATAGAAAAACAATCAAGTACAAAGTAACTAGGATACCAGGCGGACATCAATCCCCTCTAGTATGTGTCTATGCATCAACCGGCTCAGTGGCCTTGTGGTTAGAGTGTCCGCCCTGAGACTGGGAGGTCGGGGGTTCGATCCCCGGCCGGGTCACACCAAAGAAAAATGGGACCCAGTGCCTATACCTGCTTGACACACAGCATCAAGGGTTGGATGTGGGGTGTAAGTCACTGTGACATACTAGCGTCATGTCCAGGGGGTGTACTATATAAAGCTGCGTTTTTAGTGAAGGTACTTCCAGCTTCTATGCGTTGGTGCGGGAGGGTTTGTAGGGTCCGACGTCAGCCTCCTCCTACCTACCCGAGAGGATCAGGTCAAACATGGACCTCCTACCGTCCTATCGTCTTCCTTGATTGGTCAAACCCAGACCACCGGTTTCACGGATTGGCAAGACTTTGCATGGCGTTTGTGCCTCTGAACCAATATAAGTGAAGATGCAGAATATTCCGTGCTTTTAGACAGCAGGATTTGACCGATAGGATCTCATTGACCAATAGGATTTATCCCCCCTGCTATACTGCTGTGAGTAATGTTACGCTGGGCGGAGCGTCTGAGAGGACCAGGAACAGCCATTGAAAGAGCTGTGACAGTGAGACACTATGTGTACTGCTTTGGAGGTGAGAAGAAGATTGATGTGCACGTCTTCAACACAGTGACTTTGATCTGGAGGAAGTTGACCCCGGTGACCCCTGTGACCTCCATGCCCTGGGGCTACACAGCTGTTCTGATTGGAGACACTGTCTACCTCTGGGGAGGTTATCCTAACTGCAACGTTCTTTATGCATTTGATGTTGACGCCCACAGATGGTTCAAACCACAGGTTTCCGGGACCCTTCCAGAGGACAGGTGTGGCCACTCAGCCTGCGTCTTGGGGAAGGTCATGTATATCCATGGAGGAGAAGCCAAGACTGACGCGACTAATGACATCTACAAGTTGGACACCGCCACAATGGTCTGGACTTTAATTAACACCAGAGGAACTCCACCTGCTCCTTCATGGTGTCACACTGCCACCATTATCGGGACAAAGATGTTTGTATGTGGAGGCATGATGAGTCGGTACCATGATGGTCAGTACAACTTCATTAGAGTGTTTGACACAGAGACCAACCACTGGCTGAACACACCTTCTCCACAGCTTCTACCAGAATACCGTGATGATCATTCAGCCTTTACCTACAATGAAGAGCTGTACATGTTTGGTGGCTGCAGCGGTATGTGCGCATTCCATGATGTGTGGAACTTCAGTCCAGAGACCTTCTCCTGGAATGAGGTTGAGCCCAAGGGGAAACCGCCCCCCCGGATTTATTAACTGCTGTTGCATGATGGGAGATCGTATCATCGTCTTTGCAGGAGACATCACCTCTCGTGACCTGTATGTCTTAGACCTCAGTCCTAGCCTCAAGACATTATGTAAGCTAGCAGTTATTCAGTACGGTCTGGAGAAGACTGGACTCCCACACAACATCAGGTGGGAACTGGCAGCCATGACTAGCAACAGCAGCTGAGCAAACCAACACATAACATAATAAAATGATAAACAACAATGACGTGAGACCAATTAACTACATTAGACGCCAGTTACCATAGGGGGCAGTATAGGTGGAAAGTGCCAGACAAATGAACGAACAAAATGAGCAAAGACGACGAGCTCTTGTTGTCTTCCGTTTTGAACCGGAAGTAAAAGTCGGCCATTTTCGTGCCACCATAGATGTCCGATCGCTGTGTCTGATCGTTGTGTCTGATCGCCGTGTCCGTCTGATCGGAGTTTCTTTTTTTTTTTAATATATGTTTATTGGTAATAGGTTTCAACAGTTTAGTACAGTTTGAACATACCATTTTTTTTTACCATTTTCTCCCTCACCCCATCTCTCCCCCCACAGTTATCGTCATCATTAAAACAATATAAAAAATAACATTAATAATTGAGTGCAGACATACAAAAACAACAACCATGCATTTTTGACATATGATATAAACAGTAGGATACAAAAATTATAATTTAAGCACAGATAACAAAAACAATATAAATAACAAAAAATACAACAAAATAAAATAAAATAAAACAAAATAAATACAATTATGAGTTGGGTTATTCGAGTTCAAAAGATAGTCACAAGTCATGTTGGAAAAGATTGTGTTGAATCGTAACGTTGTCATACATCACGCTCTATACACAGTTCTATCGTTATGAGGAAGCAAAAAACACACATAGTCTGATCGGAGTTTCTGATCGTGTGATCTCACATTATAGGGTCTTATATATATAGATATAGATAGATATAGCTGCGAATATCAATTTTTTTAAGGAGGCCAAACAAAGTGGGAGGTAAATATCTCTTCTCCCTTAGAAAGGTGAATTTTGAGGGGCGCTAGACCCCGCCTCCTATGCACAGCCATGTGTGTTTGTAGCACAGAATGTGACGATTTGATTGGCTGATGTATATGCTGATAAGAACACCCCACACTTCTCACAATTGTGATTTATTTTTCCCTACCATCTACTAGGGGTGTATCGATATAGTAACTGCGTCTAAAAATTTATTTTAATTTCATGAATCGAAGTATATCGAAATGAAAACAGCAACATTGATTATGTATCGTATCGTTTTGCAATGCAAATGATCGGTATCGAATCGTTTTGCTATGCAAATAATCGATTTTATCAATAATACATTTTTCGGTGTGGTATTTAGATTTTTTTTTTTAATAATTTCAATGTATTTTAAATAGTTACTGTATCGACATTTCAAATCATTAAATCGTACCGTATCGGATCGCCATAATGAACCAATATCGTCCATGTATCGTATCGTCAACAATGTATCGTGATACGTAACGTATCGTTGTTAAAACGTATCGTTACACCCACATATTTATAGTGTTTTACTGGAGTTATGTTTATAATGTTGATGAATATCAAGACCAGCCTGAGCACCATGGGGGACCGGGCCTCCTGCTCGGCCAACCCTCCCCGCCCACCTGAGAAGAGAGGACTTAAAGGAGAATTCCATGCTAGAAGGCTTTCTTACCTTTCTTACCTTTATTTGTAGTCGTTACGTCCCCACCAAACAGGTCCAGGTTTTTTTTTTGTGCAAAATTATTGGCTATTTCCCTGAAGCCCTGAATTAATTGCATTGAATTGAATGGGGCTATGGGGTGTTGTGCTAATTTGCTTATTTCCATCTAAATAAGTAGTAAAGTGTGCCGCTTGGGATTTTATTTACATTATGAAGAGAGGATATATAAAAAAAAGAAAAAATGAGCGATGGAAATAAGCAAATTAGCACAACACCCCATAGCCCCATTCAATTCCCATTCCATTCAATGGAATTCATTAAAGGCTTATGGTATAGGGGAAATAGCCAATAATGCGCTTTTGCACAAAATAACACCTGGACCTCTTTGGTGGGGACGTAAAACAACAACTACGAAAAGGTAAGAAAGACTTCTAGCATGGAATTCTCCTTTAAAATCAGTAGGGGTGGCAATATCCATCCCATTCTCCAGTTGCCATCCCATTCTCCAGCAGGACAGATTGCGGTCAAACCGAGCGACCCCAAATGACACCCCTGCTGTCACTCAGCCGAAAAATAACAGGTTTTCAACTGACTTGGTAATCAGGTTTTCACTTTATACAGAGAGAAATAGACCAGCTTATACAGCACGCTGTTATGTGATACGGCGAGCCGAATGACATAGTATAGTGTGTTTGTAGGGTCCTTCCCTGCATTGGTGTGGGAGGGTTTGTAGGGTCCTTCCCTGCGTTGGCGTGGGAGGGTTTGTAGGGTCCTTCCCTGCGTTGGTGCGGGAGGGTTTGTAGGGTCCTTCCCTGCGTTGGTGCAGGAGGGTTTGTAGGGTCCGACGTCAGCCTCCTACCTACCCGAGAGGATCAGGTCAAACATGGACCTCCTACCGTCCTATCGTCTTCCTTGATTGGTCAAACCTAGACCACCGGTTTCACGGATTGACGAGACTTTGCATGGCATTTGTGCCTCTGAACCAATATAAGTGAAGATGCAGAATATTCTGTGCTTTTAGACAGCAGGATTTGACCGATAGGATCTCATTGACCAATAGGATTTATCCCCTCTGCTATACTGCTGTGAGTAATGTTACGCTGGGCGGAGCGTCTGAGAGGACCAGGAATAGCCACTCAAAGCGCTGTGACAGTGAGACACTATGTGTACTGCTTTGGAGGGAAAGAAGAGAAGAAGATTGATGTGCACGTCTTCAACACAGTGACTTTGATCTGGAGGAAGTTGACCCCGGTGACCCCTGGAACAGGAGAACGCCACCTTGATGTTCCCTCCATGCGCCAGGGCCACACATTTGTCCTGATTGGAGACACTGTCTACCTCTGGGGAGGGTGGACTTACTGCAACGTGCTTTATGCATTTGATGTCGACGCCCACAGATGGTTCAAACCACAGGTTTCTGGGACCCTTCCAGAGGCGAGGGGAGGCCACTCAGCCTGCGTCTTGGGGAAGGTCATGTATATCCATGGAGGAGAAACCAAGACTGACGCGACTAATGACATCTACAAGTTGGACACCAACACAATGGTCTGGACTTTAATTAACACCAGAGGAACTCAACCTAATGCTTCATGGTGTCACACTGCTACCATCATCGGGACAAAGATGTTTGTATGTGGAGGCACGTGGAGGGGTTATGATGGGGGTCAGTACAACTTCATCAGAGTGTTTGACACAGAGACCAACGACTGGCTGAACACACCTTCTCCACAGCTTCTACCAGAATACCGTGATGATCATTCAGCCTTTACCTACAATGGAGAGCTGTACATGTTTGGTGGCTGCAGCGGTATGTGCGATATCAATGATGTGTGGAAATTCAGTCCAGAGACCTTCTCCTGGAATGAGGTTGAGCCCAAGGGGAAACCGCCCCCCGCATTTATTAACTGCTGTTGCGTGATGGGAGATCGTATCATCGTCTTTGGACGAGACATCACCTATGATGACCTGTATGTCTTAGACCTCAGTCCTAGCCTCAAGACATTATGTAAGCTAGCAGTTATTCAGTGTGGTCTGGAGAAGACTGGACTCCCACACAACATCAGGTGGGAACTGGCAGCCATGGACTAGCAACAGCAGCTGAGCAAACCAACACATAACATAATAAAATGATAAACAACAATGACGTGAGACCAATTAACTGCTTAGACGCCAGTTACCATAGGGGGCAGTATAGGTGGAAAGTGCCAGACAAATGAACGAACAAAATGAGCAAAGACGACGAGCTCTTGTTGTCTTCCGTTTTGAACCGGAAGTAAAAGTCGGCCATTTTCGTGCCACCATAGATGTCCGATCGCTGTGTCTGATCGTTGTGTCTGATCGCCGTGTCCGTCTGATCGGAGTTTCTTTTTTTTTTTAATATATGTTTATTGGTAATAGGTTTCAACAGTTTAGTACAGTTTGAACATACCATTTTCTTTTCTCATTTTCTCCCTCACCCCATCCCTCCCCCCACAGTTATCGTCATCATTAAAACAATATAAAAATTAATAATTGAGTACAGACATAAAAAAACAACAACCATGCATATTTGACATAATGATATAAACAGTAGGATACAAAAATAATTTAAGCACAGATAACAAAAACAATATAAATAACAAAAAATTATAGAAAATCAAATAAAATAAAACAAAATAAATACAATTATGAGTTGGGTTATTCAAGTTCAAAAGATAGTCACAAGTCATGTTGGAAAAGATTGTGTTGAATCGGAACGTTGTCATACATCACGCTCTATACACAGTTCTATCGTTATGAGGAAGCAAAAAACACACATAGTCTGATCGGAGTTTCTGATCGTGTGATCTCACATTATAGGGTCTTATATATAGATATAGATAGATATAGCTGCGAATATCTTTTTTTTTTTAGGAGGCCAAACAAAGTGGGAGGTAAATATCTCTTCTCCCTTAGAAAGGTTAATTTTTGCGGGGCGCTAGACCAGTGGCGGAACAACATTGGGCCGGGCCGGGTGGTGAGACAGCACGACCGGGCCTCACCGAACCAGACTCCCAACAGCACCCCCCCCGAACGGAAGAAAATTTACGTTAACAGTTGCTGCTGAGCTGATCACAGTCACAGATAGAGGGAAAGTGTTATATTTGGTTGAACTTGATCGCGTCTGAGAGAGAGAGAGAGAGAGAGAGAGACGTAGAGAGAGAGACGTAGAGAGAGAGAGAGAGACGTAGAGAGAGAGAGAGAGACGAGAGAGGTGCTGCGTGTTAAAAAATAAATAGGCTACTACTCATCTTTGTGTTCTGTTTCACCTTATTGCTGAGTGATCGCACACAGGGAAAAGCAACAAGAAGGGGTTTAGAATCGAAACAGTCCGTTGTGGAGGAAAGGAAGTCCACACATATGCACTCCTAAATTCTCACAGAGTGATTAGCCTACTAATGAGTGACAGGTGCTGCCACTTTTGTACGCCACTGCCACTCTGACGCCCTGTGGAAGTCCCTTCTGCAGCCCTCTGGTGATATTCTCACTCCCGTGCGCGGGTTTTCAAATCCCAGCAGTAAACAAAACAACGTAACTACTCACCGAAACAAAGCCTTTTACCTTGGTAAAAGTCTATTATCGTAGCTGGGAAGCGTCTCAGGTCCCCATCTTCTCTATAAAATGCACTATTTTAATCATTAAATAAAATTAATCCAACCAGATCGGCGCAGGCAAAACCCGAAAATGCCATAGTAGAAGAAATGACTGCCCGGTAAAATGCAGGGTACATTGCGTTATTAAGATGGCACAAAGTGTATTTTAGAGAAGCTGGGGACCTGAGACGCTTCCCAGATACGAAAATAGACTTTTAACAAGGTCTAGCAGGCTTTGTGTTGGTGAGTAGTTACGTGGTTTTGTTTATTTGCTGGGATTTGAAAACCCGCGCACGGGAGTGAGAATATCACCAGAGGGCTGCGGAAGGGACTTCCACAGGGCGTCAGAGAGAGACTTGCACTTTTGGAGCGTGGCTGGGATGTCTGTTGGAGAGAGTGTGTGAGACAGACTCCACGGTGCTTGTACAGTCCAGCGCAGTACAATCTCATCAGACATGATATTTTGCTAAAGTGTAGGCTATTATAGGCTATATAAGCTCTGTATCTGGTTAATTGCGGGATTCGTGGGGGCCCGCTGGTTTTATCAGTCTTGAGTGACTGTGTAAAAAAATCGTCAATCGATCATCTGACAGCCCGGGCCCCCCGGAGGTCCGGGCCGGGGTGTGACCACCCCCCTCACCCCCCCGGTAGCTCCGCCGCTGCGCTAGACCCCGCCTCCTATGCACAGCCATGTGTGTTTGTAGCACAGAATGTGACGATTTGATTGGCTGATGTATATGCTGATAAGAGCACCCCTCACTTCACACAATTGTGATTTATTTTTCCCTACCATCTACTAGGGGTGTAACGATATAGTAACTGTGTCTAAAAATTGATTTTAATTTCATGAATCGAAGTATATCTAAATGAAATCAGCAACATTGATAATGTATCGTATCGTTTTGCAATGCAAATAATCGGTATCGAATCGTTTTGCTATGCAAATAATCAATTTTATCAATACTACATTTTTCGGCGTGGTATTTAGATTTTTTTTAAATAATTTCAATGTATTTTAAATAGTTACTGTATCGACATTTCAAATAATTAAATCGTACCGTATCGGATCGCCATAATGAACCAATATCGTCCATGTATCGTATTGTCAACAATGTATCGTGTTACGTATCGTATCGTTGTTAAAACACCCACATATTTATAGTGTTTTACTGGAGTTATGTTTATAATGTTGATGAATATCAAGACCAGCCTGAGCACCATGGGGGACCGGGCCTCCTGCTCGGCCAACCCTCCTCGCCCACCTGAGAAGAGAGGACTTAAAGGAGAATTCCATGCTAGAAGGCTTTCTTACCTTTCTTACCTATATTTGTAGTCATTACGTCCCCACCAAACAGGTCCAGGTGTTTTTTTTGTGCAAAAACTCCTTATTGGCTATTTCCCTGAAGCCCTGAATGAATTGCATTGAATTGAATGGGGCTATGGGGTGTTGTGCTAATTTGCTTATTTCCATCGAAATAAGTAGTAAAGTGTGCCGCTTGGGATTTTATTTACATTATGAAGAGAGGATACATCAAAAAAAGAAAATAATGAGCGATGGAAATAAGCTAATTAGCACAACACTGCATAGCCCCATTCAATTCAATGCAATTCATTGAGGGCTCATGGTATAGGGGAAATAGCCAATAATGCGCTTTTGCACAAAATAACACCTGGACCTCTTTGGTGGGGACATAAAACAACAACTACGAATAAAGGTAAGAGCCTTCTAGCATGGAATTCTCCTTTAAAATCAGTAGGGTTGGCAATATCCATCCCATTCTCCAGTTGCCATCCCATTCTCCAGCAGGACGGATTGAGGTCAAAACGAGCGACCCCAAATGACACCCCTGCCGTCACTCAGCGAAAAATAACGGGTTTTCAACTGACTTGGTAATCAGGTTTTCCCTTTATACAGAGAGAAATAGACCAGCTTATACAGCACGCTATTATGTGATACGGCGAGCCGAATGGCATAGTATAGTGTGTTTGTAGGGTCCTTCCCTGCGTTGGTGCGGGAGGGTTTGTAGGGTCCGACGTCAGCCTCCTCCTACCTACTCGACACGATCAGGTCAAACATGGACCCCCTACCGTCCTATCGTCTTCCTTGATTGGTCAAACCCAGACCACCGGTTTCACGGATTGGCCAGACTTTGCATGGCGTTTTTGCCTCTGAACCAATATAAGTGAAGATGCAGAATATTCCGTGCTTTTAGACAGGAGGATTTGACCGATAGGATCTCATTGACCAATAGGATTTATCTCCTCTGCTAGTGCTGTGAGTAATGTTACGCTGGGCGGAGCGTCTGAAAGGACCAGGAACAGGCATTCGAAGTGCTGTGACAGTGAGACACTTTGTGTACTGGTTTGGAAGAAAAGAGAAGATTGATGTGCACGTCTTCAACACAGTGACTTTTATCTGGAGGAAGTTGACCCCAGTGACCCCTGTGACCCCTGGCCCCATGCCCTGGGGCCACACAACTGTTCTGATTGGAGACACTGTCTACCTCTGGGGAGGTTGTCCTGACTGCAACGTTCTTTATGCATTTGATGTCGACGCCCCCAGATGGTTCAAACCACAGGTTTCTGGGACCCTTCCAGAGGACAGGATGGGCCACTCAGCCTGCGCCTTGGGGAAGGTCATGTATATCCATGGAGGAGAAGCCAAGCCTGACATGACTAATGACATCTACAAGTTGGACACCGCCACAATGGTCTGGACTTTAATTAACACCAGAGGAACTCCACCTGCTCCTTCATGGTGTCACACTGCCACCATTATCGGGACAAAGATGTTTGTATGTGGAGGCATGATGAGTCGGTACCATGATGGTCAGTACAACTTCATTAGAGTGTTTGACACAGAGACCAACCACTGGCTGAACACACCTTCTCCACAGCTTCTACCAGAATACCGTGATGATCATTCAGCCTTTACCTACAATGAAGAGCTGTACATGTTTGGTGGCTGCAGCGGTATGTGCGCATTCCATGATGTGTGGAAATTCAGTCCAGAGACCTTCTCCTGGAATGAGGTTGAGCCCAAGGGGAAACCGCCCCCCGGATTTATTAACTGCTGTTGCATGATGGGAGATCGTATCATCGTCTTTGCAGGAGACATCACCTCTCGTGACCTGTATGTCTTAGACCTCAGTCCTAGCCTCAAGACATTATGTAAGATAGCAGTTATTCAGTGTGGTCTGGATAAGACTGGACTCCCACACAACATCAGGTGGGAACTGGCAGCCATGGACTATAGCAACAGCAGCTGAGAAAACCAACACATAACATAATAAAATGATAAACAACAATGACGTGAGACAAATTAACTGCTTAGACACCAGTTACCATAGGGGGCAGTATAGGTGGAAAGTGCCAGAAAAATGAACGAACAAAATAAGCAAAGACGACGAGCTCTTGTTGTCTTCCGTTTTGAACCGGAAGTAAAAGTCGGCCATTTTCGTGCCACCATAGATGTCTGATCGTTGTGTCTGATTGTTGTGTCTGATCGCCGTGTCCGTCTGATCGGAGTTTCTTTTTTTTTTTTAATATATGTTTATTGGTAATAGGTTTCAACAGTTTAGTACAGTTTGAACATACCATTTTTTTTTACCATTTTCTCCCTCACCCCATCCCTCCCCCCACAGTTATCGTCATCATTAAAACAATATAAAAACACATTAAAGGTAGAGTAAGTGATTTCACTTAATTCAAATATCACTTATTTTTTTGTTTTGTTGTGATAATCCTCTCTACTATAGAGTGTGCTGACCATATAAGGAGTTCCTCCCTGGGGGTCAAAAAACCTTAGGTTTTGTTTTTGACTCTCTATCCTGATTGGACGAAGGCTTAGGTCCCACAGCCAAAAACGAAACCTAAGGTTTTTTGAGTGAAATCACTTACTCTACCTTTAATAATTGAGTGCAGACATACAAAAACAACAACCATGCATATTTGACATATGATATAAACAGTATGATACAAAAATAATAATTTAAGCACAGATAACAAAAACAATATAAATAACAAAAAATAAAACAAAATAAAATAAAATAAAACAAAATAAATACAATTATGAGTTGGGTTATTCGAGTTCAAAAGATAGTCACAAGTCATGTTGGAAAAGATTGTGTTGAATCGGAACGTTGTCATACATCACGCTCTATACACAGTTCTATCGTTATGAGGAAGCAAAAAACACACATAGTCTGATCGGAGTTTCTGATCGTGTGATCTCACATTATAGGGTCTTATATATAGATATAGATAGATATAGCTGCGAATATCAATTTTTTTTTCAGGAGGCCAAACAAAGTGGGAGGTAAATATCTCTTCTCCCTTAGAAAGGTGAATTTTGAGGGGCGCTAGACCCCGCCTCCTATGCACAGCCATGTGTGTTTGTAGCACAGAATGTGACGATTTGATTGGCTGATGTATATGCTGATAAGAACACCCCTCACTTCACACAATTGTGATTTATTTTTCCCTACCATCTACTAGGGGTGTAACGATATAGTAACTGTGTCTAAAAATTGATTTTAATTTCATGAATCGAAGTATATCTAAATGAAATCAGCAACATTGATTATCTATCGTATATCGTTTTGCAATGCAAATAATCGGTATAGAATCGTGTTGCTATGCAAATAATCGGTTTTTATCAATAGTACATTTTTCGGCGTGGTATTTAGCTTTTTTGTGTTAACCCTCTTAAGACCCAGCGTTGCTTTATAGCAACAATTTTATTTTAATTAATTACTTAATTATTTTTTTTTTTTTCTGTTCTTTTTTCACCTTTTTTCCCTTCTGCAGGGACCCCCTGCAGAAGCAAATATAAGCCCTCAATGGGTATTGGGTAACAACAACTACGAATACAGATATAAGAAAGCCTTCTAGCATGGAGGAATTATCCTTTCAAATCAGTATGCGGGTGGCACGTTGCCATCCCATTCTCCAGCAGGACGGATTGAGGTCAAAGCGAGCGACCCCAAATGACACCCCCGGCTGTCACTCAGCGGGAAAAAACGGGATTTTCAACTGACTTGGTAATCAGGTTTTTCACTTTATACAGAGAGAAACAGACCAGCTTATACAGCACGCTATTATGTGATACAGCGAGCCGAATGGCATAGTATAGTGTGTTGTGTGTGTGCGTGTGTGTGTGTGTGTGTGTGTGTGTGTGTGTGTGTGTGTGCGTGTGTGTGCGCAATGTATATAAATTGTGATTTACACACTGCATACAAAAGACACATACATACACACGTGTATAGCCTACTGTACAGTGTATTTACACACAGAGCCGCCCCGGCCCGACCCGGGGTCTCTGCATGGCAGATGAATCTGATCATGTTCTGCCTCAGTGGAGCATGACGGTGTTGTTAGCCCTGCCTGCATCGCATGGACAGTGTTGCCAACTCTCCAGCAACGGAAGTAGCTAGTGGCTCCTCGAAAAGTAGCTAAAAGTCGCCAGGGGTGGGATATGCGCGCGCGTAGCGCGCGCCGCCCCTAGCGACTTTTTTGCGTCCCTAGCGACTTTTAGGCGCCCCTAGCAACGAAAATATGTAGCCAGCCCAGAAAAACATTTGTCATTTATGTGCACTTAGTTTGTATCATCTCTTCATTTGATAACACATCGTTTAAACTCATTGTAATATAAAAAACATACCTCAATTCAACTAATGTTTAGAACGCTATTTTGTTCCGATCCATACAGGAATTAGAAGGTTAATACTTTATGCATCCGAGTGTGTATTTTATTTTTACTAGCAGTAGCAGACTAAACTGAGCTGCCAGTGCTTCCTCCTTTCTTGCTCTGTCGAGCTCGAGGGGCGCGTTTGGAAATACCGCACCGGAGCGCACTCGCCTAGGCAGAGCAAGAAAGGAGGAAGCACTGGTAGACAGTCTGTGCAGTGTGCACATAACCGAGCCGAGGAAGCCACTGAGCCTGCTGTGACCTGTGAGCCAGACCAGACGCGCCGACCACTTTTAGTTTTGCCAATTTAGCGGATTTGAGGCTGAGAAAAAAAAAAAAAGATTTTATCTCTGGCGCATATCTGGCGCCTGTCAACACGATTTGTCCCCAATTCACCAGGGGGAAAAAGCTAGATTTCTCGCCAGAAGCTTTTCACTAATTCAGTCGCTAGGGGGGTCTGGAAAGAAGCTAAATATGACGACAAATCCGCTAAGTTGGCAACACTGCGCATGGAGGCACGGAGGAGGAGGGAGGGGAGACGAACACTGGAACAGCACGGAGGAGGAGGGAGGGGAGACGAACACTGGAACAGCACAGAGGAGGAGGGAGGGGAGGAGAACACTGGAACAGCACAGAGGAGGAGGGAGGGGAGGAGAACACTGGAACAGCACGGAGGAGGAGGGAGGGGAGGAGAACACTGGAACAGCACGGAGGAGGAGGGAGGGGAGGAGAACACTGGAACAGCACGGAGGAGGAGGGAGGGGAGGAGAACACTGGAACAGCACGGAGGAGGAGGGAGGGGAGGAGAACACTGGAACAGCACAGAGGAGGAGGGAGGGGAGGAGAACACTGGAACAGCACGGAGGAGGAGGGAGGGGAGGAGAACACTGGAACAGCACGGAGGAGGAGGGAGGGGAGGAGAACACTGGAACAGCACAGAGGAGGAGGGAGGGGAGGAGAACACTGGAACAGCACGGAGGAGGAGGGAGGGGAGGAGAACACTGGAACAGCACAGAGGAGGAGGGAGGGGAGGAGAACACTGGAACAGCGATGGAACCAGTGGAGCAAACAGCCAGAGCCGCTAAGCACCCGCCACCCGTGTCAGAGACACGGCGGGTGGCGAGGCCTCTGAACGGCCTCCGCTGCTATACGTGATGTGGCCTTTTCACCTGTCACTCGTCAACACGGCCATAATAATAATAATAACGCATATATACAGTAGCAGGACCTGCAGCGGTCATTATCCCTGCTGTCCCATATATGCATGAATGCACAGCAGGGTTATTAGCGATGGTTAGACCTTTATAAAGAACTCGTTTGTAAGCATCAGTCTAGTCTGTCTTGCTTCTAAACCAAAATCGTTTAAACCAGTTGCATGATGTGTTTTCGTTCCTGATAGTTTTCTGTGATTTTTTTTGTGCTGTGATGTCTACCATTTTGTAATGTATGTCTATGTCTTGTCTTTTTCTCGTTGTGATGCGTTGTGAGCTTGTAGATCTGCTATTTCCAGCGTGAAACCAAGTGTAAAATGATTTGTCTTTTATTTATACTGGATCTCTTGTCCACTAGTCGCTTCCTATAACGTTTTATTCTATTGTTTATTTGTTGACGAAATTGTCAATACAGTTAGTCTTACTTTTAGTCATCATAGCTTTAGTTTCCATTTAGTTTCCATTTAGTTTCCATTTAGTTTCCATTGAGTTTCCATTTAGTTTCCATTGAGTTTTCGCCAGTGAATTTTTTTTGGCATTTTTCATCTTAGTATTAGTTGACGAAAACAACACTGTCTGGATAGATGTCATCTGCATTTGATAGGTCTGGTCTGGCCATCTGCATTTGATAGGTCTGGCCATCTGCATTCGATAGGTCTGGCCTCATGGCCATCTGCATTCGATAGGTCTGGTCTGGCCATCTGCATTCGATAGGTCTGGTCTGGCCATCTGCATTCGATAGGTCTGGCCTCATGGCCATCTTTATTTGAACCTACCAGGTTAGCATTATTGATGAACCACTGTAGGCTACAATATGCATATACTGTAGGCTTAGATATCGTATCAATCTGTGTGTACTTCTCTTTGAACCAAGCCCCTCCTTGGCCAGCCTTCACAAATGGGGCAGTAGCCCAAGCCCACTGTGTGTGTGTGTGTGTGGTGAGGAGCAAACTATGGAGCACATCATAGAAGTGTGTCCTCTCCAAAGACTGGAAGGAGGATTAATCACCCTCCATATACAGCAGACCAGAAGGCAACAGCTTGGCTTAAGGACTTTGCATTCGCTAAATAAATAAAATAAATAACAAAATAACTGGAGAAGGGGAATGAATGGGCGGATTTCCAAGAAGCTTGGTGGAAAGGTTGAGATGATTATGGGCAGGGTAAGTGGTTTATTGTTCTACTCATTGTAGTGTTTGTTCAGTGATATGTCGGTCATATCGGTCACTCCGGCTCCTGATTAAACACCACTCTCATCCAATCGGGAGACGGATGACTCACACAGGATAAATAAAGTGAATTTGGAACCGATGACACGAAGAAATGACCGGACAGAAACAGGCACAGGAATATGAATGGTTATACTTTCTCCTGATTGGCTGTAGATCGGCCACCCGCGTGAAATTGTATTTTCTGTTTATTAATCGGACTAGAGAGAGGCAGAAACCCCTGATACTGTACATATATGATTGATTGATTGTTTATTTATTTCCATGTCCTGCACACATTGTGCCCAGCCCTCATGCGTTTATAAGACACCATTTCACAATTGCATTTACAGCATGTTTACATTACATAATTCATGCATTTACAGCATGTTTACATTACATAATTCAAGCATTTACAGCATGTTTACATTACATAATTCATGCATTTACAAGCATGTTTACATTACATAATTCATTATAGTACAACTCAGATTCATACACAGTACTCTGTCTTCTTTCCCAAGCTTGACAATTAAAATCTGCCACAACAAAAGTCCCTTTGGCAAAACATTTCTCCATTTTTACATAGTCATTTAAATCTAGAAAGTCCCCACAGATAGAAGACATCTCATTAACCGAAATATACAGTGTACATACTGTATAATGATTTATATCACAACATTATACTGCTTTAACCTTCTAACGGAAATCTCTACCCTAAAATCTACTGTTGATTTAGACGACTAAAATGTATTTTGGTGGGCGTTGATGCCATCGTAATGATGTTTTTACACTTGCTGAAAATAGCCGATCTACAAGCTCATGTTGTGAGCTTGTAGATCGGCTATTTTCAGCATGCAACCAAGTGTAAAATGACTTATACTGGATCTTTTGTCCACTAACATTTTAGTCTAGTTTTTATTTGTTGACAAAATTGTCAGTATATTTAGTCATAGTTTTAGTCATCATGGCTTAGATTTTATTTCGTTTTTATGTTAGTTTTTGTCGGGGGCCAGTTTCGAATTGCAGCCGTCCGTAGGTGCCCTTTGAGAGCGGTTTTGAAGGAGTCAAGGGATTCACATGTCCTAATGGCTGTTGGTAGGGCGTTCCACATTTTGGTGGCATAGGAGCGAAAATAATTTAGTCCCTTGTTTGTGCCGGATCTGGGTTGTACATGGTTCGTTGCACTCCCTCTGGTGAGATTGAGATTGAGATTGCCCCTCGTTGAATACAATGAGAGCGAGCCCAGAAACGTTGACATTTGTTTTTGTGCACAGTTACCATCGTGCCATTTTTTCCCCCAAGAAAAACAAAGAAAGTGAAGAAGCGAGAGGTGCATGGAGGAAGGGGGGGGTGGGGGGGGGGGGGGGTCAAGGAAAAATAAAGTATGAATGCTCTTACCACAAAAAGTACAGCTAAAGGATTTTCTTCTGTGTGGGTCTCATAGCAGCCGCTGTGTACTGTGCATTATACTTGGAACATTATTCACATTATATACACAGATAATTGCAAAGTACATGAACACAAGCGTTGATAATTATTTACATATACCATTACCCAAGACATCGTAAACATAATTAATATGCATACATAATACATATACGTAAACATACTACAAATGTGTATTCAAGGCCAGTTTTTTTGTATGCCACACTTCAGACACAAAAAGGAGGTAATTCTAAGCGCATTACATGAAGCCATGAAATGATAAGGCCGTTTTTGAGAGCAAGAAGTAATGAAAATTAATTTAAATAGAACACTCTGTACAAATACATAAAAATAAGTTAAGCCCAGTAAATTCCCCTTCCAGGAACAATGTGCCCCCAAAAAGTGCACTTGAAGTTCTTATGCCTAATTCTGTCCAAACAGCATCTATAAATGAAAGGATTCTCTCTGCCTTTCTAATATACTGTATTTGAGAGAGCCCACGGAGTTCCTGGTTCATGTCCCCAGATTCATTACTTTCTTATTTGGTAACCCACACAGCACACACCTGCTTCTAATTAACCCATTTTGGGCGGGAGGGAACCCCTTTCGGTGTTTTAAACATTATGTTATAATTTAGCTATTGAAAAATAGCAGAACTACAAGCTCATAGCGCGCCACTCGACGAGCTTGTATAGGTCTGCTATTTTTGAAAAAATCTTTATAATGTGGCGCAAATCATTGAATATATATATTTCAGAGCGAACATTTTTAACTAAAATATTTACTTCTGGGGGGGTCCCTGGAACTACATATTTTGAGATGGGGGGGGGGGGGGGGGGGTCCGTGGCCCAATAGAGATAATTCTGGGGGTCCTTGACATGAAAAAGGTTGAGCACCACTGACATAGAAACATGGGTTTTTCAGATTTTTTTTTTTTGGATTTTGAAACCTTTTCTTTTTATCGGCCGCCGTCCAAAACGGGTTAACACCATGGACAGAATCTGGGCTTTTTATATGCATGCGTGTGCGTGTGCCGTGTGCGTGTGCGTGTGACGTGTGCCGTGTGCGCGTACTGTACCGTACCGTACACCGACTCCTGCAATCACCCCGGGATATTTTAACGACTCTGAGGGGACGTGATGTATTATTAATACCCTGGTGTCTTTTTAAAAAAAAAGCCTAAAGCAGTTTTAGTTTTAAGTTGTGTGAGCGTACAGAGAGGGGGTTGAAAGTTCTGTCACGTATATAAAAGCCACAGTATTGCACATTCACAGACATACAGCTTTTTTAGTTTTTTCCCCCCATTTTTTTCCCCTTTTCCTGTCTGTCCAATCAATGGGCCTCTAGAAGGATCCGAGACATTTCAGCAGGAGAATAATCTAATAATGGGGCCCACGTATAGACCCTCTGAAAGGGAGCGTTGTTGCCTCTATATGCACTGAACAGAGTCTTTCATGGGGTAAAGGAAGCGTTGTTGCCTCTATATGCACTGAACAGAGTCTTTCATGGGGTAAAGGAAGCGTTGTTGCCTCTATATGCACTGAACAGAGTCTTTCATGGGGTAAAGGAAGCGTTGTTGCCTCTATATGCACTGAACAGAGTCTTTCATGGGGTAAAGGAAGCGTCGTTGCCTCTATATGCACTGCACAGAGTCTTTCATGGGGTAAAGGAAGCGTCGTTGCCTCTATATGCACTGCACAGAGTCTTTCATGGGGTAAAGGAAGCGTCGTTGCCTCTATATGCACTGCACAGAGTCTTTCATGGGGTAAAGGAAGCGTCGTTGCCTCTATATGCACTGCACAGAGTCTTTCATGGGGTAAAGGAAGCGTCGTTGCCTCTATATGCACTGCACAGAGTCTTTCATGGGGTAAAGCACACCGAAGATCTCTCTGTACCACATTTGTACAGTTGGAGGCTTATCCTGTCCGTCGATTTCAATGGACATTGGAGTTGCAACGAGTACCCTCTGCATAGCATGTTAATAAAGGCTGATGTACAGTAGCACTTTTCCATAAACCCAGTAAATCCCATGTTGACCTGATTGTAAAAATGTCTTCTACATCCTGACAGTTTTCTGACAAAGCTATGTTTCCAAGTCAGTCGTTCTTCGATTTTTCAAAAAATAGCAGACCTACAAGCTCGTAGCACGCCACTCGGTGGCGCGCTACGAGCTTGTAGCTCTGATATTTTTCAATAGCTAAATCATTACATAATGCTAACACCTAAAGGGGATATACAGTATATGTGCAGTGCTCGTGGAATCTGGGGCATGTTTACCGATGTCGACACTGACGACATGTCTGCTCTCTGCTGCTGAAGGACGCCATCATGTCAGAGGCATCAGTTAGTAGGTGTTTACATGTCACTGACATGTCTGATAGGCTGCTGCTAGATGACATCTCACACGGGACGATTATTGTGTGCTTGACAGTTCCCCCCTCCCCTCCCCACCCCCCCCCCCCCCACCCCAGCACACTTACTCATAGAAGGTATGCTATATGCGGCTATGCATGCACATGCATAAAGTGATTTTCCACATCGCGTGGCAAATCGAGCGGAAAAGTGAGTTTAACGTTGTTTAACCCATTGTGACCTGAGATCAGATTCTAAAAATGTACTTCTACATCATGACAGTTTTCATTCTGACCTGAGATCAGATTCTAAAAATGTACTTCTACATCCTGACAGTTTTCTGACAAAGCTATGTTTCCGTGTCAGTCGTTCTTCCATTTTTCAAAAATAGCAGACCTACAAGCTACAAGTTTAGAAACCGTCTTCCAGTGACATCATCATTAGGCAGATTATTTTTTAAACAAGATTGTTTTTACTTTTTTTTTTTTTTTCATTATCGATGGCTTCCATTTCCGCATTGCAACTTTTCAGGCCTAGAAAGCCTGCAGTTTTTTATTAGCTTGTATTCCCCATTGATGATGTCACTGGAAGACGGTTTCTGAACTGCCCACAGCCCTCCTATGTGAGACACAGACCGAGTAGAAAAAGATTGCGCCATTTTATCATGATTATTAGTGAGGACCTATTAAATGTGACTGAGGGACTGCCATTGGATTTTTTTAAATTTTCGTTTTTTCATGTCATATGAAAGCAGGGAACCATAGCTTCAAATTGACATGTTGGTTGTTCAGTTTGACCCACCAGTTTTGGAGATATGGCTTATAGAGTAATGTCTTGCAGAGAAACAGCGAGTTGAGAAAACAGGCTTGAAAGGTTCACTTAATGTGGTCTCTAACATTACACCTAGCTGCATGTTTCATTTTTACATGTCGATTTCAGCTCTGACACTTATTTCAGAATTGCTCTAGTTAGTATGTGAAGAGTCTGCCTGTGCTATAAACTCATTTTGAAAAGAAAAGTCAGTCAAATCTGGTCACATTATGAAGATAGGTTGAAAAGTGGTCCTTTAATATACCAGTTGGTTTGAGGGACACCCTACAGCCCTGGAGCTGTTTTGCAGTACGAGGCTTCTCTCAAGGGCACCTCGGCGGTGTTGGAATGGAAGCTTTACAGATTCATCGTGTGCTTTTCATCTTCAGGGCAGCACAAAGTACTCAACTTCAGCACTTAATCCATTTAAGCCTGACGTCATTATTATTTTTTAATGTCTGACAGTTCTCTGAAATACCTATGTTTCAGTGGTGCTCAGTATTTCATGTCAAGGACCGCAGAAATTATATGTAATTGGCCGCCGACCCCCATCTGAAAATATGTTGTTCCAGGGACCACCCCCAGAAGCAAAGATTTTAGTCAAAAACGCTCTCTCTGAAAGAATATATTCAAATATTTGCGCCACATTTTCACGATTTTTCAAAAATAGCAGACCTATACAAGCTCGTAGCACGCCACTCGGTGGCGCGCTATGAGCTTGTAGATCTGCTATTTTTCAATAGCTAAAGCATAACGTAACGTTTAAAACACCAAAAGGGGTTCCCGCCCAAAATGGCTTAAGGTATACTTTAAATTCAAAAGAGCTTCAATAGCATGAGAAAACATGCGTTTATACGTCGCCAAAATACATAAATTCAAAAGAGCTTCATTTATTTATTAGAAAAGCACTTGCCAAAGCAAGTGTCAAAATATAATACAAAAAAGTCAAAGTCATACTCCTAATATTACTCAACTCGTAAAAAATACAATTTGCTCAGTCAAATTTGTACTTAAATTAAAGTAATGGCGTACTTGCTGTTTTCTATTTTCTATTTAATATTAAGAAACTATAGAAAAATACGCACATCACTTTGTGGAGGTGCTGGGTTCAAAAAGTAACATATGAAAAGAGAATATAATATTAATATTAATACATTGCTGAATTAAGAGGTAGACATTCCCCCCCCCCCCAAAAAAAAACCCGTGTATAAACCTGCAAATATGGGTTTTTGATTGATTGATTGAAATATGTATTAACAGTTTGCAGAATTACAGTACATTTCAAGCACAAACTCAATACAAAGACTGTTAACTGTGAGTGGACGACCCAATTAAGCATTACACTTGTTTACAACAGGGTCCACCTTGTTCAATTCATCAAAACAATTGCAGACGTACAAATAGACACTTCTATGTAGTTAAAGAACAGAACAGGAATTCATCATAAAGGAAGCAAAAAGGGAAAAGAAACATATACAGTGAGGGGAAAGGGGGGGGGGGGGGGGGGGGGATTCAGATTTTACAGGAGCCAGTTTCGAATTGCAGCCGTCCGTAGGTGCCCTTTGAGAGCGGTTTTGAAGGAGTCAAGGGATTCACATGTCTTAATGACTGTTGGGGCGTTCGAAACTGGCTCCTGTAAAAAACTTGGCCAATGTTTGACCAGTTTTTATAGCATAGTTTCTTGATTACTTTTATCTTTTAAAATTTTTATCCCACGATTTTGTAACCCAGTTTTCTTTTTCACCCAGTGCCAATTATCTAATGTAATCCTGGGTGCTACACTTCCTCTGCCAACCTGGGGGGGGGCAGCGGACTGACCTCATGCCTCCTTCTATGCATGAGGAGTCCAAGCTGCTTCTTTTCACCTGACAGAGGGGAATTTCCCCAGCTGGACGTAGCGCGTGGAAGGGACACATTATTCCGACCAGTTCCTTTCCCCTCCATCAGGCGCCCCGGCTGAGGTAGTTTTAGAGACCAGGATTACGGCATGTTTTTGTGAGGGTATCTACCCTAGGGGACACGGGGAGAACATGCAAACTCCACAGAGAAAGGCCCTATCGCCAACCCCCGCCTCGGGTATGGGCACTGATGACGCGGAGGAGGGAACACGCCGCCGGTGCCCACAGTGTCCCCAGCGGGAATCGAACCCAGGACCTTCTAGCTGTGAGGCGACAGCACTACCAACTGTGCCACCGTGCCCCCACTTCTTGATTACTTTTGATGCCGTAATGGTCTTAAAGTCCTTACGTTATCACTTCAATATCATCTGGGGACCCCCCCCCAAAAAATAAATACAAACCATGTGGGGGCCCGACCCACAGGTTGAGAACCCCTGCCCTATGCCACAGAAGGAAGGGGGGTGTGTGTGTGTGTGTGTGTGTGTGTCAGTCAGTCACACAGTGTGACTGACTGTCATGTCATGTGTGCTACAGCTGCTGCTGGCTCAGCTGCACAGTAACCGGCGCTGCTACATGCTGTACATGCTGTAAATGCTGTACAGTAGGTGTTGCTACATGCTGTAGTAGCATCGATTGAAACAACGCTTTTGACAGGACAAAGAGATTTAACCCATTCTGGGCGGGAGCCCCTTGTGGTGTTTATTAGCATTATGTTATGCTTTAGCTATTGAAAAATAGCAGATCTACAATCTCATAGAGCGCCACTCGGTGGCGCGCTATGAGCTTGTAGATCTGCTATTTTTGAAAAAAATCGTTAAAATGCGTCGCAAATCGTTGAATATATATTTCAGAGCGAACATTTTTAACTAAAATATTTGCTTCTGTGCGGGGGTCCCTGGAACTACATATTTTGAGATGGGGGGTCCGTGGCCCAATAGAGATATAATTCTGGGGGTCCTTGACATGAAAAAGGTTGAGCACCAATGACACATAGAAACAGAATTGTTTTAGGATTTAGAAGCCTTTTTTTTATCGACCTCAGTCCGAAATGTGTTAAAGCACCTGCCTTCACAGTCCAGTCCAGGACAGAGCCATGTGTGTCCTACCGACCAAACCACCAGGGACCACATGCTATAACCGTCTGTCGGGTTCACACCTATATATGCAGGTCACAGCTGGCCACGAGGAGGGCCAGCCACATTCTGCCTCTCTGACGGAGGAAAAAAAGGTGTCATGCCGGCCACTCTCACTACATGGTGGCGCTGCCTATCGCCACAGATGTGAGGACTTAACCCATTCTGAACGGGAACCCATTTTGGTGTTAGCATTATGTTATGCTTTAGCTATTGAAAAATAGCAGATCTACAAGCTCATAGCGCTACGAGCTTGTAGGTCTGCTATTTTTGAAAAATCGAAGAACGACTGACATTTTTAGAATCTGATCTCAGGTCAGAATGGGTTAATTTAGACCAGTGTGTGTCCAGTGGAAACCTCGTATGAATCTGATCTCAGGTCAGAATGGGTTAATGCTGAGCCAGGCTTGGCATAGCAGGTCACCTGGATGTTTCAGTTGAGTATATAAGCCACCAGACACTACGCGGCCAGCTAAAACACCCTGCTATGTTTGCTCCGCGTCATCTCAGGGATTATGTGAGAGTGTTTGGAGTTTGATTTGAGTTTTAGAATGCAGAGAACATGGCTGGTTTTGTGGCTGGCTGTCTGTCTATACCCAAGAGTGCTTTTGGGTTTTTTTTCTTCAGAAAACCTTTATATATATTTTTAAATAAAGCAATACTGCCTCATCAAAGTTGGTATTGTGACTTTATATATTGTGCGCTGCGACGCGTTGTGAGCTTGTAGATTATTCTCAGCAAGTCTATAAACAGGCATTACAACGATGCCCGCCAAAATAATTGGGCATCCATCGATGTACAAAGCTTTCCTGTACAGCAGTGTTGTAAATGTCATCCAGGGACTTCTGTTGGCAGTCTACTATCTTTCCTGCTATTCTGATGACAACCCTGGCCAAATGTCCACACTAGACAGGGGTAGCAAACACAAGGACTCTCTATCTGAATGTCATACTCAAGTTATGACTCACTCCAAACCCCTTCAAATTGCTAGTTCAATACAGACTTTGACAGGGGTGTAATTTTGGGTGTGACATTTATCCTAAAATGCTGTTCTTGTATGCTTATTTTCTCCACATCTCCAGGACTCTCTATCTGAATGAGAATGAGAGTGAGGCTGTATTGGGAAGTGCATTCCATAGTTTTTGGAGCCATAAGCGAGAAGAGTTTGGGACATGTGGAACGTTGTCCCGGCGTTCTTAGTGAAGGTACTTGCAGTTTACAGTATGTCTCTATAATTTGGTCATTATTTATAGGCGAACAATTAAAAACAAACATAAGTGTGAAATTATTATTCAAAAAAAGAGTCCAGCTAAACTAAAGCCATGTTGTCAGCATATTTGAATAGCTTACAATGTGCCGTGCCCCTGAGTCTAAAACAACCTCATCAGAAAAACGCTGGTCCTTTGTGGACCGATTGTGAGCAGGCATTCATTTAAAAAGTCCTTGATCCAGTGCACAAGGTCCCCCCGTTCACCCTTAAGTGAAGCCATTAAAGGCGTACGTGTATCTGCATCATATTAAAAACCACGTTGACCACGGTGAGAGGAGCATCCCCTGTGTGACTTGACTATAGTACGAAAACTGTAAGTTGTCTAATTGCCCTGCTGTGGATTCGGTTAAAGATGTGTGCTGTGCTGCCTACTCTGCACTGCAGGCAAAAGTCCTGCAGAGCTTTGGACCCTGGCTGTTTACCAGCTGCTAAGAAATAGCAGGAGTCTACACAAGAATGCTACGAATGGCCATTATAGGTGTCACGTGGACGGACCGCATCAGCAATGTGGACCTCTATGGGGACCTATACCACGGGTCACGGACAAAGTCAGAGAGAGAAGGATGAGGCTGGGCAGGGCACTGCGTCAGGCACCCAGAACTTGAGGCAAGTAAATTGACCCTAAGGGGATCCAACCACAGGGCAAAGCCAGGAGGGGAAAGAAGCGTACCACCTATGTAGACGTAAACTAGAGAATTGGTTGGATGGCACTTACACCCGCCTTCTAATGAGAGCGCAAAATCTGTCTTGGAAGACTAATCGACTAATCTAATATACGGCAACCTTCAGTTTCTTCAGTGGTCCGATCCAGAAGAGCGCAGTTTGCCGGTCACTGCTACAGAGCTGACAATGAGTTCATATCTTCCCTTCTTCTCTGGAGTCCTGCCTCAAAGCAGACGAGAGGTAGAAAGCTGTCGTTCCCTGATGTCATCGCTATAGGGACACATGCTTCAGTAGGCAGGAACTGGGGGTGGCAATGAAGGACCGGGAAGTCTGGCGTAGCATTGTGGAATCCATGACCTCACTCTGTAATAACTAGTTGGTGTTGGCTAGACCTCACTCTGCAGTAACTAGATGGTGTTGGCTAGACCTCACTCTGCAGTAACTAGTTGGTGTTGGCTAGACCTCACTCTGCAGTAACTAGTTGGTGTTGGCTAGACCTCACTCTGCAGTAACTAGTTGGTGTTGGCTAGACCTCACTCTGCAGTAACTAGTTGGTGTTGGCTAGACCTCACTCTGCAGTAACTAGTTGGTGTTGGCTAGACCTCACTCTGCAGTAACTAGTTGGTGTTGGCTAGACCTCACTCTGCAGTAACTAGTTGGTGTTGGCTAGACCTCACTCTGCAGTAACTAGATGGTGTTGGCTAGACCTCACTCTGCAGTAACTAGTTGGTGTTGGCTAGACCTCACTCTGCAGTAACTAGTTGGTGTTGGCTAGACCTCACTCTGCAGTAACTAGTTTGTGTTGGCTAGACCTCACTCTGCAGTAACTAGATGGTGTTGGCTAGACCTCACTCTGCAGTAACTAGTTGGTGTTGGCTAGACTTCACTCTGCAGTAACTAGATGGTGTTGGCTAGACCTCACTCTGTAGTAACTAGTTGGTGTTGGCTAGACCTCACTCTGCAGTAACTAGTTGGTGTTGGCTAGACCTCACTCTGCCGTAACTAGTTGGTGTTGGCTAGACCTCACTCTCGCAGCAACAACTAACTAACTAACTAACTATGAAATAACAAGCTGAGTCTATCATCGTCGTGCAAGCTAGTCCTCTATAGTATAGTCTAGTCCAGTGGTTTTCTCATTGGCTGACGTCACTGTGGCTAGTCCAGTTTGCTTTTCTCATTGGCTAAACCGCGATTTTCTGTGTCCGTGTGCGCGCTTCGCAAATATGTCCGGGCAGGAAACAAATGACTCAGAACACCATAGTTCCGCCTTTGAGAATTCTGGTTCCTATACCTATAAACTACTGCGCTGAAACAGACACAGAGGCAGTTATAGCGAGCGGACCACCGCAGCTGGTAATTAATTGATTTAATCAATTTGGACTTGTTTGCTAGGCTACCGGGTCTGATAAAAGCTGCTTTTCATGTATTATAGGCACAGTACAGGTGCTGTGAAAAGTGGAATATTAAAACAGGCCGATGTAACACGTCTTCAGAGCAGAACACGTCCACATAGACGATCAGGTGCGAGAGGAACATCTGTGAGAGGAAGGAAGGTGCCAAACCAAAATTGCTCTGATGGCTGAACTGTGGGGTTTCTGGGGGGCGACAGCACAGATGCTGTTTGTTGCTCTTATCTTTGGAAATCTGTGATGGCAAAAAAATCATCCATAAAACGCTTTTAACTCATTTTGGGTCGGGAACCCCTTTTGGTGTTTTAATTTAAGCGTTACGTTATACTTTAGCTATTGAAAAAATAGCAGATCTACAAGCTCGTAGCGCGCCACCGAGTGGAGCGCTACGAGCTTGTAGGTCTGCTATTTTTGAAAAATCGGATTGGGGGGGTCTCGGAGTCCAATTACAGATCATTTTTGTGGTCCTTGACATGAAATATTGAGTGATATAGGCCTAGAAACAGGTATTTCAGAAAACTGTCAGGATTTAGAAGACACTTTTTTCAGGCCTAAATGGGTTAACATCTGTTAAAGTTAACACGGCTGTGTGTAGCTGTAGTATAATGCAGAACTTCATGTTCATCTGATGAAATCCAGATAGAGGTGAGCGTGTGAAGTGAACTGTGAATCAATAACACTCCAGGAGACCAAGGTCACCGTGCAGCACATTGTGTGAGCCGCTCGGTGTAGCTCTGCTTATTTCTGCGGAGTGTGCTCCTGTTATGACATGCCTGGAACAGGGACGTCTAGCCAAGGTTATAAGCCCTATTTTATATATTACTACTATTACTGGTTGTGGTCCAAGTGGGGCGATCCGACGGTCTTGACACTATAGAGGCATTGTACTCCCTGTGGGGGCGTGGTGGAACGAGCATGTCAAATTTGAAGTCGGTGGGGCGAACGCTTCTCGAGTTACGTGGTTTACAGACGTATGTACAGACGTACAGACAGAGTATTTACTGGATATAGATTACAGACGTATGTACAGATGTATACACACAGAGTATTTATATAGATATAGATTGTGAGCTTGTATCTGCTATCCCCAGATAAATTAAGCGGCTTTAAATGTTAATTTTGAAAAAAAATAATTGGACATTTTTGACAAAATAATTCACTTGCTGAATTTAAAGGACAAGTCATTGTTCTTAAGTTAAAGTAATAATAGTGACATAAAACAATCAGAGTACATTTTAGTTTCTATAACCATCATGATTGAGTTGTTGTTATAGGAGCACTGGTCAAATAACACCACCCCGACAGGTAGCACTTAACTGTATTTAAAGGACAAGTCACATATGTTACAGTAATAAAGAAACAATATACATGCACTCCCTCTCTACCCTCTGGTCACTCACTGGTCTCTCTCTCTCTCTCTCTCTCACAGACTATCTCTCTCTCTCACACAGACTCTCTCTCTCTCTCAGACTCTCTCTCTCTCTCTGTATTGACTTGTCCCCACCTCTCCTTATCGTCTTGCCATCATTCTTCCCCCCAGAGACAACCTCCCGCCACCTCTCTCTATCTGCTCTCTCCATCTCTCCATGACTTCCATTTTCTGATCCCCTTAAGTCTCTGTGCTGCAGCCCTCTGCTGTCTGTCCCATCTCCTTATCTATCTATTGCACCGCGCGCACGCACGCACGCACGCATGCACGCACGCACGCACACAAACACACACACACACACACACACACACACACACACACACACACACACACACACACACACACACACACACACACAATTATTAGTTTCTCTCTTTAGTTTATTTCATTTATTTCTCCGCCAGACGGACGGACGGACAGACGACGAATGGACAAACAGACAGAGAGACACTCACATACACACATATACGCTCACACACACACACACACTGCTCCTCCAAATAGAAGCTCTGATGACAATATATATTAATGGTGCAGCGCTCGCTCTCTCTCTCTCTCTCTCTCTCTCTCTCTCTCTCATCAGCATCGCCATGTCTTTCCGAATCCTAACAGCGTGTCTTTCTCTTCTCCTGCCAGCATCTTCTCTCCCTGGTGGGGTCGGTTTAAGTGAAACTGTGAATGTGCGTGCGTGCGTGCGTGTGTGCGTGCGTGCGTGTGCGCGGTGCCAGCAGAGCAGTGTCGGCTTCATTAAACCGTCACCTTGCTACTCCGAAGGACAGCCCTGTCACATCTCTCTTTCTCTCACTATCTTCATTCCTCTCTGTCTCACTCCCTCTGGCTCTCTGTATCTGTCTCACTCCCTCTGGCTCTCTGTATCTGTCTCACTCCCTCTGGCTCTCTGTATCTGTGTCTGCCTCTGTCTGAGATCTTGCATTCCTTTTTTCTGTGCTAAAGGAACAAATGGGTGTCCTGAGAGTTCGTTCGCTTGTGGTTGTTGATGGAAAACTGCAGCGTTAAGTTTCCATTTGGCCTCATCCTCTGTTGATGTCACACCTGAGACGGCTGGATTTATCCACGTAGGTTGTCTGGCAGGTGGGAATGCAAGTTTGACTGCTGTGGTTTCCAAGCTGTTTCCACAGTTCTAAATGGTAAATGGTGCATTTATACAGCACCTATATATTCCAAGGCGCTTTACATAGATTGTGCACTCATTCACACACCGGGTGGCAGAGGAAACCATGCAAGGCACCAACCAGCACATCGGGAGCAATTAGGGTTTTCAGTGCCTTGCTCAAGGGCACTTCGACACTAACTCATGGGGGAGCCCGGGGGTCGAACTGATATAGGCTTGGTTAATCAGCTGCATTTTCAAGTCCAAGTATTCAGACACTCTAGCATAGATTAGATTAATCAAATTCATGCCCAATAAAACTGGCTCTGCGAAAGCTCAAGATAATATAAAGTGCAACACTGCACAAGTCTTAAGTGTATGGAAATATTATCGGTTTATGCCCATCGAATTTGACAGTGTACCCTTCACCAAACTGACTGACTGACTGTGCACTTGACAAACAACATTTTCCAATGCAGACACAAACCACATACTGAAGCACAACATCCTATAATACTCGGTCCGTGAGAGCTGGAATGTCCGGACATCAACTCCAGCTGTCCTTTGCTATAGTGGCGTTGCCGTATCCCAACACGGTGAGCATGCAGTACCATCGATCAAGTCTATGTGTCCTCCCACTGGAAATGGCTATCCATGCCTTCATATTGTTTACGCTTGACTGTAACGCTCTCGTCTGTATGTATTGAGCCGTCCGCACTCAGGGGCTTGCCTTGCAGCTGGTGCAAAATGCGGCTACCCGCCTCCTCACTGGCACAGAAAAGCGAGCCCATAATAACTCCTGTCTGCGCTCCATTGGCTCCATGTCTAATTCAGAGTTCATTTTAACGTCATTTTATTTGTTTTTAAATCTCTACATGGGCTTGCTTGCTCCTCCTTATCGCGCTGAACTTGCAGAACCTTACTCTCCAGTTTGGGCTCTGAAGTCTGCTTTTTTTTTTGATTGATTGAAATATGTATTAACAGTTTGCAGAATTACAGTACATTTCAAGCACAAACTCAATACAAAGACTGTTAACTGTGTGTGAGTGGACGACCCAATTAAGCATTACACTTGTTTACAAGAGGGTCCACCATGTTCAATTCATCAAAACATTTAGAGACGTACAAATAGACACTTCTATATAGTCAAAGTCAAGTCGCTCAAGGCTTCGTATACACACATATGAGACGGACATGCTCTGTGCTGTCCGTGTTTCATGTGTGATGCGGGGGAGGGGGGGCTTCCATTGGAAAAGCATTGAGGCGGCCATGAAACACAAGCAGAGCACAGCACAGTTGTTCTTTATGTGTGTATGAAGTCGAGGTTCCTGCCCTGCCCTGCCCTGCCCTGCCCTGCCCTTGTCTCTGTCTCTGTCTCTGTCTCTGTCTCTGTCCTGTTGTGATTGTTGCACAGACTATAGCTCTGTCAATGCATTCCATGTAAAGCACTTTCAATCTCTGATTGTTGTAAATGTGCTATAATGTAAATAAAGTCTGATTTTATTTGATCAATCAAGGCCATGATGCCACGGACAATGCCATTGGCTGGCCGTGGAATGGTCTGTCTTTTTTTTTTTTTATTAGGATATTTTTTTTGCGGCTTACGCCTTTTATTGGTTTTTGAAGGGACAGACAGTAGGCTGACAGGAAACGGGAGAGAGATGGGGGAAGACATGCAGTAAAGGCCGTGTCGGGCTCGAGAGTCGAACCCGCGGCACACTGCGACTGGATTACCAGTCGGGTGCCCAGACTGTTACGCCACCGCCTGGGCCGCATGTGGTCTGTCTTCAAAGTCCCTTTTTGCACTTTGAAAATGTCAACTGTAACTCTGGCTAACACTGTTGTGCCATTTCAAAGTGCTCCCTAGTAGCTATACTGTCGTCTTGTCTGAGTAAATAAAAAACAGGAAATGCCAACTTGTGAGTCTATGTGTGCTCAATATCCACCCGTGACGGGGAGAGTAAAGCGCCTTGTTCTAAGACACTGACATGTTCTCTAAAGAGACTGCAGTGAACTTTGAGAATTTTCTTCTTAGCCTCCTCTTTTCCTTCAGACTTAATATGGGACTGTCTGGTCCTCTCACTCAGACATGAACACCCCCCTCCCCCCCGTCTACTTGTCTTCCTAACGCAGCCCTGGGCTTATTTTCTAAAGGTTATGATGTGGTAACTGTGCTTCAAAGTGTTCCAACTCAGCCAACACCAGAGATTTCTGAAAACGCAATAAGTGCACAGTTTTACTTGAAGAAAGCTGCTTCCAGCCATCTTTGTTCCATTCAAACGGAGCAGTAAAACAATCTAGTGCAGGTCTGTCTGTCTGTCTGTCTGTCACCAGAGTCACCAGATTGGGCAAAATGTGACTTCATGCAGGCTGCACACGCACGCACGCACACACACAGACACACACACACACACACACACACACACACACACACACACACACACACACACACACACACACACACGCAGACCTACTGTAAGTGTGAACAAACAGGCATCTATCTGACAGCTGTCACTGCCTTTGCTTTTTCAGCCTGCTGTCTCATATTTCTCTGCCTCGTCTAACGTTAAATTATAAAGTCCCCGGCAACACAAGAAACCTCGTGCCCATGCAGAGACAATGCTATTTGTGGTTTGTTTTGGGAGCCCAACCGTTTTCTATTAATAACCCATTTGAAATGGAACATTAGGCAGACATAAATGTAGAATATACTGTCCTAATATATGAATGCAAAACTCTCTGCTCACGTCTCCTCTACTGTATGCTATACTGTACCTGTCTTCCAACAATCCTCACCGGCGCTGAGCTTCTGTAAACAGTATAATAACAATATAATAGAAGGCAGTTACGGCACCATCGGTGGCCACGTGTTTAAGGCATTTTGGGCGGGAAGCCCTTTTGGTGTTAGCATTAGCAATTGGAAAATAGCAGATCTACAAGCTCGTAGCGCGCCACCGAGTGGCGCGCTACGAGCTTGTAGGTCTGCCATTTTTGAAAAATCGAAGAACGACTGACATTATAGAAACATAGCTTTTTCAGAAAACTGTCAGGAGGATGTAGAAGACATTATTAGAATCTGATCTCAGGTCAGAATGGGGTAAGGCATAATACCTCATGGGCTTTGACACCTGACAGTTGGTATACCGGGTTTGATTCCTGAGCCTGACGGCAGATTTTCATTCTCCACTGTACTGTATCGAAATAAAGGCAGAAATGCCACAAAAATATCATTCACTATAGTTGGAGAAAACACATCCATCGGTGGGGTTTAAGTATTTATTGACAGTATAAGGAAATGGAGGGATGAATTAAGGAGTTCGGGTGTACATGTAGGGGAGGGGAAGTCTTTGGGGAGGACGTCGTATGGCGCTCGTCGTAAGGCGTTCGTCGTATGGCGTTCGTCGTAAGGCGTTCGTCTTGCGGTGCGCATGGACGATATCCCCCCCGGCAGGAACCTGAGGAGGAGAGAGAGTTTTGTTTTAACTTTTTTCTGTTCCTCTTTGGCGAAGTGAATGCGGTATCCCTAGTGCCCATAAGCTCCTTTTGAGGCGGGCGAAACATGGAGGATTCTGGGTGGTACTGACTAGGCAGGTATAAATGTTTCTCCGCCTTTTGAACATCTGTTGTTCCAACTCCATGATATAAATATGAAATAAAATAGAAGGCATTTAATTACCAACTCTCCTTTTGCATGAACTAAAAATAATTAATCCTTCCTGTCCCCTGCAAGACAGATGGTATATGATGTTTGTGATGTTCAAGACGACATGCACTCATCGCTGTCAGGAAGAAATCACCTAACCTCCATTGCTTTCATAAATCAATGCCTTTAATCTTTTCTCTCTGTGTTGGTTGAAACAATATTGAACCAATGGACAAAACCTCTTAACTCCTTTGGCCCCTCAAACTGTCTGCTAAAGCAACTAACTCCACCACATCTCCCCATCTCATCATGCAAGTGCAATATATAAAGTCACAATACCAACTTTGATGAGGCAGTATTGCATTGTTATACAAAATGTTCTTCATTTCCTGAAAAAACATATTTTTCGTTTTCTGATAAAATGTTGTTTTTTTTTTTTTTTTGAGTTAGGTGGTTTCTCCCCGACGGCAGAGTATCAGTGGAGTTAGGTGTTTTCTCCCCCGACAGCAGAGTATCAGGCTTTCTTACTGAGCATAAATACATACAAGCTGTGCTTGCAGATGCAGGTGGCATACTGTATGAAATATGACATTATGGAAATATTAAGAACTACTCAGAAACTGGTGTTGACTGGCTTGGTTAACCCATTGTGGGCGGGAGCCCCTTTTGGTGTTAGCATTATGCTATGCTACGAGCTTGTAGATCTGCTATTTTTTTTTTATCGTTAAAGTCGCAAATCATTGAATATATATTTCAGAGCGAACATTTTTAACTAAAATATTTGCTTCTGGGGTCCCTGGAACAACATATTTTCAGATGGGGGTCCGTGGCCCAATAGAGATAATTCAGGGGGTCCTTGACATGAAAAAGGTTGAGCACCACTGATATAGGAACATGGGTTTTTCAGATTTTTTTTTAGGATTTAGAAGCCTTTTTTTAATCGACCTCAGTCCAAAATGGGTTAAAGCCAAGAGATATCAAGCTGAAAGTGAAAAATGAACGAGGGACAATGTTTAATGCACTAGTCTACTAATATGTAAAGTCACTTATACATATTGGTAGTTGTAGTTGCTTATTTGGGCTTGCTTCTTAATAAATCAGTGGTTTTCATAAATGTTCACGTCCAGGACCCCCAGATGAATAACAGGCTGTATTATGTATTTGTCCGTGGCGGACTCGCATCAGCAAATATTTTTTTGGGGAAAAGTGTGTGCTCCTCTGATCCATCTCGATAACATGACCACAGAGAGCTTTGGACAAAATGTGTAGAAGGAGTAGCAAAAAGGTGTGTTTGGAAAAGAAAACACAAAATGGATGTGGCCTATATTTTGTCATGATCCAAGGAATCAATCATCAGGAGTTCCACATGGGGAATCGCCCCGTGTGCGTGCGTGTGTGCGTGTGTGTGTGTGTGTGTGTGTGTGTGTGTGTGTGTGTGTGTGTGTGTGTGTGTGTGTGTGTGTGTGTGTGTGTGTGCGTGCATGTAAGTACATCAATGACAGAAGCAACTGGCATGCTGCTGTCGATGTGACTTGCCATCTGCACACCGCTGAGAAATAAAGTTAGATTTCCCTGTACACTGTGTGTGTGTGTGTGTGTGTGTGTGTGTGTGTGTGTGTGTGTGTGTGTGTGTGTGTGTGTGTGAGAGACAAGCATTTAAATATTTGGTTTAATTGGCATGAATCTGAGCACCAAACAAAAAAACAAATCACATTCTATATTAAGTTTAGTTGGTTCAACAATGGCAACAATGTGAGATGAAAATAGTTTTGCATAAGTGGAAGGAAAATCTATATATTATTTAAATTTTCCTTCAGGTTTCTGTTGCTCTTCTTGATTACCTTAAACTCAATGCATTTTAATGATATGCACACTTTGGATTCATCGTGTGGAGTCGTTGATGTTTTGATTCTCCCTGTGGAGCGGTACGACGTCTTTTAATGAAACTCCTGGAACGAAGCTTGAACTAATCAATTTATATTAATTACTCGGCCCAGGTGATCAATACTCATCCATCAGCCCGGGGCATTGCTTTCGATGTTCTTATAATTGACTGATTGGTTCACTGATCTGCTGGATCACTGTTAAGTTGACATGTGCTAGGAGACTAGGCTCAGGAAGTGCAAGTGTGTGCGTGATTAACAATTGAAAGTACGTGCGTGAAAGTGCGTGCGTGCGTGCGTGCATGCGTGTGCACACGACACTAGAACCCGTAATTGCTCCTGATGTGCAGGTTGGTGCCTTGCATGGTTTTACTCCGCCATCGGTGTGTGAATGCCTCAACATCGTCGCTGTGTTTTTGGTTGTGCCGACTTCCACTCTTTTTTCCCCTTTCCCCATGATGAACCCTATAGCTGCGACTGTGGCTCAGGAGGTAGAGCAGGTCGTCCAATGATCCATGGGTCGGCGGTTCAATTCCCTTAGCGTCCTTGAGCAAGACACTGAACCCTACATTTCTCCCGATGTGCTGGTTGGTATACCTTTCATGGCTTCCGCAGAAATCGGTGTATGAATGGGTGAATCTAATGCATGTAATGCACAATCTATGTAAAGCGCCTTGGATGAAGGCGCTATATAAATGCACCATTTACCATTTTGATTGAAACCTTTATTTCAGGGGAATCCAATTGAGACCAAGGTCTCTTTTTCAATGGCGCCCTGAATACAGGGTTAACCCCTAACCCTGTATGCAAATAACAAATACAGCAATGATTGTACATACATGACAAACACACAAAAATATATGATATACAAAAACACACAGAAAACAGAATCAGAACCTTAAAAACACATATTACAAAAAGCAGGTGCATACGCCTTCTTCTATCTAGTGTGAGTTCAGTTAAAAATCTTTTACAAATGGAACTTTTATCTTTATCTTTTTTCTAGGGTCGGACGATGAAGAACAGCTGCACTAATTGACGTCGTTAAGGCGTGCATGGCAACAGTTTGTGTCTCGTGTGATGTCACAACAGAAGATATAAGATGGTGCACCGTGTTGAAAATGACTGTAGACGTCAAGACAGACAGACAGACAGAGTGATGTTGTCTTGGACCGTTTCCAAAGCAGGAGGACCAAAGCGAGTCGATCATGCCGTTGTAGCAGTGAGGAACAAACTGTATTCCTTTGGAGGCTACTGTGACAACATGCAGGGACAGATGGATGTCCATGTCTTCAACACAGTGTCTTTATGCTGGAAGAAGTTACCTCCAGTGGAACCAGGAAGAGGAGACGGTCACCTTGAGGTTCCATCCAGGCGCTACGGCCACACAGCTGTGTATGTTGAAGACACAGTCTACATCTGGGGAGGGAGGCCTTACTGCAATGTGCTTTATGCATTTGATGTTGACTCCCACAGATGGTTCCAACCCAGGGTTTCTGGGACTGTTCCAGAGGAGAGGAGCTGCCACTCAGCATGTGTGTTGGAGAAGGTCATGTTTATCCATGGAGGACACACCAAGCTGACTGGATACACTAATGACATGTACAAGTTGGACATCAGCACAATGGTCTGGATTTTAATTAACACCAGAGGAACTCCAACTCCTGATCCAGACAGTCACTCTGCCACCATCATTGGTACCAAGATGTTTGTATTCGGGGGCTGTGGGCCCCAGGAGGTCTACAACACCATCAGAGTGTTTGACACAGAGACAAACGCCTGGCTGGACACACCTTTTGCACAACTTCTATCAGGACGCTGGTGTCATTCAGCATTTACCTACAATGGAGAACTGTACATATTTGGTGGCTGCAACGGTAACCAGACCTTCAATGATGTGTGGAAATTAAGTCCAGAGACCTTCTCCTGGAAGAAGGTTGAGCCCAAGGGGAAAGGACCATGTCCAATGAGTGGTATGTGCTGTTGCATTGTGGGAGATCGTATCATCCTCTTTGGAGGAGAAAAAGGAGATCACACTATCTCTGATGAGCTGTTCATCTTAGACTTGAGTCCTTGTCTTAAGACGTTATGTAAGCTAGAAGTTATTCAGTACGCTCTGGACCAATCAGAACTCCCACACGACATCAGGTGGGAACTGGCAGCCATGGCAAACAATGACAACAGACGACAACAACAGACGTCTACAAGCTGACGTGTCAATGTAGATTGGCTAGTTCAACTATTCAAAAAATGTTTTTAAAAAAAGTAAAAAATAAAAAAAGGTAAAGAAGTTGAAGGATAAGGGGTTTAGAGGTGATGAAAATGGAGCCCTGTGTCTCCTAGACAGGATAAAACAAATCTACCCTAATCTGATCACTGCAAATACCCTACATTTACCTTAACCCAAGATGGCCCTATTGATAACCATTATAAGGCAATAATATCTAAATTTCATTATGCTTTAAGTAGCACGTGACGTGATAAACTAGGGGGTTTTCATGTATTTTTGCATGAAAAACACTCCATGGACTAAATTTGGCCATAGCCACTTACCCAAATGTCCACACAAACACACCAAGCTGGCCATAGGGGGGCGCTAGCTCCGCTCAAAGAGCCAGAATGCAAAATGCTTGTCATTCAGCCTCACTTTGAGTTGCTCAGTGGACTGTCTCTCACACAGCGATATGGAGAAAAATATCACACCCGCGTGACGTGAGCGGCACTGTTATCACCATACATCACATTCCGTGCTCAGCCAGTCAGCTTGAGAACATTATGCGCACTCACGCACGTCCACACACACACACACACACACACACACACACACACACACACACACACACACAGCCTCAAAATACAACACAGCTCAGTGTTAGGGAACCCTGTAGCGTGTGGAAGACCCATAGATCCATAGACCCATAGATCCATAGACCCCAAAGTAGCCGCAATGAAGTAATAAATATAGCAATAGAGTTCAAAGGGTGCAGATGAAGAACAGCTGCACTAATTGACGTTGTTAAGGCGTGCATGGCAACAGTTTGTGTCTCGTGTGTTGTCACACCAGAAGATATAAGATGATGCACCGTGTTGAAAATGACTGTAGACGTCGAGAGAGAGAAGAGAGCGAGACAGACAGACAGACAGACAGACAGACAGACAGACAGACAGACAGACAGACAGACAGACAGACAGACAGACAGACAGACAGACAGAGTGATGTTGTCTTGGACCGTTTCCAAAGCAGGAGGACCAAAGCGAGTCTATCCTGCCGCTGTAGCAGTGAGGAACAAACTGTATTCCTTTGGAGGCTACTATGATGGAGGGACCTTCAACAACATGGAACAGATGGATGTCCATGTCTTCAACACAGCGTCTTTATGCTGGAAGAAGTTACCTCCAGTGGAACCTGGAAGAGGAGACGGTGACCTTGAGGTTCCATCCATGCGCTACGGCCACACAGCTGTGTATGTTGAAGATACAGTCTACATCTGGGGAGGCTATCCTTACTGGAATGTGCTTTATGCATTTGATGTTGACTCCCACAGATGGTCCCAACCCAGGGTTTCTGGGACTGTTCCAGAGGAGAGGATGCACCACTCAGCCTGCGTGTTGGAGAAGGTCATGTTTATCCATGGAGGAAACACCAAGCTGAGTGTATGGAATAATGATATGTACAAGTTGGACACCAGCACGATGCTCTGGACTCTAATTAACACCAGAGGAACTCCACCTCCTGCTTCAAACGGTCACTCTGCCACCATCATTGGTACCAAGATGTTTGTATTCGGGGGCTGGAGGGGGTACCAGGGGGTCTACAACAGCATCAGAGTGTTTGACACAGAGACAAACGCCTGGCTGGACACACCTTCTGCACAACTTCCACCAGAAGGACGCTGGTGTCATTCAGCATTTATCTACAATGGAGAACTGTACATAGTTGGTGGCTGCAACTCTAACGGTAACCAGACCTTCAATGATGTGTGGAAATTCAGTCCAGAGACCTTCTCCTGGAAGAAGGTTGAGCCCAAGGGGAAAGGACCATGTCCAATGCGTGGTATGTGCTGTTGTATTGTGGGAGATCGTATCATCCTCTTTGGAGGAGACAAAGGAGGTCACACTATCTCTGATGAGCTGTTCATCTTAGACTTGAGTCCTTGTCTTAAGACGTTATGTAAGCTAGAAGTTATTCAGTACGCTCTGGACCAATCAGAAGTCCCACACGACATCAGGTGGGAACTGGCAGCCATGGCAACCAACGACAACAGACGACAACAACAGACGTCTACAAGCTCACGTGTCAATGTAAATTGGCTAGTTCAACTATTCAAAAAATGTTTATCAAAAAAGTAAAAAAAAAAAAAAAAAAAAAAAAAAAAAAGTTAAAGAAGTTGAACGATAAGGGTTTTAGAGGTGATGAAAATGGAGCCCTGTGTCTACTAGCCAGGATAAAACAAATCTACCCTAATCTGATCACTGCAAATACCCAACATTTACCTTAACCCAAGATGGCCCTATTGATAACCATTATAAGGCAATAATATCTAAATTTCATTATGCTTTAAGTAGCACGTGACGTGATAAACTAGGGGGTTTTCATGTAGTTTTGCATGAAAAACACTCCTTGAACTAAATTTGGCCATAGCCACTTACCCAAATGTCCACACAAACACACCAAGCTGGCCATAGGGGGGCGCTAGCTCCCCTCAAAGAGCCAGAATGCAAAATGCTTGTCATTCAGCCTCACTTTGAGTTGCTCAGTGGACTGTCTCTCACACAGCGATATGGAGAAGAATATCACACCCGCGTGATGTGAGCGGCACTGTTATCACCATACATCACATTCCGTGCTCAGCCAGTCAGCTTGAGCACATTCCGCACGCACGCACACACACACACACACACACACACACACACACACACACACACACACACACACACACACACACACACACACACACACCACAGGAGGCGAGCTATAGCTGGACATTGATTGTTCTGCTGTGAGGAGCAAAGCGCTATATGGATTTTCACTCGTATTCATATAGATGCGATTACTGTACAGTATGTGTGCCTGTGTTCTCATTAATGTAAGGACACCACGTCGTCCATCACGTTATGGTCAACATCTTACATTATAGCTTTACATTACTGTACGAATGTACAGTATGTATATAGAGCCACACAACACAAATATGGTCATGATGATATGAGTCAACTTCAAAGTACAATAATATCACACGTATGTATTATATCCCCTTTTGGTGCATTATGTTATGCTTTAGCTATTGAAAAATAGCAGATCTACAAGCTCATAGCGAGCTTGTAGGTCTGCTATTTTTTGAAAAATCAAAGAAACGACTGACAGAAACATAGCGTTTTCAGAAAACTGTCAGGATGTAGAAGACATTTATCTGATCTCAGGTCAGAATGGGTTCTCTATCGTGTTCGAGACTGGCTCTCCACTACATATTTTCAATATGTACGGGAACTGACCCCACAGGGCAGTGTTCATGGATATCTCTTTAAGACACATCTTCTATGGTGGCCCTGCCCAGATTCCAATCAGCGGGCTATTTAAGCCCCATCTGTGCAGTGCCACTTTGATTTTTTGATTTCCACGAGAGCAGACGTTTCGTGTATCTCAGCAGTTTTGACACTATTAAACAACATATATATATATAAATATATATATTTAGAACATGAAGCTGCGTGGCACACAGTCCACTTACCTAGGTAAGAAGAGAGCTGGTCGTCTCGACGACTCCTCTCGGGGCGCCGCGTAGCTCCACAAAAAAACAACAACAGCAACAAGCTGCAGGCCTAATCCGCTAGACAGTGGAGGAAGCCTCAGCTTGTCCGTGCGTCCGTTCCCTGGTGAAACCCGACCACGTTGGGGGAAACCTTGAGACGGCGTTCGGTCCGTGCGTCCGTTCCCTAGTGAAACCCGACCACGTTGGGGGAAACTAGGAGACGGCGTTCGGTGTGGCCAAAGCCAAGTGCGAAGCCGACCACGTTGGCGGAGCCCTGGTTCCCTGGCTGCAGAAGCGGTGAGACCTCCGGGTCTATCATCGCAGCTGTACACCGCGGCGGCGATTGGCGGGGTAGAACCTAGAGGAGCTGACCCAGTCGGCGTACTCTGAGGCCATCTACGTTCGCTGATCGTTGCCGCCGCGGTCCGGGCCAGACCACACGGCAGAGTGTGTAAACAAACAATTCCAGCGTGTTCCAACTTCCTCATTGACAGGTTGACGTGAGCGTCATAGTGTAGGAGGTATGCTCGTCAGGGACGGCTGCCCAGACTGCACTGTGCCTCACGGTTCACAAGAGGGCGGTGTGGCTCAAAGATCAGGAGACAAAAACTCCAGATGACCCACCGTGTTAGGCGCTGCAATTAAATCGCTTACTCTGTCACAATTGGTTCTGGTTAATATATACTTATATGCTTATATATATATATACCTGTGTGTATCAATACAAGCATACAGGTATGTGTATCACGCAAGCTGATACACTACCAATGTATTGTACAGTCTGTACAATACAGTACAGGCATATATATATGTACCATTGTAAAGCCCTTGAGCACTTGGAAAAGCGCTATAAAAATGCAATTCATTATTATTGTTATTATTATAAGTATGATAATGGCTACAACAACACACTATGCATGTGGACTTGTAGGCCCACTGGTATGATATACAAAAGTTTGGAAGCCTCCAGTGTGCTTAATGTCAGATTGTTTTGTGCTAGAGCGCCTCAGAGCGGCCGAGCAGTTTATGTACAACCTCTTCCAGAGGTCCATAACTCTGCTGGTGACACAAAACAAACTGTGGACATTGATTTGGGGACTCTGTCCTAACAAAGAGAGAGCACACTGAGAATCCGCGTCATGGGGATGTCTTAGGGTACCATGTTGCCTTGATTCGTTTATGCAGCATTGTGAGCTGCAAAGGGTAGATTATGACCCCTCACGTTCAAGCAATTACTATGGGCCCACTCCCTGTGGAGCACATTCCGAACAGTTAAAATATGGTGTACAATACAAGATGTATACATATATATAGGTACACATATAATAAATAATATATAGGTATACATATGAATATATCTATATAGAGACAAGAGGAGATGGAAATAGCAGGGGTTTCTCAGGCTGCATGTGGAGCTCACACGCCCACAGAGGATGGCCATGACCAGTGTGTGCCCTGCGGGGGCCCTGGTATGAGGACCTCCTGTATGAATGGTCTCTTCCTTCCAGCTGAAGCTGGAGGGGCCATGCCTGTTTTAGAGGCAAAAGACCAGTCGTTTCCACTGACAGACCCATAAAAATGTATTTCTTATGTGAACGGGTATATGCTATTTGTATACAGCTGTGACTCTGTCTCCAAGACAATGTTTTCTCAAGAGAGACAAATAAAGACTACCTTGAACCTTGTCCCAGGTTGGCAGAGCTGGGCGAGCTAAGCTCAGGCTATAGCTCCACCTCTTTCCTGCCCTGCCTGGTACGGACAGGTCTGTAAAGAAGGATTTAGTGAAAGTTTTCGGGACTAACACAATTCCTTGGGGTCAGACGGCCATTAGAGCACACTATACAGGGTATGGTTTACTGAATGGATCCCCATTAGCTGATGCCAAAGCGACAGCTAATCTCCCTGGGGTCCATATGAAATAGACATACAAAGAGTACATGAATACATGTATTGTGGGTGTTGCGCCAGCTTACACCCCGGTGATGTAGTTCGGTATTGTGGATCTGGGTTCAGTGACACAAACAGAACGTGCTGGGTCAGTCGAAGGTTTCCCTTTATGTTGGGCAGTCATCATAGCGCACTATACTGTCGTATTTCTGGCGGGGTGTCAGCTCACGCGACAGTGGTGTAGTTCTGTCACAGACAGGACATGCTGTGTCTGTCCGACGTTTGGTAACATAGACATGACATGCTGGGTCTGCCAGGAAGTATGCCTGAATCTCAGCCATTATCACACTATAGGGCGTATTGCTGACGAGGTCAGCTCATACGTCCGTGGTGTAGTTTCACGGTGGAGCCGGGCTCAGTGACACAGCAGAGCGTGCTGTGGCTGTCGGGCAGAGCACACGATACAGTGTACAGTGTGTCACGGCGAGCCGTTTATGCACCTAGGTGTGACTCTGCGGGGTAGAATCCGGTTACCGGTCTGAAACCACAGAGAAAGCTCTTCTCATCCAGAGAAGTCACGAAGTCATGGCTATCTAGGCGCAGCTAGCCAACAACAACAGCAACAAGACTGAGTGCCGAATCTGCCTCGCGGAGGAAGCCTCAGTCTTGTCCGTGCGTCCGCTCCCTGGTGAAAACTGCTCGTCGGGGGAAACCTTGAGACGGCGTTCGGTCCGTGCGTCCGCTCCCTGGTGAAACCTGCTCGTCGGGGGAAACCTTGAGACGGCGCTCGGTGCGGCCAAAGGGTCCCAAGTGCGAAGCCGACCTCGTTGGTGGAGCCTGGGTTCCCTGGCTGCAGAAGCGCTGTGAGACCCCGAGCGAAACCGACCTCGTCGGTGAACCTCCTGGTTGATCATCGCGGCTGTAAACCGTTGCGGCGGGTAGCGGGGTAGAACCCAGAGGAGCTGACCTAGTCGGCGTACTCTGAGGCCATCTACGGTCGCTGATCGTTGCCGCCGCGGTCCGGCCAGACCACACGGCAGAGAGCGTAAACAAACAATTCCAGGGCCAACCGGCGGGGTATGGCTAGAGGTGCTCAGCACACCGAGCCCACTCCTCAGTCCTGACAGTTCAGGATACCCAGCCCCCACATGCTGTCTCTCGAGACAGTGGCGGTCAATTCAGGTGGACCCCTGAGTAGGTTCCACCATGTCATGGGTTGTAGCTCTCTCGAGGTCGTCCTCAGACGAGCCCTCCATTGTCGTTTCCGGTGATCCTGGATCTCCATCTGGCCAGTTTGTTGGTACTTTGCGCTCCTGCGTCGTTCTTGAGTACATCCACGGATGTTGGCGTGGGACGTCCTCGTGACCGGTGCCCGTTTGTTGGATCCCACAGCACTAGTTTGCTGGCTGGCATCTCTTGGCAGTGAGCCAGCTGGTGCCTCCGCCCCTTAGGGCTGAGGGAGACCACGGTGTACCGGGTGCTCGCACATTAGGTCGGCAGCCCCCCCACGGGAGGTGGTACTGTCTGCCTTGCGGCATGAGCCAATTAAGCGTGGACACTTGGGTGGCTTCTCGCAGGACAGCATTTTTGTTGTTAGCAGTGTCAGCCACAAGAATGTCCCTATCAGTGCATGAAGGAGGCTGCCGCTTCCTACATGGCAATGGCTAGGTGGTGCTGGCGCCAATCCCTGCACTCTATACCATACGGCCTGATCAGAGAGTGCTCGGGTAGACCATGGTCGAAGGGTGGACTGTCCCACCGGATCACAGGGGCGATCCAACAGGGACAAGCAGGCAGGAGTGCCAGGGTCGCCTGGAAGGCGGGCACACTCTGCCCATGGGACAACAGCCCCCTGGTTGCTGTAGAATGGTGTATCTCTGACAGAGATCTACACAGCAGTGACATGGGCGACTCTGTCTACATTCACCTTGTCCTACCGATGGAACGTGGTGGCATCCGCTCCCCCTGTGGGAGTCGCTCCTGCGTGCTACTCAGCGGTAGGGTCACCAGCACCTTGACCGGTCAGGTCGGCCGGGCATCTGACGGGCTGGCTTGAGCAGCCCTTCACCCCGGTGGTCACTGGCCTAGCATCATGCTGGGCCAGCTGAGCCTAGGTGGCGTCTTGCGCCTAGGCCACGAGTATTACTTACTTGGTATGAATACTGAAGTTTTGGAGCGTTTTGGCAAGCGCCTGTGACTCATGGCGCTCACCACTTATAGGCTCGGACGGAATTCAGGTTAAACTGCCTCGGGCTGCCGCAGGGGCAGCTGGTCTGCTTATTTCCTCGCGGTGTGTCTTAGAGAGTTCCCGTACATATTGAAAATATGTAGTGGAGAGCCAGTCTCGAACACGATAGAGAACGGAGGGTTACACTCTCTGTAACCCAGGTTCTCTGAGTGGAGAGACTGGCTCTCCACAAAAGAGCCGCTCCGAAATGCGTGTCAATCAAGAATTAATCAAAGTGGCACTGCACAGATGGGGCTTAAATAGCCCGCTGATTGGAATCTGGGCAGGGCCACCATAGAAGATGTGTCTTAAAGAGATATCCATGAACACTGCCCTGTGGGGTCAGTTCCCGTACATATTGAAAATATGTAGTGGAGAGCCAGTCTCTCCACTCAGAGAACCTGGGTTACAGAGAGTGTAACCCTCCGTTATACTGGATGTGATTTCATTATGGAGAGAGTGTATATTATGACAGGTCATCCATCACTTTAGAAACATGGTTACAGTATCCCCAAACACACTACGTACACTATATGTAATATCTACTGCTACAGTACATGTACAGTAATAGCACTTTTAAGCACAGCCAGCCAGCCAGCCAGCCAGCCAGCCAGCCAGCCAGCCAGCTAGCCAGCCAGCCAGCCAGCCTGACTGACTGACTGACTGACTGACTGACTGACTGACTGACTGACTGACTCTGAAATGTCTGGCAGAGGTAGAAATGCTCGGCATTCTGTCTGAAGTGTCTGAGATGTCTGCTGTACGATCAATATGAGAGAGAGAGAGAGAGAGAGAGAGAGAGAGAGAGAGATGCAGACTAATAGTCGTGTGGTAAGTCTAGACACATGACAGACAGAAAGGTAGGGATGAGTGTGACCATTGATTTTACAATAATGGTAACGGTTTGGTTGGTTGAGAACATTTGTTTACATATTGTCTCTTTGCTGTTTTCCTTCCTTCCTTCAAACTAGAACTGGACTCAGAGCTGGGCGCGGCTGCACACCTGTTGTGCATCATGGACTTGATCAAAAGGTCACAACAGGATAAATCAGTCGTTTTCCACAAACACTCAAGAAGAGAGCCAGCTCTGCCTGGAGACAGTGGAGTCGAGCTATCGCCTCTCCATGTGTAAAACGTCATATGTTGTGTTATTCTTTTGCACATGGAGGAATATAAAACAGTCTACTTAAGAAAGCTGCCCTGTGTGGCGTCCTTCCTGAAGGACCAGCTTGTGACCAGCTTGGTCCCATTTGGCGCCTCAACGGGGACACGGAGGGACAGCAGTGACCTCCATGGGACTCTGCAGAGGTTGTAGCAGGACACCGCCACTCTTCGGCAGCATCACTTTGACTCTGCCGCACGTGCCCACACACGTGCGTGCGTGGGTGTGCGTGGGTGTGCGTGTGTGCGTGCGTGGGTGTGCGTGTGTGGGTGTGTGTCTGCGTGTGCCTGCCATGCCTGCCTGCCTTCGTGTGTGTGTAAACATGCATTATTGTGCTGACAAGTGCTTCTTTCAGTAAATGCAAATATCAACATTCTGTTCCATAAGGCTCTGGGGAGAAGGTCACAAGGCCAGCATCTTATTTACATAAGCACTTCTCTTCATGTATTAGAGTATGGGTAACAAGCATATACTGTAGCTACACATAATGGCATAATCATTTCCATGATTATGTGGCATATATGCTAAAATACTCAAATATTATGTATATACAGTATATATTTTAGCTTCATGAAGCAAAGTGCACTTTACTAGTGTTGCATGTTCTTCTGCGAGCGAGACTGAATCATTTAAAATAACAAAGCCGATGTCAGATGTTTTCTATGGTCTAATTAGCTCTTTTTGTGTTTTTTTCTGTGGGCGCACACGTTTCTGTGGCGGAGTTTTATTCATGTATTTAGAGTGTCTGTGAAATGACGTGCATTTCAGATTTCATGAAGGTTGATAATGTGTTTGTGGTTGATTTGTATTAACGTTTTTTGTTCTTTGAGCGAAAAGTGAAGGGAATCAGATAAAACAAAAATCAGGCCTCGTAACTATAGCTACAACACCAGTTACCCTCTGGTTGGTAATGTTGAGGTGTGTGAATTATTATTGAAAGTATATATTGGGGGGCACGGTGGCACAGTCAGTATAGTGCTGTCGCCTCACAGCTAGAAGGTCCTGGGTTCGATTCCCGCTCGGGACGCTGTGGGTGCTGGCGGCGTGCTTCCTCCTCCGCGTCATCAGTGCCCATACCCGAGGCGGGGTTGGCGATAGGGCCTTTCTGTGTGGAGTTTGCATGTTCTCCCCGTGTCCCCTAGGGTAGGTACCCTCACAGAAAACATGCAGTAATCCTGATCTCTAAACTGCCTCCCCCTGGCCAGCCGATGGAGGAGAAAAGGAAGGAACTGGTTGGAATAACGTGTTCCTTCCACGCGCTACGTCCAACCAGGGAAACTCCCCCCTGTCAGGTGTAAATGAACAACTTGGTGTGTAGAGCCCAGGATCACATTAGGTAATTGACACAGGGGTGAAAAATGGGTTAAAAAAATTGTGGGATAAAAAACAAAAAAAAAGAAAGTATGCCACATACTGTAGTGTGTTTAGCAGACTATATGGTGATGCCACATACTGTAGAGTGTGTTTAGCAGACTATGACGATGCCACATACTGTAGTGTGTTTAGCAGACTGCCACATACTGTAGTGTGTTTAGCAGACTATGACGATGCCACATACTGTAGTGTGTTTAGCAGACTGCCACATACTTTAGTGTGTTTAGCAGACTATGGTGATGCCACATACTGTTTAGTGTGTTTAGCAGACTATGGTGATGCCACATACTGTAGTGTGTTTAGCAGACTATGGTGATGCCACATACTGTTTAGTGTGTTTAGCAGACTATGGTGATGCCACATACTGTAGTGTGTTTAGCAGACTATGGTGATGCCACATACTGTTTAGTGTGTTTAGCAGACTATGACGATGCCACATACTGTAGTGTGTAAAAAAAAAAAGAACTCTGAAGATACGATTCTTCGTCTCTACTTGTCAGTTAATATGACAAATACCACAAATGTTGGTGTCTGGGTTTCAGTCATGATGCATCTATAGTCATGAATCTGCAGCCTGACTCAATATTCTGTTTTTATGGCTTCAACATTTGCACACAATAAAAAAATCTTTATGGCATATTTTACAGTGTGAAGCTGTCACGCGAGAACGTAACAAATGCAGACATGGATGTTGGCTGTAGTACAGAACTGTTAAATTGATATTTCAGTTTTCACATCTGCACAAGTTGTATTTCGTGTTACATTTTGTAAAAGTTAATGTATCGCTTCATGAGATATGTGATGTACTGTAGGATTTACAGGAATAAAATAAGAACCCTCAGGGTATAAATAATCCTGTATTTCATTAATCGTTCTCTCTGAGGCTCCATATATAGTTAGTTAAACTAGCCAATCTACATTGACACGTTGTGAGCTTGTAGACTGGCCATATTAACTATTCAAAAATGTTTTGCAAAATAGTAAAAAAAAAAAGGCAGTCTAATCAAAACAAATAATTCAGCTGCTCTGTTCTCCCAGAGCACAGCAAACTCGGTGGCTAGGCTATAGTTTCATGGGACATTTGTGGTCGTATAGTGACTACATCTGTGATTTTTTTTTTTCCCTTATTTTTAAGGGTAACTTATGTTGTATAATTGCAATAGTACACTTCTGCGATGCTGCAGGAACTCGCCCTGTGGGCTTGTTCCTGCAGCATCGCAGGCGTGCATTAATGATGGTAAACCGCCGCCTCTCGTGTAATATTGCTTAATTGGAATCGCTCAGGGGCTCATCATTTATAAAGAGCGTATAGTTCCAGAGTCAAAGTATTGCCTACTAATGAAGGTATAGGACGTGGAGGGGGGGAGGTCCCTGTGAAGAGTGTACTGTACATGCATTGCCCCAACCTATAATAATCAAGGACATTCAACAACATATTATTTTTACAGGGGGCGCTATAGGGGGCGCTATAGCCCCAACTATAGGGGGCGCTATAGCCCCAGCGTCTGGCTTTTGAAATGACGTCCTGTAGACTGTAGAGCACAAGTCAGTAACAATGGAATTAACCCATTCTGGGCGGGAACCCTTTTTTTAGTGTTAGCATTATGTTATGCTTTAGCTATTGAAAAATAGCAGATCTACAAGCTCGTAGCGCGCCACCGAGTGGCGCGCTACGACCTTGTAGGTCTGCTATTTTTGAAAAATCGAAGAACGACTGACATATAGAAACATAGCTTTTTCAGAACACTGTCAGGATGTATAGAAGACATTTTTTAGAATCTGATCTCAGGTCAGAATGGAATGAAGTTGGAGATCCGTCCATGCCCCGCCCGGCTATTTCAATACCCGTGTCAGAGTACCCGTTCCACTTCCTATATTATGGAGTTCTGTGTCAGGCATGCCCAAATATGAAGTGTTGTAATGTCAGAACAGGCCAGCTCCATATTTGGAGATTCTAGGGGTGATCAGGTCCAGGTGAGCCTGGGCCTTGGTGCTGGTTCTGGGCAACGGGCTATCCGATGGACTCGACACATTGGTGGACATTTCATGTTTTTTTAAACAAACATTACCAGGCGCCCCTCACTTCACCCGAGAGTGGTTTTGTTTTACAACCTTCAAACAACTACAATACCTCCCTATAGTTTTGTATAGACATTATGCCCTGCCTGTCAGTCAATTTTCTTTATGTCACAAAATGTTATCAAACAATATAGATAGACCCTGACGAAGACCTTTTGGTCGAAACGCGTATAGGTCCTGTTATTTATTTGCCTCGCTCATCATCAAATAAACTATTTAATCTTTCACCTAAAGACGGAGTGCCTTGGATTCTTTTCTTTTCAAGTCTGCAATTCACATTTTGACAAGCAGTACAACTTGGAGGAAGGATACATTTTGTCTATATTATGTTCTCAAATTATCGCAATTATCTTTCCGAATGCTACTTCTTCTAACAAGAAATGGACCAAAACTGACACCTTAAAACAATTGTGGAAATGAACACCCGGGTCAATTGCTGAGGGTGTAGATATTTCTGTGGCATTAATAATTATCCTTTGCTTACTTTGTTAACCCATTCTGACCTGAGATCAGATTCATACGAGGTTTCCACTGGACACACACTGGTCTGATTAACCCATTCTGACCTGAGATCAGATTCTAAAAATGTCAGTCGTTCTTCGAATTTTTCAAAAATAGCAGACCTACAAGCTCGTATCGCGCCACTCGGTGGCGCGATATGAGCTTGTAGATCTGCTATTTTTCAATAGCTAAAGCATAACATGATGCCAACACCAAAATGGGTGCCCGGTCAGAATGGGTTAATATTTGGGCAGCGGTGGCCTAAGGGTGAGAGGAGCGCCCTTGTTGCCGCAAAGGTTGTCGGTTCGATTCCCCGGCCGGGCAGGATAAATCTGGGTGGGGAAGTGATTGGTCATCACTCACATCAACACCGCTGAAGTGCCCTTGAGCAAGGCACTGAACCCCCAACTGCTCCCCCTGGAGCTGCTTAGTGGCCAACAGTATAAGACTGTGGTTGTACTGGTCAGCTCCCAGGTTTTAATGTGTGTGTGTGTGTGTGTGTGGCTGTCTGTGTGTTTCTATGTGCAGGGCGTTGCTGAAAATGAGCACCTGTGCTCAGCTACTTCCCTGAGTAAATAAAGAATAAAAAACATACTGAGAAGAAATCAATGACAGTTAAAGTATCCTCATGTGACTCCCTGGAGCCTCCTCAGGGATATCACACTTTGATTAAGATATCAGAGTCTAGCCTTTACTCAAGTTCTCATTGTAGATTTCATGACACTACTCAAACAGGAAAATCAGGTAAAATGCACGTCCCTCGTGTGAAAAACACCTAATGGTACTGTGTGTGTGTGTGTGTGTGTGTGTGTGTGTGTGTGTGTGTGTGTGTGTGTGTGTGTGAGCGGAACAGTGCTATATGATAAACATCTTAATCCCTTGTAATTATACTGGGACAGAAACTCTCTTTCGCACGCACACACACACACACACACACACGCTTTTTAGAGGCGACAGGGCACATACTTCCTGGTAATTACCTCGTCTATCACACAAACGAGCAGATAGGGAGCAAAGAGGTAGAGAGTTAGTGACGAGGGTACAAGGAACTGAGAAGGCAACACGAGAGAGTGAGTGGCAAGGAGGAGGAGGGAGGTTGTGTGCGTGCGTGCGTGCGTGCGTGCGTGCGTGCGTGAGAAGAGAGGTCTAAGATGAAAATAAACAAGAGGGAAAGTATGAGAAGAAAAGTATGAGAAAACTAGGAGAAAACGGGAGAAAACAGATGTTCCCTCTGAATAGCAGTTGTCAGTGCCCTCTCTCTCCCTCCTCTCTCTCTCTCTCTCTCTCCCTCTCACCCTCTCATCTCTCTCTCTCTCTCTCTCTCTCTCTCTCCCCTCCCTCCCTCCTCTCCTCTCTCTCTCCCTCCTCTCTCTCTCTCTCTCTCTCTCTCTCTCTCTCTCTCTCTCTCTCTCTCTCTCTCTCTCTCTCTCTCTCTCTCTCTCTCCCCCTCTCTCTCTCCTCTCCCTCCTCTGTCACAGTGTCTCGTCAGCCCTCCTCTGCGCTGCACCTGTGTGTTTGTCACACCCCCGTTAATTCTACACATTCGCCCCTTCGTCTCTCTCAGCATCAAATCACCTGAATAGCTGTCATTACCGCAGCCGGCCAGCCCTCTCCTCTCTCACCTGCATTCCACCCCCCGACTCCCGGCAAGTCAACTCCGTCTGCCCGGCAACACCTCTCTCTCTCTCTCCCCCCAATCTGCCCTCTCTCTCTCTCTCTCTCTCTCTCTCTCTACAAGGAGAGCTGCAAGAGTGGGTACCATGCAGGCACCCATTGCAAACAATGAAGATCCAGTATATAATATATTTTCTTTTTTATATATTATATAAAAAAGAAAATCATACCCTTGTGAAGTGAGGGGCGCTCTTGACATAGAATAGACACAGTTGACCACGCCTCCAGGTCTTAAGTTAAGTAATAAAGACCTGGTACTTATAAGACACGCAAAATACAGCCCAGTGTCTCTTATTTGCTCAGACACGATGACGTGAAGTTCTCCATTCATTAGTCAATGCATGGGAATGTAATGTTTGTTTAAGATGAAGTCTGTGGACGGTAACTATAAAAGCTGGATGTATACTGTATAGCAAAAGAATCACACCCGTTTGAAGTGAGTGGTGCAACTCCGTGTGGGGGTCCCCGGGGGGTCCCTGGAAGCTCCAGACTCACAGGACCACAGCCAGGGGGCCGGGCCGATTCTGGCAAGCTTCCCCACGTCAGAAACGGTTGATAAATGACAGAGTTATCGTGTTGGTGTCCCTCTACTGTATACCCTCTACTGTACTGTACTGTCACTGTCATTGTACTGTACTGGGACACACGAAATCGTCATATATACAGTTAATATGTGCGTGTGTGTTTGTGTGTGTGTGTTAGGTTGCGCACAGGTGGTGAAAAACAACCATGCTATTCTTGTGCTCATACCCAGCCAGCCAGCCACACACATAGCTCCGTAAGGGAGTGGTTTCCCCACTCAAAAATACTGTATTAAAAGTACTGCATTACTGACTACTTCGCGTGGCTATTGTAGCTTTTTCAAAACATCACACCTTCGTCTTCAATGTATGTGTTTACACAATGTCTGTGTTCACACAATGTCTGTGTTCACACAATGTCTGTGTTTACACAATGTCTGTGTTTACACAATGTCTGTGTTTACAAAATGTCTGTGTTTTTACACAATGTCTGTGTTTTTACACAATGTTTGTGTTTACAAAATGTCTGTGTTTTTACACAATGTCTGTGCAGCATGTTTACACAATGTCTGTGTTCACACAATGTCTGTGTTTACAAAATGTCTGTGTTTTTACACAATGTTTGTGTTTACAAAATGTCTGTGTTTTTACACAATGTTTGTGTTAACACAATGTCTGTGTTTACACAATGTTTGTGTTTACACAAACCCTCAAAGCTGGACATAAGAGTGCTCCTCAACAACCATATAAACAACAACAAGCGCACTCTCCCAGACAGCCTACTATAGTATTGAAGTATTAGTGTTGAGTATTGAAGACTGCAGAGTGTAACAACAGCTAGTTTCTTTCAACTCACTTCCAAATTACAAATTAGCAAGATTAGCAGCCCGTAGCATAGCAGCAGACAACATGGGCACAATCAATGAAAAGCCATTCAGCAACAATTACAGTTCAATTCTCACCTTTGATGTCTTCAAACATGTAGTAATCCATAATCAAGGGCAGATGCTGTTGTGGAGTTGCCCAGTAAAGCCCTCAGCATACAACTGTTGTAGGCCTACAGTAGGCTAGCTCCTCTAGGGACTGTTGTAGGCCTACAGTAGGCTAGCTCCTCTAGGGACTGTTGTAGGCCTACAGTAGGCTTCTTCTTCTTGTAGTTTCCGGCAGACTAGATGCCTTCCGGCACATTGCTGCCTCCCACTGGTCGGGAGTATACCTCCTTTCTGTCCATTATAACTACTATACTAGCAGTCTTGTTGCTGCCATGAAACTGAGCACCGCTTTGGCAGTCTTTGCCTGGTTTTCCGTTGGGTTCAGGAGTTTTTTGAGCATCACACTGCTTGTGTGGTCACTTGCCACTGCCGCATACATCCCCTCTCTTTCCTCTGTGTACCGGGTGCACTCCATGAGAACATGCTCCACTGTTTGGTCCTTTTTGCACGTGCTACACAGTCCATCTGGGTGCTTCCCCATTTTTGCCAAGTCCCATGCCAGTCCACAGTGTCCCAGCCTCAGTCTTGTCATTGTCACTGACTGCCTTCTTTCTGCCCCAAGATAGCATGCCCCTTTTTTTACACTGTTCTGTATCTTGAAATACTGCCTTCCTTTCTTTCCCCTTTCCCACTGTTCCTGCCAGCCTGCCTGATTTTCCTTTTAATGATGGATCTGCACTCATATGCACCTATTGCTATGTCTATTGACCTGCCTAGTGACTTTTTCACTGCCCTGTCCGCCATCTCGTTCCCTTCCACCCCCACATGGGCTGGTACCCAGAGGAAGCCTACTTACCCTCCTACTTTCTCTATCCTGTAGAGGTGGACCAACAGCTACACCATCAGGTCTGACCGAGCTCCCAGCTTTCCTTCCCCCATGTTCATAAGTACTGAGTCCGAGCATATGACTGTCTAGGCTTCGCCTCCTCCACCCACTTCAATGCCCAGATTATTGCCATCAGCTCTGTTGTGAATACTGAGACCCCCTCTGACAGCCTCTTGTTTACCGACACCTCCATTTTAGGGATTGCATACGCAAAACCTGCCTTCCCTGACTTAGGGTCTTTGGCCCCATCCGTGTATATCTGGAGGTGGTGTTCCCAGGTGCTTTCTAGCCTTTTAACTACCATGTCACTATAGTACGTGCTGCCCTGCTCTTTCTTTGCCTCGAGTAGGCTTAGGTCTATTACTGGTGTCGGTAATAACCAAGTCGGTACCACTGGCCAGTGCACTATAGGGGCCAGCCCCCACCGCTCCCAATTCCAGCTTCTCCATCTCCTTGTTCATTTTAAAGATGAAGCACTCTTGCTTGCCTTTAGCCCCTCCCCACTCCCATGCGTCTTGCAGCACTGCTATAGCTGGGTTCTCCCCTAGGTGTCCCCTGAGTTTGCTGATATACTGCATGGCCAGCTTTGTCCTCCGCATCTCTAGTGGAGTCTCTCCCATCTCTACCTGTAAGGCTGGTATTGGGGTGGTGCGGCGGGCTCCACAAAAACACTCTCAAAGCCTTTGCCTGTACTACCCCTAGCTTCTGCAGGTGACTCTTGCAGGCTGCTGTTCCATAGCACAGACATCCATAGTCTACCTTAGACCTGACCATTGCTCTATATACCATTATCTGGGTTAGCTGGTCTGCTCCCCACGAGCTTCCCGAGATGCACCTCATCACATTGATCACCTTTCCACACTTGTGTACAATGCTGTCTATGTGCTTTTTCCACGTTAGCCTTTCATCAAAGTGCACTCCTAGCAGTTTGAAGTCCTTGACTCTCTCTATTTCCTGCCCATACATACGCAGGCCATCTCCCTTGTTTCTCTTATTCCCGAAGACAACATATTTTGTTTTTTCCACTGATATCCTAAACCCCAAACCTATTTCCACAGTCCGTTATTTTGTTTATAGCTCCCTGCATATACCCTTTGTTATGAAGTTAATGTCTCTGCCTCTTTTCCAGACAGCTCCATCATCTGCGAACAGAGACAGACCAAATCCTGGCCCTATATCCTGAAATATGTCGTTGATCATTACATCGAACAACACTGGGCTGATTACACTGCCCTGCGGAGTTCCATTGTCAATGCTGGTCCCATATTATAGGGCCTCGCCCACTCTGACCTGTATTACCCTGTTCTTTAAAAAGTCCTGAATCCAGTTTAGTAGGCGCCCTCGGATTCCTGCATCGTAGAGTTTTATGGCTAGTCCCTCTTTCCACAACATTTTTCTATGTCCAGAAACATTGCTACCAGACCCTCCTTGTTTATCAAGGCCTTCTTTATATCCGACTCCAGGGATATCACAGAGTCCATGGTGCTCCTACCTCTGCGGAACCCACTCTGCACTGGGCTAAACCACCCCTGCTTCTCTAGTTTATATACTAGCCTGTCCGTCACCATTCTTTCCATTATCTTGCACAGTACTGCTGTCAGTGCTATAGGCCTGTATGACCCTGGCTTTGCAGCCTCTTTACCTGGCTTTACGATTGGGATTACAATTGCTTGCTTCCATGCTGAAGGCAGGGTTCCCTCTTCCCATACCGTATTTATTAGGGCCAGAATCTCTTCCAGCACTAGCTCCCCTACTCTCTTAAAAATCTCATAGCTTAGACCGTCCTTTCCTGGTGCTGTTTTCCCCCCATTCTTTATTGCTCTTCGCAGTTCTGTCATAGAGAAGTGCAAATTGACCACATCTGTGTTGTCATAGTTCACTTGGAGTTTAAATGTGTGTTGGCTTAATGTTTCATTCCTTTTTCTTATTCCTTCATCTCCAATATTCGTCCCACTATGCACAGCCTTAAATGTGCTTTCACACATTCTTGCTTTTTCTACATCGCTTTTAGCCACTTTTTCTAACACTGGCATCCTCCTTCTCTTTTTCACCCCTGACATTCTGTGCACCGCTGCCCAGATTTCCCCTACTGAGGTCTCGACTCCTAAGCCTTTGCAGTAGTTCCTCCAACACTCCTTTTTTGCCGTCTTAATCACTCTTCTGGCTCTAGCTCTGAACTTGTTATACTCTATTACATTGTTCTCTGTCGGTCTCCTTCTCAATACTCTATATGCGGCGTTCCTTTCTCGGATTGCTGCTGTGCATGCCTTGTTCCACCATGGGACACTTACTCTTTCTTTAGGGCTTCTCTTGACTGGTATGCACTCCCGCGCCTTGTGCCGTAGCATTGCGCACAGGCTATAATTCCACTCATCTATGGTTCCCTCGCCATTCACACTGTCTAACTCATTGTCACACTTTTCTGCAAATTCATCCCACTTTGCCTTGCTGTAGTCAAAAAACCCTGGTCTTGCTTGTTCTTCAGCTACCAGTGTTTTCCCAAACCTCACCAGTATTGGGTAGTGATCACTTCCTATTGTGCCATGCTGTTCTGTGTCCAGGAAGCCCCACTCCCCCACCCTTGCCAACTCACTGGATACTATAGTTAGATCTGTATCTGTCCATAACCTCCTCCACTGTGCTCCCATTGCTGTCTTTCATCCTACTGCCCCAGAGGGGTTTGTGGGAGTTAAAGTCCCCCACCCAGATCACTGTTGCCCCTATCTGCTCCATAGCCTCCTCAAGTTCACTTAGGATCAGTGTACAACACGGGTTATAAAAGTTCACAATATTTATCCACTTATCCTTCTCCCATACCCTCACCGCCACGCACTCTAGAGCAGTCTTAATTTCCACCCTTTTGTACTGTATATTTTCCCTTACGAACGTTGCACACCCCCCTCCCGTTTGTTCTTTCCTATCCAGCCTTATACTTTCATACCCTGGGATCACAAAATCTAGACACGGTCTGAGCCAGGTCTCCTGTACACAAATTATTTCTGGTTTGTTTGGGTGCTCTTTTATCACCCTTTTAAGTTCCTGCCCATTTGCTATCAAGCTCCTTGCATTCCATTGTAATATGTAAAATACCATCAACCTAACGACGTAGCCTTCAGTTCCCTCTTCTATCCGCTCGCTCCTGCTAGCACCACTCCTTTCTTTTGTTACTGCTGCTCTTTCCTTCTGCCCCATGTAGGTGTATAACTGCTCTGCCTGGTCTACCTGCGGTGCCTCTGTATTGTCTGCAAACAATCTTTCTGCTGCCGCTCTATCACCATTTGGATTGCATTCGCCCGTTTTAAATGGTTCCTGCGATTTCCCGGCGGTGAGTGCACACAGGATTTCTGTCAGAATCACCATGAATACACGCTTCTCGACTACCTGCACACCCCACTCCGTCCCCACTGCCTCGGCAGGGGGGCGCCCGGCCCTGCCCTCACTGTTTTGGCTGCTTCCACTGTTCCCCTCACTTGCCTTACTGCCTCCGCGTAGGACATTTCCATTACCAGCTCAGTGGCCTTGTGGTTAGAGTGTCCGCCCTGAGACTGGGAGGTCGGGGTTCGATCCCCGGCCGGGTCATACCAAAGACTCTAAATAATGGGACCCAGTGCCTCCCTGCTTGACACTCAGCATCAAGGGTTGGATTGGGGGTGGGAAGTGAGGACGCTGGCGTCGACTGTTCGCCGCTTCACCTCCCAATGTATGAATGAATGAACCATTGTAAAGCGCTTTGAGCACTTGGAAAAGCGCTATAAAAATGCAAAAAAATGCAATTCATTTCTCCTCCCGCTCTGACTCTCTCAACCTCCGTGGCATTCACATGGTGTTCACAGCCCCTGAATGAAGTGATATGGCTACCCCCACAATTGCAACATTTAGCCTCCGTTGCCTGACACTCGGCAAACTCGTGGCTCCCTCCACACTTTCCACACCCTCCTGTCCCCTCTACATGCCGCGGCTGCGTGCCCAAACCGCTGGCACTTGTAGCACCGCATCGGGGGCCTGATATATTCCTTTACTCGGAAGCTCATATAAGCTAGATATACTCTAGTCGGCATTGTGGTCACTTCTTTTTTAAAGGTTAGCAGCACCGCCAGGGGCGCAATAAGCTAGGGGACGGAGGGGACGAATCCCCTGCCAGCGTCACATTGGTCCCCCCCAAATGAGTTTGGGGGTCCCCCTCTGGCTGGGGGGTCCCCCCCTTTATCCCCCCTGGCTCCAAAGTTATCTTAGGAGTAATACTTGTGAAATCCTGCGTTCATAAACGCGATATATTTTGAAGGGTATATTTGATCCACCCCTGTCTAAATCCCAAAATGGTTTGGCCCACCTTCGGTTTTTTGGAAGTTGTTACACCGCCATCAGTGACCCAATGTGCTTTGCACTCTGTGGTGATTGCGTAATGATTCTAATTATACAGGAACAGGATTCAATAGATCACCACTTTTGGTGTCACGCACAACTTTTGGTAACGTCTAACGTGTATTAGACTAGATCGATAGGAGATGAATGAATATACTTTATCCTCTACTCTAGTACAGTGGTTCCCAAACCTTTTCGTGTCAAGGACCCCCAAATGGACACGTATTAGCCCGCGGACCCCCCTCCCCCCATTTGAAGAGAAGAGAAGGACCGATTTATACAGCTCTAGCAGTAGCAGTGATTCTCAACCCGTTTAATTTCAAGGACCCCGCTGCGTCCACATGACATGCCACAAGGCGACAAGGGTCCATTTGGTTCCAAACTATCATGTAGCTGTACTGTATCCCCTGGAACTCACGGCTCAAGGACCTCTGGGGGTCCCCGGACGGCCGGACCCCACTTTGAGATTTATATTATTATATTAGCCGCTAATGAAAGCACAACTGTCAACACCCAGGTAAGGTGCAACTACATATTTAAAACATGCGAACCCAGTCTGCTCTCCTGAAAACTGCCCAGGTGTTGTACATTTTATATAGAATAGGCTGACTTACAGATGGTCAGTAAGTTTTGACCTGTTTTAGGCGCTGCTGATAATGTGGTTAAACTTTTACGTTTTGAGACACATGGGAGGAGGAGGAATCACAGCCACTGCCAGGTAATTCATAATAATAATAATAACAACTGTGCCAAAGCAGTTTTGTATGTGCATTGAGTCACTGGAACAACCTCTCTGTAGTCCGACCCTAACCATAACCCCACGTTTTGGTGGTTAGACCCCCCCATCCCCCCCTCCCCTAGGGTGGTGGGGGGGACGGGGGGGACGGATTTTTCGGCGGCGCCGCTTCGCGGCGCCGCTCTATATCCCCCCCTAGCGTTCGGTCAGTGTTGCGCCTCTGAGCACCGCCGTGCCCTCCTTTTTAAACCTCTTTGCTTCCTCAACCACTGCTTCACTGTCCCCTTCCCCAATTGTTTTCTCTACAATTGCCCTTTCTGTTATGTCTTGGCTCACATAGATCACTCCCTTGATATTTCTCATTCCGCCGCCGGGAATAAAACACTCAATTTGCCTGCCGAGCAGCTGTTTAGCCTGCATTGCCTTTCGTCTCTGGCCTTCGCTTTTGCAGAAGATAAGTATGTTCCCATTCATCATCACCTTTATGTTTAACACATCTCCCAGCTTATCTTTGATGTCCGCCGACAACTTAAGTGGATTTAGCCCTTTGTCGCTCCTATCCTTAAACTTCACCACAAACTTGACGTCAGCCACATCCGACACCTTAGATTTTTTCCTAGCGCCATTTTGCTCCTGTCCACTCTCACCTCCACTCCCATTGTCTGACTCTGACGTACCCTTTTCTCTGGGTTCGCACTTTTAGTTTAGTTCTTCTCTCCCCCTTTCCTCCCGTTTCCAGCCATATCTGCTACTACCCTATAGCTGCTGGGTCTGTTCGGAACTGTTTCGGACCACCGCCGGACCTATACAGGCCGTCGGCCGGTGTCCCTCCACCTTCCTCCCACACCCAAGTCCCACAGTCTCTGTCTCTGTCACAACGCAACTCCTCCGTCAGCACGCCAACCCCTAGGCCAGCTTCCGTCCACACACCGACGCAACCAAATCTGCCACATTCTAGAAACAAGCACATGTTGACAGGCCTCAGGCAGGCATGACCAATCAATCTATGCAGGTACAGATGGACAAACCAGGCAGTGCCAGCCAGTGGCTACAGATTAAAATAGGGTAGCCCACTACCATATTTTGCTGAATTGAATGCAGTGATTGCATTCACATTATGTTATGCAATGCAATGTAATGCAATAGAGAGTATGCACATGCATGCTTTTCCCATAAGGACACGCCCCCCCCCCCCCCCCCTCATCTAGACTGAGTGGCAAAACATTGAGCAGCAAAATGTTGTGTTATTGAAAACAAGCACTCCCAAACTCTGACACTTAGAAAAATAATCAAATGCATTTCTTGACAGAAAGTATAGCTCATAATAACGTTTCTATGGTGGATTTTCATGAAACAAAAACTTTGCAGATAGAAAGAGGATAATTCAAGCTTTTCGTAACAGCTGCAATGTTGGTGAGTTTAACATTGTTTTAATGCAACCAGACAGGACTTTTCTGTTTGGATGAATGGGCTGTCGAGGCCGGACGGTAGTTTTCTGCCACTCAGTGTGCGTTCCCGCATCACTTCCAGGTACGATGATGTCACGCGCATAACCTCTATTATACTGTCATCATGCCACATCTGTTGTTATAATCACATGTTTGAGTGAGTCATTATAATTAAACATCATTGTAATCGTGTTGAATAGACCCTCCACTCCAAGCCTGTCTGGTCCCTGTCTGTCTCCTCAGACTATAACTGTCAGAGAGAGAGAGAGAGAGAGAGAGAGAGAGAGAGAGAGAGAGGGGGGGGACAGACAGACAGACAGACAGACAGACAGACAGACAGACAGACAGACAGACAGACAGACAGACAGACAGACAGACAGACAGACAGACAGACAGACAGACAGAGGTTAAATGAGGACATGCATGGCGATCACAGTTGAGTTGCATTGTGTATCAGACAGAGGGAGCAGACTGCACAATAATACGTGGACTGACTGCATGTGCAAGTCGGTGTACTTTAGCCTTTAACCCATTCTGACCTGAGATCAGATTCATACGAGGTTTCCACTGGACACACACACTGGTCTGATTAACCCATTCTGACCTGAGATCAGATTCTAAAAATGTCAGTCGTTCTTCGATTTCTCAAAAATAGCAGACCTACAAGCTCGTAGCGCGCCACTCGGTGGCGCGCTATGAGCTTGTAGATCTGCTATTTTTCAATAGCTAAAACGCGACATGATGCTAACACCAAAATGGGTTCCCGCACAGAATGGGTTAATTAGGCTAAAGTACATAATTAGTCTAGCGAAGCATTGCAGGGTCTCTCTACTCGACCGGCGAGCCGATGCGCTGGTTCTGTTTGCCAGTTGGTATAACGGCTGAGTGAACAGTCCACTGATTGGCTGAGTGAACAGTCCACTGATTGGATGACTGCATGCCAGGGTTGTTTTTTGGCAGCAGATTTCTATTTTAGTCTATAGTCATATAGTCTTTGGAATTAAACTTCATTTAGTTTTATGGTCACATTTCAGTCACCTGGCTGGAACCTGTCTTGCGTTTGTGCTGTGTCTGTGTTTTAATGGCCGCTCCAATGCATTTCCAATGGAAGCCCAAACATTTTGTTTGATGGTGGGGGGGGGGGGGAGAACACATCCATAAAAGCTGTGTTCAGACACAAGTCAGGTGTCAGACACAAGTCAGGTGTCAGACACAAGTCAGGTGTCAGACACAAGGCAAGTGTCTTGAACGCAGCCCAGTAAGGGCATTTGTCGACCACAGCCGCTCACACCAGCTCAGTGGCCTTGTGGTTAGAGTGTCCGCCCTGAGACTGGGAGGTTGGGGTTCAATCCCCGGCCGGGTCATACCAAATACTCTAAAAATGGGACCCAATGCCTCCCTGCTTGACACTCAGCATCAAGGAATGGATTGGGGGTAAGTCCCTGCGACATACTAGCGTCATGTCCAGGGGGTGTACTTGTACATCAAGCTGCCTCACGCTACAGAAACAGGAGATAGGCTCCTGCCCCTATGGGCCTCATGGCTACAGAGATAGGCTCCTGCCCCTATGGGCCTCATGGCTACAGAAACAGGAGATAGGCTCCTGCCCCTATGGGCCTCATGGCTACAGAAACAGGAGATAGGCTCCTGCCCTATGGGCCTCATGGCTACAGAAACAGGAGATAGGCTCCTGCCCCTATGGGCCTCATGGCTACAGAAACAGGAGATAGGCCCCTGCCCTATGGGCCTCATGGCTACAGAAACAGGAGATAGTGCTCCTGCCCTATGGGCCTCATGGCTACAGAAACAGGAGATAGGCTCCTGCCCCTATGGGCCTCATGGCTCGGCAAGGCTACTTACTATACTACTACTGACATAGAAACATTTTCCAGAAAATTGTCATGATTTAGAAGACATTTTTTAAATGTCAGGGCAGGCTAAATGCCTGAGTTAATCACCCTCTGTATAGCGCCTTGTGTTCGTGGGCGGGATGTCTTCTTTTTTCAGACACGTTACACTCGCTTATTACTGTGGCGGCGGCATTTATGTGACAGCGCTAATGTCAGGGCTCTCCCTTTCCTCTCGTTAGGCCACCTCGTCAGTGTGTGTGATCAGGGCAATTAATTACTCTGCTGTTGTCAGCATCAAAAGCCTATAATTTCATACCATTTGACAACCGCTGCGAGACAATTTTTTTTGGTTTGGGGGGGTGGCCTGGCTGTGAGATGCAATTTGCACGTCTCTCTTTTATAGGCTGTGAGCCACTTGGCTTCATGTACCTCTTGGAAGTTGTAATGCCTCACACTGTGCCATTAACCCATTCTGACCTGAGATCAGATTCATACGAGGTTTCCACTGGACACACACTGGTCTGATTATAACCCAATCTGACCTGAGATCAGATTCAAAAAATGTCAGTCGTTTTCAAAAATAGCAGACCTACAAGCTCGTAGCGCGCCACTCGGTGGCGCGCTATGAGCTTGTAGATCTGCTATTTTTCAATAGCTATAAAGCATAACATGATGCTAATACAAAAAGGGGTTCCCGTTCAGAATGGGTTAATGTGTCACAGCGTTGACAGGGAGCCGATGCATTGAGCATACCATAATATACAGTAGATGCCCTGCAGGGCGTTGATGAGACATGAGACATATTCTGTCTTACACGGAAATAAACTATAGAGAGGCTTTAACCCATTCTGGGGTGGGAACCCCTTTTGGTGGTTACATAATACATTATGTTATAATTTAGCTATTGAAAAATAGCAGATCTACAAGCCCAGCTCGTATAGCGCGCCACCGAGTGGCGCGCTATACGAGCTTGTATAGGTCTGCTATTTTTTTTTAATCGCAAAAATGTGAAATATATATTTCAGAGCGAACATTTTTAACTAAAATATTGGCTTCTGCATGGGGGTCCCTGGAACTACATATTTTCAGATGGGGGGGGGGGGGGGGGTCCGTGGCCCAATAGAGCTATAATTCTGGGGGTCCTTGACATGAAAAAGGTTGAGCACCACCACTGACATACTGTATAGAAACATAGGTTTTTCAGAAAAATGTCAGGATTTAGAAGCCTTTTTTTTATTTATTTTTAATCAACCTCAGTCCAAAACGGGTTAATGATGGCATTTGAGCCCCGTGTATATCATCGCCCTACAGTCGTGATTGAACAGGAGGTTGTGTGTGTGTGTGTGTGTGTGTGTGTGTGTGTGTGTGTGTGTGTGTGTGTGTGGGGGCATCTGTCCATCACAACCCAGGATCAAGCGGTGCGCTGCAGGGGGGAGTCCAGTTCCAGTTCATCTCCATTGAATGCATAATGTACTGTATATTATATATTTGCCCAGTTGGGTCTTCAAAAAGGATCAAACGGAAAACCTGGGGCGGATCAGGGCCTTCTCCGTGGCCGTCCCTATACCCTCTGGAACGCTCTCCCCAAAACACATCCGAGATGCCCCGTCACTTCCTATAGTTCAAATCCGCACTGAAAACCCACCTGTTCACAATCGCAATCCCAGGATCATGTGTTTTTAAAACTTGTTATATGCACTGTTTTATTGGTTTTATTCTTCTTTTTTTATATATATTTTTTTTATCCCACGATTTTGTAACCCATTTTTCACCCCTGTGTCAATCATCTAATGTGATCCTGGGCTCTACACACCCTCCGCCAACCTAGTCCCCATATATGGGGGACAAGGGGAGAGCAACGGACTTGAACTCATGCTTCCTTCATGCCTGAGTGTCCAAAGTTGCTCCTTTCACACCTGACAGGGGGGGAGTTTCCCTGGTTGGACGTAGCGCGTGGAAGGAACACGTTATTCCAACCAGTTTTATTCATTTAATTGGACCACCATCTGAGCCATGCACGGACCACCATTTGATGAGAACCAAAACTATACAGAATTTTGTTATCGTTGCATATAGGATTTTGTCCACGGTTCCATTCTTTAATTGTGTATATACTGTAGACTTCTTGTAAATTAAGTAATGTCGATGTTTAACAATGATTTAACTCTTTAATTCTTGAAACCAAATGGACGTTTGGTTAACGACTCCATAAGTTAGCTGCAGGGGACCACCTGGAACCCCCTCAAGGACCACTGGTTGAAGAAAACCACTGTACAGTATTAGCCAGTGAACAGAGTTCTCTATGTGTTACACTCGGTTCCAGATGGATGAAGGGAGACGGCAGAGATAGGATGGTCGATATAGTCTGATAACTCATAGGCGTCCGTCTGTCAGAACACCAATAATAACATCAGACTTCCCCCCCCAGAAGCAAATATTTGAGTTAAAAATGTTCGCTCTGAAAGAATATAATATTCATTCTTGCTCCACATTTTTCACGGTTTTTCGCACTCGGGGCCACCTGAGGCGGCGCTGGCTCAGCATGGTGAACATGCTGCTGGAGTGAACACGTTCCAGGACTTCTGTGTTGGGAACTTTATCCTGCCAAGAGATTCCCAGGATGCAGTGTGTATAGACAACGCAGGTGGAAGCTGTAAAAGCCGTTTCTCGGCTTAACAGCTTTTTGTATTTACTAATATCTGTGGTCTTATCCTCACAGCATGCATAGGTGTGAGCATAAGTCCATTTGGTTACATGTGTACACTCTCAGAGGTACAGATATGTAGGCTATAGTAAGGGTACACAATTGGTCCAATCACTGTCTCCAACTTGCATGGTTTCCGCCGCCATCGGTGTGTGAACGTGTGTGTGAATGGGTGAATGTAATGCACAGTCTATGTAAAGGTGTGTGAATGTTTGTGTGAATGGGTGAATGTAATGCACAGTCTATGTAAAGGTGTGTGAATGTGTGTGTGAATGGGTGAATGTAATGCACAGTCTATGTAAAGGTGTGTGAATGTGTGTGTGAATGGGTGAATGTAATGGCGCTATATAAATGCACATTTTTTTTTTTTTTTAACGTGAACAACACCATGCAATGTGGATACTATAGCGATCTTACAACCATCCATGATTATAGTGGAGTCTCATGGATTGTTTTGCTGCTTGCTCTCTCTCTCTCTCTCTCTCTCTCTCTCTCTCTCTCTCTCTCTCTCTCTCTCTCTCTCTCTCTCTCTCTCTCTCTCTCTCTCTCTCTCTCCATGTCTTCATCCAGAAGTAGACGAGATACAACTTGAAATGTGAGCGGGGCTCAGGTGTGGTGATTTACAATTACAAAATCTCATCAGGTTTTCATTCAGACAGGAGGGGAGACAGTAGCTAGCATGAGTTTGGCTCTTCTCAAATAAGAGCTAACTAGACTTCGTCCATGTATTAGCCCGTGTGTGTGTGTGTGTGTGTGTGTGTGTGTGTGTGTGTGTGTGTGTGTGTGTGTGTGTGTGTCATTTATTTCTAAAACCATTGAACGTGTTGTCTCCAACCAGCTCTCTCTCCATCTCTCACAGCACAACCTGCTGGATCCCAACCAGTCAGGATTTAAGAAGGCCCACTCCACAGAAACTGCCCTGCTGGCAGTCACAGAAGCACTACATGCTGCCCAAGCTGCTTCCCACTCTGCAGTACTGATCCTCCTAGACCTATCGGCAGCATTTGACACAGTGAACCACCAGCTGCTCCTAGACACCCTAGCGGATCTAGGCATCGGTGGAACGGCACTAAAGTGGTTCTCTTCCTACCTCACCGACCGGACCTACCAGGTTTCCTGGAAAGGTCTGTTATCATCCCCCCGAACCCTCCAAACTGGGGTCCCACAGGGATCGGTTCTTGGTCCCCTCCTTTTCTCACTGTACACTAAATCCCTTGGCACTATCATCTCTGCTCACAATATATCCTATCACTGCTACGCCGATGACACACAACTGTTTCTATCCTTCCCCCCCTCTGCCACTCAGGTGGAAGAGCGCATCACCGCATGCCTGGCTGACATCTCACAGTGGATGTCCTCCAACCACCTCAAACTGAACCCAGACAAGACTGAGCTTCTCTTCTTCCCAGCTAAGTCCTGCCCTATGCGGGAGCTAACTATCTCCATAGACAACGCCCTGGTAACGTCTGTCCCAACAGCCAGGAATCTTGGTGTTGTCCTGGACAGTCAGCTCTCGTTCAAAACTCACATCACAGCTGTCACTCGATCCTGTAGGTTCACACTCTATAACATACGACGAATTAGACCGTTCCTCACCCAGGAATCAGCCCAGCTCCTAATCCAGACAACAGTCTTGTCAAAACTTGACTATTGTAACTCCCTCCTTACTGGCCTACCAGCATGTGCACTTAAGCCTCTCCAGCTGATCCAAAATGCTGCAGCTCGCTTGGTCTTCAACCAGCCAAAATTCTCACATGTCTCCCCCCTGCTCCGCTCCCTCCACTGGCTCCCGGTCGCTGCCCGCACAGAATACAAAACTCTGATGCTGGCATTCAAAGCAACCAAAGGTATGGCTCCCCCATATCTTGCAAGTATGATCGAACCCTACAAACCCTCCCGCTCACTCAGATCAGCCAACGCAGGGAAGCTGGAAGTACCCTCACTAAAAACGCCGGGACAACGCTCCACACGTCCCAAACTCTTCTCCCTTCTGGCTCCAAAACTGTGGAATGCACTTCCCATTGCAGTCAGAACTGCAGCATCACTCCCAATCTTCCGCCGTAGTCTGAAAACCCACCTTTTCAGACTCCATCATGGCCCATAGCACTTACCCCACCCCCTTAGATAGTAATTCTAGTAGTCATAGCACGTCATAGTACATATGTGTAGCATAGTAGTATAGATGTATAGCTTATATGTATAGTTTCATTATAGATATTCCACTGTTACTTTCTTAGCTACGCATGTTTCATGATAAATATCTTTATGTGATGTATTCCCATGCTTTTGTTCTTGCTTAATGTAAGTCGCTCTGGATTAAGAGCGTCTGCTAAATGCCTAAATTGTAAATTGTAAATTGTGTGTGTGTGTGTGTGTGTGTGTGTGAGAAATATTGAATTGCATTATTGGCTTATTTGCACGTATTCACACTGACGGGAATATGACAAGCCTGATCATATTTTGGGCTACTGTTCGTCCCAATACATTAACGAACTGAGAGAAGCATTGCACATCCTCCTCTCTCTACCTTTCCACCTCCTTGAAACAGCAACTCATTATTTTATCTTCTATTTCTGGTGCTTCCGGGGCAGATGTGTGTGCGTGTGTGCGTGCGTGCGTGCATGTGTGTGTGCGTGCGTGTGTGCGTGCGTACAAGCGCATTACTGTATGTGTGTATCTCCGTCTGTAATTTGGACATGTGCCAGGGCCTAACAATAGGAAATAATAAATCATTGATACTGTCAACAGTTTAATAAATAATACATCATTGATACTGTCAACAGTATCCGTCCCTGTCAACAACAACATGAACGTGTATTGAAAGAGGAGCAATTATGTTTCTTTCTTTCTTTTTTTTGCCTTGCCTTTGATTAATACAGTAATTTAATGACCTCCAGTTAAATCACGTTGACAACGTATTAACTAAATGTTGTAACACGCCAGGGAAGGTAATACATGAACTTCTATTGTTATTATTAAATATTCTCTGCTGGTTGTTAGTAGGTTGTGAGCTGACCACCCAAGGTTCTCCGATAAAAGAGGTTTCTTGACACCAAAGTATAATCCAACAATGTGGTAGTTTATTTCTCCATGAAACCGTGGTTTCTACAAGCAAACAAAGGAATACATTAGCAACTAGTGCAATGGCAAAGTACTCAGAATACAGCATCTCAACATTATGGCAAAGTGAGCAATAACCGATCAACATGATAATATAATATAATAATATATTAAAGTCAATACAGTACAGGGGAACAAAGGCTTACTTTGGTCAAGTGGTGTCAGTGGTGCTCAACCTTTTTCATGTCAACAAAGACCCCCAGAATTATCTGTATTTGGATGTGGACCTCCATCTGAAATTATGTTGTTCCCCCTAGAAGCAAAGATTTGAGTTAAAAACGTTTGCTCTGAAAGAATATATATATTCAAAGATTTGCACCACATTTTCATGATTTTTCAAAAATAGCAGACCTACAAGCTCATAGCGCTATATGAGCTTGTAGATCTGCTATTTTTCAATAGCTAAAGTAAAACATAATGCTTAAAACACCAAAAGGGGTTCCTGCCACAAAATTTATTAAGCCTTATTGTTATTGATGTTTTTAATAAAGCAATATAATGTGTATGTATGCAGAACAAGGAGGATTTGATGATTATTATTATTATTATCATTATTATTATGATTTGTCTTAGCGCTACCCACACCATGAATAAAGGCCTGCATGGAAGACGTAACGATTATGGGTGTTTTGTATATTGCTAATGCTAACCATTCGGCAGGGAAGTATTTAACTTTTAATGATCTTTGTACTTTATTAATTTTCTCGCTCCAACACACATTGTACAGTTTATTCGTCATGCTAATGATGCCCCTGTTTTGTATAGTTAATAAGAATAATAATAATACATTTTATTTATTTATTTAGTTGGTGCATGGGTTACATGTGCTGCCTATGGAAATACCCCTATGGTGCGCGGAGAGAATTATTGTCAGGCTATACTCATTATCTTGGTGGTACTGGTAATATGCCTGCTATATCACACACGCACGTGTGCACACACACACACACACACACACACACACACACACACACACACACACACACACACACACACACACACACACGCGCACGGTTTTGACAAGAGTCCAAGCTTGACATGGATAGTACTGTATACATATTCAAGACAAATATCTCACTTTTTTCACCTCCTTGCTCTCATGTGTATGTTTTATTCATTCATGATGCACTTTTCAGTCCAAACAGCAGATTGTCGGTGGGCAGGAGCATGGGGGACAGTCACGACAACACGGACGTTGTTGGTCGTCTAGCAATAAACAAAACAGGAAGGTTGTTGTTACAGGAAAGACCTTCAACACTCGTACAAATGTAATAACAAACAAACAAAGAGAAACATATATAATGTTTAAAAAGATGCCAATGTGGCGTTCAAGCCTTCACCTGCGGGTCCTCAGCAAGTTTTCTCTGCAAGCCTGAAGCCCTTGAAACTTGCACCACTTTTACCCGGAGGATGGAAGGATATAGTCGATACTTTGGGCTATAGTTCGTCTAGACAAGGCTGACATAAGTACAGGAAACTCTGATCGAAACTGTATGACAAGATATTTAACATGACACTATGGCACATTTTATGAGTCTAACAACTAGTACTAGTTGTTCTCAAATGTTTAATTTGCAAGGACCTCCTTAACTCAGAGTATAAGTCAGTATACGAACGGAACCAAATGGTTCTACCGCTGGCAGACACCCCCACTACCTTTTGTGTGAGTCTGGGAAGACAAAAGGCCAATGGAGAGCAAGCAGTCCCCGGGAGAAAAGACAAGGCAATAGGACCGGCAACCCTCGACTGTATTATTATCAGCCTCGAAAGGGAAACCGTGGATCGATATTGTTATTATATTTCGACAAGGGCTGTGAAAACAAAAACATAACTTAGATTTGTGAAATCAAAACCTTTAGCATGAGAAGGTGGGTTATACTGCAGTATAGCAGAGGATAAACAATGTTATTTGGCAGCCTTATACGCGGGGCGAATTTATTAACACAAATTATTCATATAATGACTTTTCAGGGCAGGCGTGGACGGAGTCACGTTCAATGTCAACAGTTCATGTGTTCAATTGTCGCTTCCGCTGACTTCACTGTCATTCTGGAGAGGAGGGGGAATACTCAGTGAGGTGAGTGTATATACCTCCAGGTGAGTGTTCAACACAAACGTTTCGAGTGCATGGCTGTTGTCCGACCGCGCATAGGTCCGATCCATTGGTCCCATCGACTACCTATACCCCAAACCCTCACCCTAACCATAACCGCGAGCACGGGGCAGCACACCTAAACCTAACCCCAAACCCTCACCCTAACCATAACCGCGAGCACGGGGCAGCACACCTAAACCTAACCCCAAACCCTCACCCTAACCATAACCGCAAGCACGGGGCAGCACACCTAAACCTAACCCCAAACCCTCACCCTAACCATAACCGCGAGCACGGGGCAGCAGCACACCTAAACCTAACCCCGAGTCGGACCAATGCTCCGTCGAACCAATGGTCCGTTGGACCAAAGTATGCCTTCGAAACGTTTCCCTCCCGGGAATTATATTACCTTCTGCCGGTTAGGGTTATGTGTAGGGTTCGGGGTAGAGTGTCGGACTGATGCCGCCGAGAAACACTACCGGATGCCCCGGGGGTTCCGTGGCTGATGCCGTTGCCGGAAAATGCTCTCTCTCTCTCTCTCTCTCTCTCTCTCTTTCTCTCTCTCTCTTTCTGTGCTCGAGCTCAATGCCTTCCATTCCATGCCCGTCTCTCAAGCCCTTCATTTAAGGTAAGTGTCCGTATAGATGCCTGTACGTGTTTCAAAGAATATCGCATAGAATGAGATAATGAAATAAAAGGAGGGCTCTGCCTCACCGCCAGACAGCTGTGGATGTCCACCTCGGCAGAGAGCCAATATCTCTCTGTCAGGAAGCAACAAGGTTCGGTATAAGGAGCCAAAATGCAGGACACGAAGCAGTCAGTGTATATATTATATATATATTTATTCACGAACACCACAGGAATACAAACTAGGTCTCCTATAACACTCTGGTTACAAACTGGCAAAGACAGAACACAGATGGTTATATCACTCAGGAACTAAGTCAACACGATAGCCAATCATAGGGCAGGGTGAGACAAGAGAGGGTTACAAGGACAACACAATAAGGGTACACGATACGACAACAGGAAACACTTTGAAATGAAGGTACACGATATTAATAACACGGCAGTACAGTGACAGCCTCTGAGTCCTGAGGCAGAGCGCTTGGTTTTTGTACTGCATGGCTGCTCCCCAGCGCAGGTGTCACCTCATCAACTCCGTGGAGCTAGCCCTGAAACATGACTGAAACATGACTGCCATGATGATTATCATGACAGTCATGACGCAACTGCAGCCTGTTTTACGAGGTCGCTACATTTATAATCAAAACGTATAATATAAACTTTCCGATTTCAAATATAAAGTACTAAAAAAAATAGCAGACCTACAACCTCGTAGTGCGGCACTCGGTGCCGCGCTATGAGCTTGTAGGTCTGCTATTTTTTTTTTTATCGTGAAAATGTGCCACAAATCTTTGAATATATATTCTGTCAGAGTGCCAGAGAGAACTTTTTAACCTAAATCTTTGCTTCTCGGTTTTTTTTTAGATCAGTTTCAAAGCATTGTCACTGCACATAATACAAATACTTTGACAATGAAATGAGGGGGTGGGGGGGGGGTCCCTGGAACAACATATTTTCAGATGGGGGTTGGGGGCCAAATACAGATAATCCTGGGGGTCTTCCTTGGGCGTGAAAAGGGTTGAGCTCAACTGACATAGAAACATGGGTTTTTCAAAAAGCTGTCGTGATTTATATAGAAGACATTTTGTATAGAATGGAGCTCAGGTCTAAACTACGTAAATGGATGAAATAACATCAGTATTCTGGGGGTGTATAACGGTCAGTGGAAATTGCTGATCTACATCAGCTATAAGCACACGGAAGACATTGTGCGCTGTAAACGTGTAGATCGTCTATTTTCCTCTTATTTGGTGTGGGAGGGAGGCCCCAGACCAACTGCAGTCAACAACGTGCATTTAATCCATTCTTGACGGGAACCCCTTTTTGGTATTTTAAGCATTATATGTTATAGATTATGTTATACTGCTATTTTCGAAAAAAATCGTGAAAATGTGGTGCAAATCTTTGAATATATTTTCAAGTTAAGACGTGATTGAATGGACGAGCTCCTGAATGGACATCCTGGGTTCTCTTCAACGGACCGGCACATGAATGCTATCCCGCAGAGCAGATGTCAGGGGCATTGTCACCACCATCAGCACCATGTCCAGCTATAGACACTGCCATGCCCAGCTTTTCTGAGAAATGTATCGGCCCCTTTCATTCATTCGTTCGTTCGTTCGTTCGTTCGTTCATTCATTCATTCATTCCTTGACTCACAATGTGTTGCGTAAGTTAACCCATTCTGGTGCGGGAACCCCTTTTGACGTTAGCATTATGCTATGCTTTAGCTATTGAAAAATAGCAGATCTACAAGCTCATAGCGCGCCACCGAGTGGCGCGCTACGAGCTTGTATGTCTGCTATTTTAGAAAAATCGAAGAACCACTGACATAGAAACCGAAGCTTTTATCAGAAAACTGTCAGGGTGTATAGAAGACATTCTTAGAATCTGATCTCAGGTCAGAATGGGTTAAGCACTTTGACCCCTGACCTCCCTGTGTTGTCATTGTACTGTAGGTGAAAATGTTGGGACATCTTGAATACATTCTTCACAAAGCTAGACGAAAACAATTAGAATGGAGCAAGAGGGAGCAATAATGCCACTGACAGTATAGTAATAACTCTCCACAGTACTGTACTACAGTACGTGGACAATGGACACATACAGTAATGAGAGATGAGAGATAATAAGAGAGAGAGAGACGGAGAGAGAGGAAGTAAATCAATCTCCATTTGGACTGGTATTGAGTTGATTATGAAGACATAGCCTATACTACTAGAGCGATAGAGAGAGAGATATTAAGGTTTGATTGTAATGAATCATTGAGAGAAGGTCACCGTTTTCTGTGTGTGTGTGTGTGTGTGTGTGTGTGTGTGTGTGTGTGTGTGTGTGTGTGCGTGTGCGTGCATGACTGTGTGTCTGCGTGCGCCGTGCGGGTGTGTGTGACATGTGTGTGTTTGTGTGCGTGCGTGCGTGCGTGAGTGCCTGCTTGCCTGTCTGCAGGCGATTATAAAAAGTAAATAAATATAGCCACGTTTCAATGAAACCTTGTGGACCTTATTAACTGTGTGTCCTAGACTCAGTAACATTAATGAACAGTAGCATGTGTGTCACACAGTACATACTGCCTCAAATGAATGGTGGAGATGGTCGGAGACAAAGGAGTATCAGCTCAGAGGACACTATAGACCCTATATGTCCCTCAGACCCCCCCCCCCCCCCCGGCACCGTGCACGCTCAGCTGGTGGAATATTACAGCACACACACACACACAGCACAAATCAATAAACTAGTGCTATATTCGTGCCAGCGAGATCAGCTCCGGTTCTGCTAATCACTGTCCACAGCGTCGTGCCCTGTAGGCCAGCTGTAGGCAATCAAGGCTGTGGGGTCAGGCTGCGCTTAATGTGACACCGCAGTTATGATGGCGCCCAGGGCCGCGCTGCTGGATTCCTCAATAAGTTATAATTGAGAGGGAAGCTGACAAGTGACCTGACGGTTCAGCTTGTAGATCTGCTATTTTTCAATAGCTAAAGTATAACATGACGCTGTAAATAAAACACCAAAAGGGGTTCCCGCCCCAAGATGGGTTAAAAGAATCACTTCACCAAATCCAGCCCCCACAATAGTCGTTTTTTATGTCAGCCTAACGATGATGTCATCCAGTGCCAGGTGTACAAGCCTCTAACGATGATGTCATCCAGTGCCAGGTGTACAAGCCTCTAACGATGATGTCATCCAGTGCCAGGTGTACAAGCCCTCTAACGATGATGTCATCCAGTGCCAGGTGTACAAGCCCCTAACGATGATGTCATCCAGTGCCAGGTGTACAAGCCTCTAATGATGATGTCATCCAGTGCCAGTTGTACAAGCCCCTAACGATGATGTCATCCAGTGCCAGGTGTACAAGCCTCTAACGATGATGTCATCCAGTGCCAGGTGTACTGGCCCATAACGATGATGTCATCCAGTGCCAGGTGTACACGCCCCTAACGATGATGTCATCCAGTGCCAGGTGTACAGGCCCCATAACGATGATGTCACCCAGTGCCAGGTGGACAGACATTTCCCTCTCGAACCCAAACGACGCCGGCCAGAGAGAGCAAGCTCATTAATTTCACTGTGAACGGTCCATCTGTCTGTGAAGTCCGTCCAAATGGAGCGTTCCTCGTGCCTCATGGTCTGATCCACACGGGGACGTCAGGACGAGGCAACGCAGGACGGCTGCATTTTGTACGGCGGCACGCTGGCACCGAATGCCTTACGGCGGGCGTACAGTACACATACAGTAACCATAAGTAACCATGGGTACGGTACAAATACAGTAGCCATGTACAAATACAGTAGCCATGTACAAATACAGTAGCCATGTACAAATACAGTAACCGTGGGTGAAACAAGTAGACAAATACAGTAACCATGGGTGAAACAAGTACAAATACAGTAACCATGGGTGAAACAAGTAGAAACAAGAAGTACAAAAGATAAGAATGATAAAAGAACACTTCCACTTTTAGATACACAATTAAAATAAAGAAAGAACCTCTATCTTTTCTCTCTCTCTCTCTCTCTCTCTTTCTCTCACATGCGCACACACGCGCACACACTGACACACACACACACACACACACACGCGCGCACGCACACACACACACACACACACACACACACACACACACACACACACACACACACACACACACACACACACACACACACACACACACCAAGCCGATCGCAGTACTTGCACACTGTGCTTGCGCAAGTAATTCATTTTCCAGGGAAACATAGCGGGGTTGACAGTTCATGGGAACCAACAACACATGGAACCTTTCTCCTCCACACAGACAGACAGCTGAACGCACACACACACACACACACACACACACACACACACACACACACACACACACACACACACACACACACACACACAGGGCTCTCCTCCCTAGCAGCCGAGCATCCATCATCGTGTCCCAGGGCAGGAAACAGGAAGTGAGATAGTCTAGGAAAATGAGGCATGACAAGATACAGGTAACTGGATGTCAACACACACACACATACAGGACCATGCGCACACACACACACACACACACATACAGGACCATGCGCACACACACACACACACACACAGTCACACGCATGCACGCATGCATGCACACACGCACACAGGCACGCAGCCACGCATGCACTCATGCACGCACGCACGCACACACGCACACAGACACACGCATGCACACATGCAAGGCTCTTCAGCACAGGCACAATTACACACAGCATACTGTATTTGGCACGGCTGGTTCTGGATAAAGGAGGTCAAACTAACCTTGCCTTTGAAAACATGAATCACAAAAGAAGCATATAAGTATAAAAACAACAAACAGAATCACATCCTGACACTTCAACTCTCTGAGAGCACCTTCTATAGAAATAACGGACTTATCCATAAATTATGTAAATCAGATTGCACTTTGCACATAGTTCCATTCTGGGCTGATAAAGTAAGTATAGAAACATCCACATATCTGAAGAATTCAAAAACATAGGTCTCATAGGAGGGCTGTGGGCAGTTCATAAACCAGTCTGTGTCTCATAGGAGGGCTGTGGGCAGTTCATAAACCAGTCTGTGTCTCATAGGAGGGCTGTGGGCAGTTCAGAAACCAGTCTGTGTCTCATAGGAGGGCTGTGGGCAGTTCAGAAACCAGTCTGTGTCTCATAGGAGGGCTGTGGGCAGTTCAGAAACCAGTCTGTGTCTCATAGGAGGGCTGTGGGCAGTTCAGAAACCGTCCAGTGACATCATCGATGGGGAATACAAGCTAATAGGAACTGCAGGCTTTCTAACATTTTTGTAAAAAAAATCTTGTTTAAAAAAATATCTGCCTAATGATGTTGTCAATGGAAGACAGTTTTTCTAAACTGCCCACAGCCCTCCTATCAGACACAGAATGAGTAGAAAAGAATCGTGCCATTTCATGTGAAGTGGTGAAGTGGTCCTTTAATGCCACTAGATGAAGAGTAGACAGTAAATTGCAGGACTCCAGGGTCAGGATTCAAAGTCCACTCTTTTATATTCATAGTTTCTCAGAAAAACTGAATGATGAGCATCACTGCCTCCCAGCCTCTCCGTTTAATCCACACACACACACACACACACACACACACACACACACACACACACACACACACACACACATACACACTTATATTGACAGGCAATGATGTCCACATCGGTAACAACAGATAGACAGACAAATCCTTACATAATAGGTCTTGTTTAGGTACCAACAGATGGTCATTCAACAAATCCTTACATGGACATGGGTTTTGCTCTAGTTTACTCTATTTGTAACTAGATCTGGTGAGAAGGTGACTGCATCTGTCGCAGTTTGTCGGAGGAGAACAGGTGGTACTCAGTAGGTTACAATCCCCCTTCTACCAGTAGGCCACATTCAATTAATCAATATAGTGTTGTGAATTTTTCCCACCACAGGAGTTTACCGGAGATTGTTGGACAGTTTAACGGGAGTTTCCTGTAATATACAACATCCGTATTCGATGATTTCTACAGTGCATCATGGATGTGAGCCGCATGCTGCCACTCACCATTTTATCTTCACTTCAGGCCTTTCCATTCTGAGTGTTATAATCTGATACTTGTACGTGAGATCACAGTGTACTTGATATGTATTGTGTACTGCCTGAACTGTAGCATACTGTTAGTTAGGTTATTATGTCTGATATCTTGTGGTCACGTCAGTTGGGATCCAGCTCTATATAATATGTTCCTGTTGTGTGTGTAATAAACTTTGTGAACCTTTGGCGTGATACTGTCTCGTGTCGCGTTATTGTTCTCCCACTGTCGCCGTACCAAAAGGTATACTTCAACCGGATTGTCACACACACCACCCAGCCGGCACACACTACCTGTCTGTCAAACCAGACGAGGGTCCAGTTCTTAGATTTTACAACACCGAGGAGCAGAAAGCAACCAGGCTCAAAGATACAAACCATATACAATCATCCAGAAATCACCATGGCTTTACCCCATGATCAACGCTGTGTATTATTACCCATGGATGGAACCTTGGGATCATCATCTTGTCACTATAGGACTTGAATAGAGCTTTTTCCACGGCAGACATTTTGACGAGTGACGGGTAAACACAGCTGAAGGTAATCACAGTGGTTGTGGGAGCGATTCATGGAGGTGTTACGTGTCTCTGCCCGCTTGGACAGCTCATACGCGCCAGTTAACTTCAGGCTGCAGGCCCTTCAGCTGTGTTTACTTCGCCCATCATAAAGTACGCTGTGAGAAGGGACAGATCAGGTCTCATTGTTCCACTGCCTGTCTCAGTTTTGTTGAATAGCACCCACAAAAAAAGAGAGGAAAAAAACGAGAAATGCACTCTGTCTGTCGAGCAGCCAGCTGGTGCACATATACTGGAGTCAACAATTCACACCTTATCATCACCAGCTGAGGTCTTTTTAATGTTCAAAAAGCAGTAAAGAGAACGATTTACAATTTTAGGGATGTAGCAGATTTAGCTCTTAATCCAGAGCGATTTGCAATAAGCAAGAACAAAAAAGCATGGCAATAAATCACATACATACAAAGTAGTTATCATGAAACCTGCGTAAGCTAAGAATGTAACAGTGGAATATCTATGAAAACTATACATGTAAACTACATACTATGCTATACTATTGTATAAAATGTGGCGCAAATCTTCGAATATATATTCTTTCAGAGCGAACGTTTTTAACTCAAATCTTTGCTCCTGGGAGGTCCCTGGAACAACATCAGATGGGGGTCGGCGGCCAATTACATATATATTTTTGGGGTCCTTGACATGAAATATTGAGCACCACTGATGTAGAAACATAGGGTTTTCGACGTCAGGCCAAAATGGGTTAAATTGGGTTCCGGTACAATGTTGCTATCTCGTTTCTTTGTGAATGTATAATACCGATTTACGCTATACTCCTATACCCTTTATCTTTGAAAGCAAATGTAGGCATTTAGCAGACGCTCTTAATCCAGAACAATTTACACTAATCTAGAACAACACGTGGCAATTCATCAAATACATAGAAATATAGTCATCGAGGATCATGAGAAAGCTAAGAACATAACATCCGTCTAACAGTAGAATATATGTACAGTGAAACTATGAGTATATTGTTTAATGTTGTTTATTGTTTATAAGGATCCCCATTAGCTTTTGCCTTGACAAAAGCTCGTCTTCCTGGGGTCCGACACAGACAAACATTTAACAAAGGCAATACTTACGATTGTTTACAAACACTAACTCAAAATAAAGCATAGTAAAAATAAAATAAGAAATAAAAAAACATAGGAGAAATAAATTAAAAACACTTTCAACAAATTATACATTTGAATTATGATTTTTTTCCCAGGGTTACTGCAGGATACATACACTATAGAGTGCTATACGTAATATCTAAATCTAAATTACATACATTTAGCCATTGCATACGCCTCTAAGTGCTGTGCTACTACGGGCTACAATGGAGTCTGAAGAGCTGAGTTTGTAGACTCTTGAGTATGTGCATGCATGTGTGTGTGTGTGTGTGTGTGTGTGTGTGTGTGTGTGTGTGTGTGTGTGTGTCCACCCCACACACACTCCTTCGCTGTGTGGGAGGCATGTGATAATGGGCAATCATGTTAACCCATTCTGACCTGAAATCAGATTCTAAAAATGTTTCCATGTCAGTCGCTCTTCGATTTTTCAAAAATAGTAGACCTACAAGCTCGTAGCGCGCCACTTGGTGGCACGCTATGAGCTTGTAGATCTGCTATTTTTCAATAGCTAAAGCATAACATAATGCTAACACCAAAAGGGGTTCCCGGCCAAAATGGATTAATCATGGCGTTTACCACAGAGACTAATCAGATGGAAGGGAGACAGGGAACAGGGCACAGGGCCAGACACAACATGATGGGGGTGGGAGGAGGATGGAAAAGAGAAGATTCACCCAATCTATGCCAATCCAATGCAGTCTTGGGGTTTGTTTAATGCATACATGGGCAACTGGGGGCCCGGGGGCCACATGCGGCCCTCACCATCATGTAATGCGGCCCTCAGGTTAATATCCGAACATTGATATAATATTGATTTCAGCTAATTACTAGTATTACAATGTTATTGTCTAGTTTTTGTCCAATGTATTTGTATTTCATTCATAAAGTTAACATAACTATAACTAAATGCACTTGAAAAAAAAAAGAGAAAAAAAGACTTCAGGATTCCAATAAAAAAATGGCAGGGTAGGGTAGCGTAGGTAGGGAGGGGCAGTTGTGACGGGTGCCCCAGACAAACAAGTCAAAGGCACCGCTCACTTCACACAAGTGTAAAAAAAGAAAATTGCCGTTTTATTTAATGTTTGTCTTTAGTTCAAAGTTTGTTTAGTAAACGCATTGACAATGAATGGAACATTTACGCCATAATGTGTCGTTTACGTCATATTGTCTCTTTATTGTTAATGGCGTTTAATGTTTGTGTTGGCACCGTTTGTTTTACATCACCTAATCAACATGACTGAGTTAGACTTTAATATATTAGCGCCCCTCACTTCACACGGGTGTGATTTTTATTATTTTTATCGTAGGCATGCTTTTATCATGTCGGCGTCGTCGGGTTGTTATTATTGGTTGTCATGGCTGCCAGTTCCCACCTGATGTCGTGTGTGAGCTCTGACTGCTCCAGACCGTTCTGAATAACTGCTAGCTTACATAATGTCTTGAGGCTAGGATTGAAGTCTAAGACATACAGGTCATCAGGGTTGGTGGCTCCAAAGAGGAAGACACGATCTCCCACCATGCATGCAGCAGCAGATCTCATATATCGGACCCGGACCTTTCCCTTGGGCTCAACCTTCTTCCAGGAGAAGGTCTCTGGACTGAATTTCCACACATTAATATTGTTCCAGCCACCATATATGTACAGCTCTCCATTGTAGGTAAATGCTGAAGAATAGCAGCGTCCTTCTGGATGAGGATGGGGGCTCAGCCAGAGGTTGGTCTCTGTGTCAAACACTCTGAGGGGGTACTGGTTCCCATACTCCCCAAATACAAACATCTTTGTCCCGATGATGGTGGCAGAGTGAAAGTATATAGCAGTAGGTGGAGTTCCTCTGGTGTTAATTAAAGTCCAGACCATTGTGCTGGTGTCCAACTTGTACATGTCAGAAGTCAATCCAGTAAGCTTGGTGCATCCTCCATGTATAAACATGACCTTCTCCAACACACAGGCTGAGTGGTACTGCCTCTCGTCTGGAACAGTGCCAGAAACCCTGGGTTTGAACCATCTGTAGGCGTCAACACCAAATGCATAAAGCACATTGCAGTAAGGCCTCCCTCCCCAGATGTAGACTATATCTTCAACCAACACAGCTGTGTGGCCAGAGCGCCTGGATGGAACCTCTAGGTGGCGTCCTCCTCCTCTTCCTGGGGTCAGCTTCCTCCAGCATAAAGACACTGTGTTTAAGACGTGAACATCAATGGGATCACTGTCTCCTCCAAAGCAGTACAGCTTGTCCTGCAGCACCACAGCTGCATGGAGCCATCTCTCCGGTCCTCCTTTCAGACGGACGGACCAGCGGATCATTCTAACGTCAGGCTGTTCTTGCTTCTCTGTCCCACAATGCAGTTCTGTCTCTCCGTCTCTGTCCCGGAATGCTGTTCTGTCAACCACACGCTTATATCTTATATCTCTACAGTGGTACAAACGTCATGTGACGCTATTCATTTCAGTGGAAGTTGCTCAGTGGCGTTTTGAAGCACCCGGAAGACTGCCGGAAGTACAATTATAACTCAATGGCTCGAGCAAGCGGAAGTTTAGCCTAGCCTAGCCAATCCGGGCTTACGCACACATGACGTCATGAACGTCCGTCCACTTCCATTGAAGTGCCGCAGTTCCACATTTTGCCAGTAGGTAGTGGCAGCTTCAACGTTGGATAGCCTTACTGGGGGCTTGGTGTCTATGCCATACACGGGCGACTGGGGGCTCAGGGGCCACATGCCACCCCCACCATCACGCAATCCGGCCCTCACATTGATATATTATCGATTTCAGTTAATTACTAGTATTACAATGTTATCGTCTTCTCTTTTTTTATGTCCAATGTATTTGTATTTAATTCATAAAGTTATAAGATAACTATAACTAAATCCATTTGAAATTCAATAAAACTTTTACTTCAATATTCCAATTAAAAATTGGCAAAAAAATTATTCAGGATTTCAATTCAAATATAGCAAAAATAGCCGATCTACAAGCTCAAAATGCGTCGCAATGCGACGCGTTTTGAGCTTGTAGATCGGCTATTTTTGCTACGACATTAATATGCAATGTGGCCCCACTGGAGTGAGTGGAAATATTGTGGCCCTCTCTATTGTCAAAATTGCCCACCTCTGGTTTAATGTAATTCAATCCAGAATTGATAATATTTAATTTACTTTATTTCTAGCAGCATTGACCGCTATAGCCTCCGGTGGGCGGTGTGGCTCCCATTGGTGTGTGTGTGTAGTCATGGAATATGTTCTCTCTTTTCTCTCATCTTTTCTACACGTGTCCCTCTTGGGTTGAAGTAACAGGAATTCATACAAGTCAGAATAAAGCAGCTCGTTCATATTTCATTATCAGGCGGTCCGTTCGCTCACTTCTGAGCCCCGTTCCTGAGTTCACACAATCTATTAGGCTTAGTGTAGAGGTGGCACCTACTCCATCGGCTTTACATTATATTAACCCATTTGGACCTGAGGACCATTCTACAAAATGCCTTCTAAATTAAGACACTTTTCAGACAAACCCTGTGTTTCTATGTCAGTCGTTCTCAAACATTTTCATGTCAAGGACCCCCAGAATTATATGTATCTGGCCGCACTGAATATATGTTGTTCTAGGGACCCCCCCCTTCGCTCTGGAAGAATATATATTAAAATATTTGAAACACATTTTGCGCGCAACTCGGTGGCGCGCTATGAGCTTGTAGTTCTGCTATTTTTCAATAGCTAAAGCACAACATAATGCTTAAAACACCAAAAGGGGTTCCCGTTCAATATGGGTTAAATCAAGTAGAATGCATACCAATCTTGGGTAAGACAAATTAAGATGAATAGACCACGATATTACATGAAATGAAGTACATTGGCCACACACACATATATACATGATATGAGAGACAATAGAGTAAGGCCGAATACAATGAAATTATTATTAACATAATTGCAGAGCAATATATTTCATAAAATAAAACAAATTGTGAAAAATCTACACCGTAGCGTAGTTAGTTAAACTAATGGAATAATATTTTTGCGCAAGTGAAACCTTTTCTTCTCCTTGTTGTTGCAAATTTAAATCCCTAGACATGCTAACAAAATGTCATGAATGGGCATACATTACCTTTAAGCAAGGCACACACTTGGCAGAAACTTTACTTTACTTTATTTGTTTATTTGGAGAGGACAATGCATATTAATGGACGTCACATGGGCGTAAATACACCGGATATAGCACAGTTTCTAATTGTCATCCGCAGTCCTCACAGGAAACACAAAAGGGAAAAACAGACCGTCAAACAGTGGAATACATTTACATAACATTACATAGCGAACACCAGCATAAAATAATAAATACACCTAAATATGAATGAATGAATGGTTGCAGCTTTGGTTTTCAAGCAAAACATTTTTTTCAGATTGTATTTAAAAGAGGGAAATGTAGCACAATCCCTTATACGCATAGGAAGGCCATTCCATGCTACACAGCCCTGTACTGAGAGGACATTTTGGGGCAAAGGAGGGAGCGGAGAAGGGGGGGAGACATGATAATTATGGCTGGTTGAAGACCAGGCGAGCTGCGGCATTTTGGATCAATTGGAGAGGCTTAAGTGTGCATGCCGGTAGTTACAATAGTCAAGTTTTGACATGACATGATGTCTGCACAAGGAGCTGGGCTGACTCCTAGGTGAGGAACGGTCTAATTCGTTAGAGGTTATAGAGTGTAAACCTACAGGATCGAGTGGCAACTGTAATGTGTGCCATGTTTACTAGCTACAGTGACTTCAGAACCATGGACAGCTACAGTAACTTCAGAACCATGGACAGCTACAGCAACCGGTTCTGAAGTCACTGAAAATTTTGAAGTTCTGAAAAATGGGTTGCACAAATCGTGACATAAAAAATATTATTCCAAAGCTATTTAATATTTTTTGGGGGGGGTTAAAAATAACCCAATTATAATTGCTAACATTCTATCCTGTCATTAACCTGGAGCAGCTTTATTCGGCATATGTCTTGCTCTCTGCTTCTTAATCTACAGCTCAGGAAAGTGCAAGGGGGCGAGGGTGCTAGATGTCGCAGTGAATCAAGCCTGAAATTGGAGCCAGTGAAAGTGCATGGCGGGTCGTGAGGGCTGTAAAGCCGACCGTCAGGTGCTTCGCTGGCATCACAAAGAGCAGCGCAGAGATAAAAGTGCTTAGGATTTCACTTTTTCTCCCCTCGTAATGTTATAGGTTATCCCATTCTGGGCGGGAACCCCTTTTGGTGTTAGCATTATGCTATGCTTTAGCTATTACAGATCTACAAGCTCATAGCGTGCCAGCGAGTGGCGCGCTACGAGCTTGTAGGTCTGCTATTTTTGAAAAATCGAAGAACGACTGACATAGAAACATAGCTTTTTCAGAAAACTGTCAGGATGTAGAAGACATTTTTAGAATCTGATCTCAGGTCAGAATGGGTTATATATCACACTCACACACACACACACACACACACACACACACATACACACACACACAATAATAGCTGCCCCGTTTGGCCTGCAGAGCTTGCAGTGCTGACTTAGTGTCAAGGTTTGCAACACATTTGTTTGTTTTAATGAACTAATTAGAGGAAAACAGAGCGAGAGAGATGTGGTAGAACAGGGACAGGGGAGAAGGGGGGGCTGTGAAGAGACCTTGAGGAGTTTTGATACTGATGCTACCATAGGCATAACCTTGCACACACACACACACACACACACACACACACACACACACACACACACACACACACACACACACACACACACACACACACACACACACACACACTTCTGACCTCCTCCCAATCTCGGGTTCTCAATTATTATGCATGATGTTTTCCTTTTTTTTAATTTTTATCCCACGATTTTGTAACCCATTTTTCACCCCTGTGTCAATCATCTAATGTGACCCTGGGCTCTACACACCCTCCACCAACCTAGTCCCCATATATGGGGGACAAGGGGAGAGCAACGGACTTGAACTCATGCCTTCATGCCTGAGTGTCCAAGTTGCTCCTTTACACCTGACAGGGTGGAGTTTCCCTGGTTGGACGTAGCGCGTGGAAGGAACACGTTATTCCAACCAGTTATTTTCCCTTCCATCAGGCGCCCCGGCTGGCCAGGGGGAGGTAGTTTAGAGACCAGGATTACTGCATGTTTTTTGTGAGGGTACCTACCCTAGGGGACACGGGGAGAACATGCAAACTCCACACAGAAAGGCCAACCCCGCCTTCGGGTATGAGCACTGATGACGCGGAGGAGGAAACACGCCGCCAGCACCCACAGCGTCCCGAGCGGGAATCGAACCCAGGACCTTCTAGCTGTGAGGCGACAGCACTACCAACTGTGCCACCGTGCCCCTGCGGTTGTTTTCCATTCTATATACTGTGTAGGACAGTGGTTCCCAAAGTGGGGTCCGGGGACCCCCAGGGGTCCTTGAGGGGGTTCCAGGGGGTCCCCGTGCACCTACATGATAGTTTGGAACCAAATGGACCCTTATGGGTCTGTAACTCAGAGAGTTGTACAAACTGAAGGGTTTCTGTGAGGAATGCATGCACTTTCTTTAAAAAAAACAGTATTCCTTTAAGCAAAAGTTAACAAAAATGTGTAACACTGCAGTCATTGTGGAACGTGATATTCAAACAACCTTGTTGCTCTATTAGGCCAGAGAGAAGAAATCACAATCAATTTCAGCTGAAGTATGATGTATGAATGTACTTAGTTTAGATTCATGAAAGCTGAAGAATATTTTAAATTACGGCAAATGCACTTTTTCACCTTTGCTTTGAGGTCTACCATACAGTTTCTTTCTCAAGCAACTTGTATTGGGTTGGGTTTTTTCGGGGTCAAGATTAAAGTGAAAGTAAATAATGCATCACTATTAGTATGCCGCAAGCTAAGGGTAGCTAAGGGTACAATACAAAGACTGCATAATGCATTAGTACCAAGAAACAGTTCACTTCATTTGCATCTAATCCAATATAATTGAGATGTAACTGGCGTTCCAAAATGTTTTCAGGAAACACACTGCTTGGAGCGGACGGACATCATGCACACACACACTGTTGCGTGTGCACGTACATCATGCACACACACAATGTTGCGTGTGCATGTGCACGGACATCATGCACGCACACACTGTTGCGTGTGCACGTGCACGCACATCTATCTGAAGCCATATTTGCCTTCCCATATGCTGCAGCGCAGACGAGATGCAGACTAACCCATTCTGACCTGAGATCAGATTCTAAACAATGTCTTCTACATCCTGACAGTTTTCCATTCTGACCTGAGATCAGATTCTATAAATATCTTCTATACATCCTGACAGTTTTCTGAAAAGGGTATGTTTCAATGTCAGTCGCTCTTCGATTTTTCAAAAAATAGCCAAAGCATAGCATAATGCTGACACCAAAAGGTGGTTCCCACCCAAAATGGGCTAATGTGATGCAATCACACCATCTGGTCGCGCACACTGACCCACTCAGCAGTCCAATAATATGTTCCACAGAAACCACAGAACTATCTTCACACACATACCCAAGGTCACGTCGATGCTGCAGCGCCGAATACATTTAAAAAGGAGAATATATTTGGAGAGTGAGCTTTCATTGCAGCAATCATTATAATCCGATGTTCTTTAATAACGTCATACAAGTATAGTTTCAGCAAAATCACATCATCAACGTCTGATGTGCTTTCACATCATGATAATACGGGCCTTTCTCGGTGGGGTCGACATATGCCCTTTGGGCTGCGTTCACACATTCAAGACACCTGTCTTGCGTCTGTCTTGTGTCTGTGTTTAATGGTCGCTCCAGTGCATTTCCAATGGAACCCCATATGGTTTGACCAAACGTTTGGTTTGATGGGGAGGGGGGGGGGGGGGGGGCAGAACACATCCATCAAAGCTGTGTTCAGACACAAGACAGGCATCAGACACAAGGCAAGTGTCTTGAATGCAGCCCAGTAAGGGCATATAGGGTCAAATACATATATTCTTTGGGGTCCTTCACAAGACATGTTTTGAGAACTTCTGACATTGGGTTTTTCAGAAAACTGTCAGGATTTAGAAGACATTTGTAGAATCGTCCTCAGGTCTAAATGGTTTAAATGATCCAATACTGTATGTATGATAGCTGGATCTGATAGCTTAATTGTGCTTCTATCGAGCGTTGCACAGTCACCCTTTCAGAACGACGAGTGGCCCAGGAAATTCCCCGTTCATTTTCCGGCTCGTGACAAATCATGACAATAAAAACAATGTTTTGGGGCCGATCAAATTATTAACAAGAAGAGAAAAAAAGGCATAGGGTACAACACTTTTTTGTTTTGTTTGTCTTCTTTCTAATTATTTGATCTCCCGGGCGTCTAGTTTTTCATAACAGCGATACTATAGATGCCGTGCAACAGTCTTTTTAACATTGGAAAGTGTACGGGAAAAAAAAACCCAGGAACGGTATATCCTTGGTTTGAGAACGGAATTCCTGTTAATGGCACACATTTACAACACAGGATTCAGGTCATCCATCGTTTGAGATTCAGTACAGATTACCAGAGCTTGGCGAACTCACCGTGCTTCACGGACACCAGATTTAATTTACAACCCAGGTGTTACTAATTACTATACAGTGGGTTTTTCTCCCCCTCCTGTTCTCTCTTTCTTAATCACTTTCCCTTTCATTTGTCTTTCTCTCTCTCTCTTCCGTTCCCCGTCCCCGTCCCCTCTGCACCCCCTGTGCATGGCCGTGCACACATAGACATCAAAGGGGGATTCAGCCCCACGCCCCTTTTACCCCGTCTGTATAAAACAACTGCCCCTCTCCAGACCAACGAATGCAGCGTTTATACTACATGGTGAAAAGGAAGGCAGCATTCAGGAGAATTGCTTTTTTTCTCCGAAGTCTCCTGAACTTGGAACGCAGTATTTTGCGTTGAACAAATTAGTTTCTAATTCCATGTCGTTACGCACACAGCATGTCCACTATAGCTAAAGAGCGCTATGTTGCTGCGACCCCGAAAATAGCTGATCTATGAGCTTGTAGATCTGCTATTTTTGTCCAAAAAGTACCCTCTACACGTGATTTCAGCCACTGCCTCTCTAACGCTCTCTACACGTCCCTGACTCCCTGCCCCCTGTGTCCTCTCCTCTGTATCCTGTCCTTTCCTCCGTCCCTGTGTCCTTTCCTCTGTGTCCTCTCCTTTCCTCCTTCCCTGTGTCCTCTCCTCTGTCCCCTCTCCTTTCCTCGGTCCCTGTGTCCTCTCCTTCCCTCCGTCTCTGTGTCCTCTGCCCTCTCCCTCCTCCTCCTCTGCCCTGCAGTCAGCCATCTTTATTAGAGCTCAGCTTATTGGTTTGCTCCAATTATTTTCCTCCCAGAACGTTTGTTTTCTATCCAGAGGCTCCATAAAACACCATAAAACACCCCACCTGATCGATACATACACTGCTGGTCTACCTCTCTCTCTCTCTCTCTCTCTGGTCTGCCTCTCTCTCTCTCTGCCTCTCTCTCTCTCTGCCTCTCTCTCACACTCTCTCTCTCTGCCTTTCTCTCTGCCTCTCTCTCTCTCTGCCTCTCTCTCACACTCTCTCTCTCTGCCTCTCTCTCACACTCTCTCTCTCTCTGCCTCTCTCTCACACTCTCTCTCTCCCTCTGGTCTGCCTCTCTCTCTCTCTCTCTCTCTCTCTGCCTCTCTCTCACACTCTCTCTGCCTCTCTCCCTCTCTCACACACGCACAGTCGCACACACACACACACACACACACACACACACACACACACACACACACGCACAGTCGCACACACACACACACACACACACACACACACACACACACACACACACACACACACACACACACACACACACACACACACACACACTTACTCTAGTCACGTATTGAACAGGAGGTGAAATTGATATTCACCTGACAGGCTGACACCTACTGTAAATACTGACACTAACTAAGAAAAAACACATGATATCGCATGCACGCACGCACACGCACACGTACACCCGCACACACACGCACACGTACACGCACGCACACACACACACGTACACGCGTGCGTGCGTGTGTCAGTGTCAGTGTCAGTGCCAGTGTCAGTGTCAGTGTCAACGCAGCAAGCAGTGTCAACATGACAGTCAGTGTTGCTGATGAACAGCAGGAGTCTCAGCAGGTGCAGCTCATCAGGGGTCGAGTGGCCGGATGGTAACCTCAAGGTGGCCAGCCTGCAGGGCTCCCCCAGAGTTATAGTGTCGAAGAAGTGTCCTTGAGCAACACTCTGAACCTCCTAATTGCTCCCCATGTTCAGGTCGGTGCCTTGCATGGTTTCCCCCGCCATCGGTGTATGAAAATGTGACTGAATGGGTGAATGTAATGCACAGTCTATGTAAAGTGCCTTGGATAAAGGCGCTATATAAATTTAACGAGGTTCGGCACAAACAAGGGACTATACGTTATTATATTATGCCACCAAAATGTGGAACGCCCTACCGACTGTCATTAAGACATGCAAATCCCTAGACTCCTTCAAAACCGTTCTCAAAGGGCACTATACGGACGGATGAAATTCGAAACTGGCCCCCGTAAAACCTGAATCCCCCCCCACCTCTTTTCCCCCCTCACGGTATATGTTTTTTTGTGTTTCCCTTCTTACCTCCTGATGATGATGATTTCCTGTTTTTAGCTATAATATAGAAGAGTATATTTGTACGTCTCTAATTGTTATGATGAATTGAACATGGTGGGCCCTCTTTTAAACAACAGGAGGGGGAGGAGACAGACAGGTGGATAGGACGGGGAGGAGACAGACAGGTGGATAGGACACGGAGGAGACAGACAGGTGGATAGGACACGGAGGAGACAGACAGGTGGATAGGACACGGAGGAGACAGACAGGTGGATAGGACACGGAGGAGACAGACAGGTGGATAGGACACGGAGGAGACAGACAGGTGGATAGGACACGGAGGAGACAGACAGGTGGATAGGACACGGAGGAGACAGACAGGTGGATAGGACACGGAGGAGACAGACAGGTGCCAGTTGTGGAAATGATGTGGAAACTATAGTGACTGAGGTGATGAACAGGAAGGGAGAGAGACTATAGTGACTGAGGTGATGGACAGGAAGGGAGAGAGACTATAGTGATTGAGGTGATGGACAGGAAGGGAGAGAGACTATAGTGACTGAGGTGATGGACAGGAAGGGAGAGAGACTATAGTGATTGAGGTGATGGACAGGAAGGGAGAGAGACTATAGTGACTGAGGTGATGGACAGGAAGGGAGAGAGAGAGAGAGAGGGAAGCGAGGAGCTATAGAACGTGTGTTTACTACATTACACAGAGAAGAGTGTGCGCGCATCTCAGTGTATTATTGTATATTGAGCAAGACTCTGAACCCCTAATTGCTCCTGATGTGCAGCTTGGTGCCTTGCATGGGTTCCTCCAGGCAGGCATCGGTGTGTGAATGTGTGAATGTAATGCACAATCTCTGTAAAGCGCCTTGGATAAAGGCGCTTTTATGAATGCAGCACCATTTATCTTGTTTTAATTTACTGCACAGTAACGAGTATAGAGTTATCACCTGACCGGGGTGGGGGGTTCCCCGATAGGAAGTAGCACGTTGAAGGAACACGCATGTGTTTTTTCGTGAGGGCACCTTATACCTACACGTGGAGAACATACTAACTCCACATACAACGGACCGATTATGACTTTTAGTATTTCACAGAGAAGATTGTGTGCCTATTACAGTATATTCAGGACAGGTGCTGGATGTCAGGCATCAACGCAGACAACAAGGACAAGGAAGATCCTTCCGCTCCGTTTGACGCACTTTATTTTAAGGACAACAAATTGCAACGTTTCGACCGACTAGGTCTTCATCAGGCAAATTATCATTAATCAAGGCAATTGTTGCCTTGAAATAAAGTAAGTCTCGGAGCTCTACAAACTGGTGTGCGGATGTGCTTCCTCTTCCTTGATATTTACTACATTACCCCATGCTGAACGGGAACCCCTGTTCAACCATTATGTTATACTTTATAGCTATTGAAAAATAGCAGATCTACAAGCTCGTAGCGCGGCACTCGGTGCCGTGCTACGAGCTTGTAGATCAATAACATCGACCTAACATCGCTCATGAAATGTACGCGACCAATTCATTTCGCCGCCTACAGTTCCACTGATCTGATTGGCTCCTCTGGCCAATGAGACACCAACCAACGACAAAGCTATATGCCTTCTGGCCAATGGGAAGGGGAGGGTCAGAAGTGCAGATCAACCAACGCAGGCTTACGCAGCAGAGAAGCATGCTCAACCTTCACAGGGTGACGATGGAGGAAGAGACGAGTATCCATTTAACTAGTAGCCTACTCTATAACTAGTACTCTATAACTAACTAGTACTCTATAACTAGTACTCTATAACTAGTACTCTATAACTAGTACTCCATGTACGTAACATCAAACCAAACGCGGCTGGAACGGTTTTAGTGCGCAGCCAATGCAAAGTCACAACAAAACACAGTCATGGTCACACACATATACATGCATGCATGCATGCACGCACGCACGCACGTAATTGTGAAAATGTGGTGCAGATTTTTTAATATTCTTTCAGAGCGTTTTTAACTCAAATCTTTGCTTCATGGGGGGGGGGGGGGGGTCCCCTGGAACAACATATTTTCAGATAAAAGATAAAGAAAACGTTATTGTAAATTTACATGAAATGGAAATTTGCCTTTGGCACACCAGCAGTTACAGCAATAAAACATCACATAAAATACACGGATGCATTCAAATACTATATAAAATGCATTCACATAAACACAGCAGCAGTGATCATGAACAGTGGGGGGGTTTTAGGCGAACTATTTAAACCTTTTCTTCTCTAACTAAGAGATTCCCAAACCAGGACACGACTTTAAAAGTGAGAACACTCTCAGTGAGTTGATCTATAGACCTAGGTGTGTTTACTAGCATTAAAGCTTCTCAGTTTCCTGAGAAGATATAAAGCCGTTGCCTTGCCTTTTGATGATGGGGGTCGGCGGCCAATTTCATATATCTATGTGGATCCTTCACGCGAAAATGTTTGAGAACCACTGACATACAGTAGCCTATAAACATAACTTTTTCTGAAAACTGATTTAGAAGACATTTTGTAGAATCGACCTCATGTCTAAATGGGTTAAGTACAATTACAACAAGTATAACTTTGAGGTATTGTGTAAATTATTTATTATATATAATATATATATATAATATATTATTTATTAATAATAATTATTTATTATTATTACAAAACATACATTAACCACTTCAGCCCACTTCATATACCAAGAAAGACAGCCCTGACCAAAGAGGAGAGTCATTTTGTGTTGCAGACTAACTATGTGTGTTGTCTTCAAACCTGCACACTTATATACAGTAGCATGTACTGAAAAACAGCCAGTGTTGGGCGGTAATGTATCGCTTAGTATTCTAAAACGGTGTCTCACTATACGCCTCTCAGCCATTATAAAATTCACCCGTAACCTCAGAACTATTTGTGGCTTTATTGCTTTAATATAATTCTCTCTAGGTCGTCCTCAGACCAGCCCTCCATCGTCGCCTCCAGTCGTTTCGGTTCTCCACACATCCGGCCAGTTCGTTGGTATACTTTGCGCTCCTGCGTCGTTTCTTGAGTACATCCACGTATGTTAGCGTGGGATGTCCTCGTGATCGATGCCCGTGTGTTGGTTCCCAGAGCACTAGTTTGCTGGCTGGCAGCTCTTCATGCCTCTGACAGTGCCCTGCTATAGTCTCATTCTCCTGGTGTCTTTGGCTAGTGTCCTGCTATAGTCTCATTCTCCTGGTGTCTTTGGCCAGTGTCCTGCTATAGTCTCATTCTCCTGGTGTCTTTGGCCAGTGTCCTGCTATAGTCTCATTCTCCTGGTGTCTTTGGCTAGTGTCCTGCTATAGTCTCATTCTCCTGGTGTCTTTGGCAGTGTCCTGCTATAGTCTCATTCTCCTGGTGTCTTTGGCAGTGTCCTGCTATAGTCTCATTCTCCTGGTGTCTTTGGCAGTGTCCTGCTATAGTCTCATTCTCCTGGTGTCTTTGGCTAGTGTCCTGCTATAGTCTCATTCTCCTGGTGTCTTTGGCAGTGTCCTGCTAGTCTCATTCTCCTGGTGTCTTTTACAGTGTCCTGCTATAGTCTCATTCTCCTGGTGTCTTTGGCTAGTGTCCTGCTATAGTCTCATTATCCTGGTGTCTTTGGCAGTGTCCTGCTATAGTCTCATTCTCCTGGTGTCTTTGGCAGTGTCCTGCTAGTCTCATTCTCCTGGCTGCTATGTTCTGGCTCACCCTTATAATCCCTCATACAGAGTCTTGTCAGTAAACATGTACTTGCTGAATATAATATACAGTATAATATAATATATTACTGTAATATTATTACATACCCAGTGATGAGTAGTGGTTTATTTTTTGACTCCTCCTGTAAGGATATTTAGTATTGTTCCAATATGGAATATACATGCAGGAAAAACCATAAAAAAGTATACGTAATATAATATTAATACTTTTTTAAAGGAGTAACAAATAGGCAGCATTTTTTCCTCTCCACAACATCTACGATACAGACAGCTCACTGCAGTGCACTGGTATTTGTCCACTGCCCAAGGCTACTGCGTTCACTATGTGTGAAGAAAGGACGGAAGGAAAAAATGACGGCTTGTGTATAGTTTGCTTTGAATTTATGTCTTGTACATTAGCCCATTCTGGGCGGGAACCCCTTTTGGTGTTTTAAGTATTATGTGATGCTTTAGCATGTTGAAAAGTAGCAGATCTACAAGCTCATAGCGAGCTTGTGGATCTGCTATTTTTTGAAAGATCGTGAAAATGTGGCGCAAATCTTTGAATATTATATTCTTTCAGAGCGAACGTTTTGAACTCAAATATTTGAATATTTTATTCTTTCAGAGCGAACGTTTTTAACTAAAATCTTTGCTCCTGCGGGGGGGGGGGGGGGGGAACAACATATTTTCAGATGGGGGTCTGCGGCAAAATACATATAATCTTTGGTGTTCTTGACATGAAATATTGAGCACCACTGACTGCACTGATACAGAAACATGAGGTATTTCAGAAGACCGTCAGGGCTTAGAAGACATCCAGGTTGTCCGCAGGTCTTAATGGGATATAGACAAAGCCTCATGCCTCAGGCCGTCCACGTAGAACACAGATGATTGCAATGCCAGACCTTTGCCATGCACGAGCCCACTGAAAGGGGGGGGGGGGGGATACCAAGGCTGACAGGCAGCTTTATGTTTGTCTTGACATGTGTCCAGAATATTAGACCACATGCAAAGCCCTGCAGGGCAACAGGTGTCATGGCAGGACGAGAAAGCCTGCAAGAAGAAGACAGAGATGATATTATTATTATAGCCCATGTTGGGTGGGAACCCCTTTGGGTGGGGTGGTGGTGGCTCAGGGGTAGAGTGGCCACTAAGGGGTGGTGGTGGCTCAGGGTCTCAGTGGCTGGATGGTAACGCTAAGGTTGCAAGCCTGGGCTCCCCCAGAGTTAGTGTCGAAGCATTTGACTATGGATTATGTTATGCTTTAGCTATTGATAAATAGCAGATCTACAAGCTCGTAAGCGCGTCACCGAGTGGCGCGCTTACGAGCTTGTATAGGTCTGCTATTTTTGAAGAATCGAAGAACGACTGATATAGAAACATAGCTTTTAGCAGAAAACTGTCAGGATATATAGAATATTTTTAGAATCTGATCTCAGGTCAGAATGGGATAGAGACAGGCAGGCATGGGTTCCTATTTTTGGGAACAAAAGGCTCATGCTTCACCCAAACATGTCAAACCAGCTATAGGGTATAATCTATAGGGATCAAACAGGATTTAAAAAAAATAAGAAAAAACGGTTCTCAGCTGAAACAGCTATTTGGGGGCCTGACAGTATAATGTTATAGGAACATGGGACGGAGGTGAATGATCAGCCATTTGCATTTCAATACAAATGTCTTGTTAGCATTTTTATACCATGCAAGCCAATGTTGGCTATAATGTCACAGGTCACAGCAAAGGGAAAGCCAATAACACACTGGATATTATGCTTTTCTGTCTTCTCTTATGCCATTGCTAGTCGGGAGGAAACCTCATAACTCCATTTTTGAGGTTTTTGCTTTTTTTTGGCATAAATCAGTGCTTATTGAACACCGTTACAAAACCAACTTTGATAAGGCTTTATTGCTTTGTTTTAAAAAATATAAGGTTTTCTCAATTTCCTGAAAAAAATATATTTGTAATGTATATTATGAGGTTTCCTCCGGACAGCAGAGATTATATATATATATATATATATATATATATATATATATATATACACATACATTATATTCCATGAATGTAGTTAATTTCACACCTTTGGTCTAGCTATAAGTGTCTGACAGACAGACAGACAGACATACTGACTCTCTTCTAGATGGCTTTATTGGAGCTACTGTACATACGCCATACAAAAGAAAAACAATAACGATAGACTTCTCCATCTTGGCCGTCCCTAATGGAGCTATATGGCCATAAACAAGCCAAACAACTAGTTAAATGGACCACTAGGCTATAGTTGGTTCCCTATAGGCATATATATATATATATATATATATATATATATATATATATATATATATATATATATATATATATATAGTCTGACCACACTTGATTCTGAAAGACCAGCAGTCTGTCTATAATCTGCAGGTATACTGTACATCTGTGGGATCAGAATTTGATCTAATCAGTCAATAATTAGTTGCACCCTATAGGCTGCCGCAAAGCTGCAGGGCTCATTTCAGGCATCGTTAACACGAGACAGGAAGGAACTGCTGCAAACAGTCATACATCAAAGCTTTGGTCATCACGGGGACAGGGCGGTCCTCATGTTTCTGTATCAGTGGTGCTCAATATTTCATGTCAAGGACCGCACAAAATTATATGTAATAGGCCGCCAACCCCCCCCCCCAGAAGCAAAGATTTTAGTTAAAAGCGTTCACTCTGAAAGAATATATATTCAAAAGGTGTGCGCCGCATTTTCACGATTGCTCAAAAATAGCAGACCTACAAGCTTGTAGATCTGCTATTTTTCAATAGCTATAATAAAGTATAACATAATGCTTGAAACACCAAAAGGGGTTCCCGTACGTAATGGGTTAAAGCAGAAGTTTAGCTACCTCTCTTCAATCATTGTTCTGTCTTTCTCCGTGGGGCGTGAATGATTGTTTCTGCTTTTTAATAGTTCTCCATGGTTTTCTTTATGTTGTTGTTTTTAGGCAATTTTTGCATCAAATATGAATCTTCCTGAATTTGACAGCAGAAGCATCATTTCAGGAAACAAGTTAGTGCCCTGTTAGCAGATATACAAGCACGCCAAATTGCGATGTGTTGTGAACCCGTGTGAAGTGAGGGGCGCTAACATATTAAAGTCTATCTTAATGTTGATATGGTGACGTAATGGTGATGTAAAAACAAACGGTGCCAACACAAACATTAAACGCCATTAACAATAAAGAGACAATATGACGTAAATTACACAATTTATGACGTATATTTTCCCTTCATTGTCAATGCGTATACAAAACAATTTGAACTAAAGACAAACGAAAGATTAAACCGTGGATAGCGCCACTCAAAAATAAATAAATGTGTCCAAAATAGGGTTGAAAATGTTTACAATTTACAATTAAGGCATTTAGCAGACGCTCTTGATCCAGAGCGACTTACATTAAGCAAAAACAAAAGCATAGCATATACATCACATATATAAAAAGTAGTTATCATGAATCATGTCAACTATACATACTACGGTATACTATATTTTTATATATTATACAATATACATGTGTACTATAAAGTGCTATGACTACATAAAATGCAATTCTAGTACTTGTGCTACGGGCCGTGGTGGAGTCTGAAGAGGTGGGTTTTCAGACTACGGCGACAGACAGACAGACAGACAGACAGACAGACAGACAGACAGACAGACAGACAGACAGACAGATAAATATGGTTGGGTCTTTAAACTACTCAACTGAGCTCCCTGAGTGAGTTAACTGACGTGCTCAGCAGCCTGAAACCAGCTGTGAATGGCTGCTTGATTGGACCATTTCAAGCACTATTAATCTCACTGATGACCTGATATGCAATGGACTTTAACCCATTATGGGCCCCGGGAACCCCCTGTTGGTGTTTTACAGCATCATGTTATATGTTAGCTATTGAAAAAATATAATTTTTTGAAGTTTCACATCCGCCATGTCCAACTATTAATCTAATATAATCTAATTATTATCATTCTTTGAAGTCTGAATTTTGAGGTTTAGAACTATCTTTTTTTAGTATACTTGGCTTATCAACGCCTATTTTTTTATTTTTTTTATCGTGAAAATGTGGCCCAAATCTTTGAATATATAGGGCTCCATTTTCGTCACCGCTAAACCCCTTATCCCTAAACTTCTTTGCCTTTTTTTTTACTATTTTGCAAAACATATTTGAATAGTTAAAATGGCCAGTCTACAAGCTCACAGCGGGTCAATGTAGATTGGCTAGTTGAACTATTCAAAAATGTTTTTCAAAATAGTAAAAAAATAATTAAAAAAAAGACAAAGAAGTTTAGGGATATGGGGTTTAGCGGTGACGAAAATGGAGCCAATATGCTTTCAACGTTTTTAACTCAAATCATTTTTTTGGGGTCCTTGACATGAAATATTGAGCACCACTGATATAGAAAGATGAGGTTGTTCAGGCCTAAATGGGTTAACAGAAATTCCCAGCAAACCAGCCATCCCCATAGTATACTGTACATCTGTACAGTACGTATATATATCCCCATTTTCTACTGTATTTCCAGACACCCCTTCCCTCGATATACACCCAGCATGTCCTCTGTAATCTTCCCTCAAATACAGCAATACAACATTTCTTGAAGTTTCACATCCGCCATGTCCAACTATATTAATCTAATCTAATCTAATTATTATCATTCTTTGAAGTCTGAATTTCGAGTTTTAGAACTATCTTTTTTCTTTTAGTACACTTGGCTTATCAACGCCTCCGTAGGGAATAATTTCACAAAATGTTCTGCATTTCCTTAACCCATTCTGAACGGGAACCCATTTTGGTGTTAGCATCATGTTATGCTTTAGCTATTGAAAAATAGCAGATCTACAAGCTCGTAGCGCGCCACCGAGTGGCGCGCTACGAGCTTGTAGGTCTGCTATTTTTGAAAAATCGAAGAATGACTGACATTTTTAGAATCTGATCTCAGGTCAGAATGGGTTAATCAGACCAGTGTGTGTCCAGTGGAAACCTCGTATGAATCTGATCTCAGGTCAGAATGGGTTAATCTATCCATATCCATCTCTGCTCCATCTCTTGTTTTTGTCCCCCAGCTCTATAAATAATTTCATTAATCAATGAATAATCAAATCATCGTGGTCACAGTAGTAGACACATGTCGGACGTGGTTCAGTGGAGGGTATAAAGTACACACACCATACAGCCTACCATGCACTTCTCTGTCAGAGATATTGCATAATATAGAATATCGAAACCTCATAACTCTGTTTTTGGGGGCATAAATCAGTGCTATTGTATTGAACACCCTTTACGTCGGTTTCGAAAATATTGAACCAATGGAAAGTATAGTAAAAAAGTGCTTTGGACAAAACCTCTTAAGTCCATTGGACCCTCAAACTGTCTGCTATAAAGCAACTGTAACTCCAACACCTCTCCCCCCCTCTCATGGAAGTAATTGACAATATATAAAGTTACAACAGCTGCAACTTTGATGAGGCTGTATTGCTTTGTTTTGAAAATATGTGGTGCATACTTAGTTTAGACTATAGTCACTGGTTAGACATGGGTTAAGGTTAGGTTTAGGTGTGCTGCCCCGTGGGAGGTTATAGGTTTAGACTATAGTCACTGGTTAGACATGGGTTAAGGTTAGGTTTAGGTGTGCTGCCCCGTGGGAGGTTAGGTTTAGACTAGTCATTGGTTAGACGTGGGTTAAGGTTAGGTTTTGGTGTGCTGCCCCGTGGGAGGTTAGGGTTAGACTAGTCATTGGTTAGACATGGGTTAAGGTTAGGTTTAGGTGTGCTGCCCCGTGGGAGGTTAGGATTAGACTAGTCATTGGTCAGACATGGGTTAAGGTTAGGTTTAGGTGTGCTGCCCCGTGGGAGGTTAGGTTTAGACTAGTCATTGGTTAGACATGGGTTAAGGTTAGGTTTAGGTGTGCTGCCCCGTGGGAGGTTAGGTTTAGACTAGTCATTGATTATACGTGGGTTAAGGTTAGGTTTAGGTGTGCTGCCTCCCGTGGGAGGTTAGGGTTAGGGTTTGACATAGCTTGTAGTTGTAGGACTAATGACTGGTCTAACCAATGACTAGTCTAAACCAAAAACTGGCTAAACTAAGTACTGCACCCGAAAATATAAGGTTTTCTTAATTTCCTGAAAAATGAACATTTTGGAGTTATGAGGTTTCGTCCCGACAGCAGAGATATACTTCTAGTATAGTGTGCGCAGCAACCACAAAGCTTTAGTGTTACACACGCAACATTAACCCATTCTGACCTGAGATCAGATTATAAAAATGTCTTCTACGTCCTGACAGTTTTCCATTCTGACCTGAGATCAGATTTAAAAAAAAAACTTCTATGTCAGTCGCTCTTCGATTTCTCAAAAATAAGCAGACCTACAAGCTCCCGAGTGGCGCGCTATGAGCTAACACCAAAATGGGTTCGCATGTAAATACTCATCCTTACCACGGCATACCGCCAACAGGCCTACAGTATATAGTGTCTGATATACGGGCATACCGTCAACAGGCCTACAGTAGTGTCTGATATACTGACATACCGTCAACAGGCCTACAGTAGTGTCTGATATACTGACATACCGTTAACAGGCCTACAGTAGTGTCTGATATACTGGCATACCGTCAACAGGCCTACAGTATAATGTCTGATATACTGGCATACCGTCAACATGCCTACAGTAGTGTCTGATATACTGGCATACCGTCAACAGGCCTACAGTAGTGTCTGATATACTGGCATACCGTCAACAGGCCTACAGTAGTGTCTGATATACGGGCATACCGTCAACATGCCTACAGTAGTGTCTGATATACTGGCATACCGTCAACAGGCCTACAGTAGTGTCTGATATACTGGCATACCGTCAACAGGCCTACAGTAGTGTCTGATATACGGGCATACCGTCAACAGGTCTACAGTAGTGTCTGATATACTGGCATACCGTCAACAGGCCTACAGTAGTGTCTGATATACTGGCATAACGTCAACAGGCCTACAGTAGTGTCTGATATACTGGCATACCGTCAACAGGCCTACAGTATATAGTGTCTGATATGCACAACCACAGTAGAAAGGCAGACCATCATCACAGAAATCTTTCCACCTTTTTTTTCATCATAATGCTTGCGGGGTGTTCCCTACTGGATATTACTTTCAATTTGGTTTCCTGTAACCAGTTCCTTTATTTGCTTTTGAGTGCCCTTGGTTTTAGTCTGTATTCCGTGTCTCGTCGGGATTGGGGAATTGAGTGGCGAGGTGTAATGAGAGGCTGTTATGAAGAGGTCTACGTATATATATTGACTGTCTGGCGCTGCCCTGAAGTGCTCAGTATGATTTCTTTCCTGCAGAGTGCAATTACAGTATAGCTCGCCTCCAACCACGTTTCACTGCATAGTTTTTTTCCGGAATCAAGAAAAGGCGGACTCAATTTTAGACCGCGCTGACTATGCATATTTGACATTATAATATACAGTATGATGGAGGTTATTATTACCCATCAGCCCTTGCAGTAGAACATATAGCACATATGTCCCATTGGCTCTCTGGTATGTTTCCCAGCTGTGGAGTTATTTTTTGTTATATAGTCTCTTCCGTAGTTTTCATTTAGTTTCAGTCACATTTTAGTCACCTGGAATTCATAAGATTTTAGTCGACTAAATCTACAGTCGATTTAGTCGACTAAAATGCATTTTGGCGGGCCGTCACTCGCTCATCCCCTGGTTCTAAATTCCTGACGTCACTCGCTCATCCCCTGGTTCTAAATTCCTGACGTCACTCGCTCATCCCCTGGTTCTAAAGTCCTGACGTCACTCGCTCATCCCCTGGTTCTAAAGTCCTGACGTCACTCGCTCATCCCCTGGTTCTAAAGTCCTGACGTCACTCGCTCATCCCCTGGTTCTAAAGTCCTGACGTCACTCGCTCATCCCCTGGTTCAAGGAAGTAATTTCTCTATGGAGAATAACATGGGCTCATCTTTTGGCCAGAAAAGGGATTTTTTTTCCACTGGAAATATTCTCTATGGGGCAATTCTCTGGGCAATATCGGTAGAAGGTGCAGTGGAGTAACTAAAAGTATTTTTTTCCCGGTGGAAACAAAATCCCATTTTGGCCAAAAAGTACCGTTTATACGTGTGTTGGGGGGCTCAGAGTGCGTCCACTAAGGAAAGTAGGCTTTCTAATGACACAACCCGCCTTTGTTTTGGTGAGTAGCAAAAACGTTCTTTTTAAAGACGAGAGGCTGGTCTGCATTCATGCGAGCCCCGGAAGTCGAGAGTAACATAATATATAGCTCTGAATGCAACGCATTAGAGCTATGGACCAGAGCTAATTTGATACAGTCTATTTCTAGCGAAAATCGAACTAATTCAAACATTAGTGTTTTTTTTTCTCTCAGTCAGTTGATTCTTCAAATCCATATGAGTGAAACGGCCGGAATGACATGTTTATTTTCCAAACACATGTAGTTCTTATAAGAGGCGATCTAAAACCCCCCCTATGGGGATTACAATAAAAAATAAAAAGTACATGAACCTGTGGACGATATTGACGTCAGACTCCGGTCCATTGACCATGCACTAACCCTAGAAAGTAATAACTATTGACTACCGTGCACGGGGCTGTCACTGAGGACCATTGAGCAGGTCAAAGGTTAAGTGTCTCCTATTCAGAGCCAGTAAACCGTGTCGTGTATTATTATTAGTGGACCATTATTGGTAGACCACAACACACATTGTGTGCTGTGTGGGTATAGTAAACCATGTCATATATATTATACCATTATTATTATTATTATTATTAATAACCCATTTTGGGGGCGGAAACCCCTTTTGATGCTTTAAACATTATGTTATAATTTAGCTATTGAAAAATAGCAGATCTACAAGCTCATAGCGCGCCACCGAGTGGCGCGCTACGAGCTTGTAGGTCTGCTATTTTTGAAAAATCGTAAAAATGTGGCGCAAATCTTTAAATATATATTCCTTCAAAGTGAATGTTTTTAACTCAGGTCTGAATGGGTTAACTACAATTGTTATTAGTATATATATATATATATATATATGAATGTGTAGATAAATATATATATATCTAAGGACAGCATGAATGTATGCACTGTGTAGGCAGATAGATAGATGTCCCATCGGTCTGCTACACGAGCACAAATGGACTCCATAGGGGTAGGACCTGACAAGGCTATGGCTTCTCCCTAGAACTTTTTCGGATCGGACAGGGCATGAGCTACGGACACTCAAAAGGAGTAGGAAAAAAAGAAGAAAAAAAGGAAACTATGTGTGCTATGTACTGTATGAACTGTATGTCCTACATTCCGAAAATAAAACTGAACTGACGCCATATGAATGAGAATTGAGAGAGCAAAGGATTTTGTGAAGACAAAGGAGGGCTCAAGGATGTTAGAATATGTTTTTGTACTCGTCTCTAGGCCATCAACTTGATTATCTTCAACACAATCTTGAACACAATCTTGGAACACAAAGATTATGACACAATCTTGTACAATCTGCCAAACATAATCTTGTAACTTATGTCTTACTATATTTCCTGAGCCGGAGCCTAATTCAACAATACAATTTATAATCCCAATTGGTTCATCCTGAGCTATACTTGTTTAATATGATTTCTTACAGTAAAGCTCGCTCAGACGATTTAATCTATAGCTTGTAAAGACTAAATAAACCTGCCAGATCTGAGTCAAGAGAAAGTATACCCACAGCGTCCTGATTCAATATGAAATATGGTTTATTGTGCTTTTATATTTAAAGAACGATTCATCTTACCCTTCAAACCCCATTCTCCCACAATCGATACAGAACTGTAGCTGAGGCAGAAAGGAGCCAAAACAAAGTGAAACTTTTCAAACAACGGTTTAAAATCTTTGTGTCGCGCAAAAAAACCCATTTGTGCTTTGAGCACAAATTAAGTGTTAAAATATCCATCATTCTTGGCATTGGGGAGCCTCTCAGTATAGGAAGAACATTCCCAATCCCCTAACGACAGATATAATGGTGGTGATAATATCATCATTTATCCGATATGACAAGATTAATGACTGTGTACGTATATTTTTGAGGGGCGCTACCGCGCTAGCCCCTCCTATGCCCAGCTTTGTCTGTTTGTGTGTACCCCATAGTGATGATTTGATTGGCTGAGCACCCCATATAGCGATGGTTTGATTGGCTGAGGACAGAACAGCGATTAGCATAATTATCAATGGTACTGAATGTTGTGGACTTGAGGATAAAAATCACACCCATGTGAAGTGAGGGGTGCTCTCATCATCATACTGTACTTCATCTGACCACACTGATGGGACATCCCATAATTTTGTTTGTGATATATCTGTTGACTGGACGGTACCTAGTCGACTTATAATATCAATTCATTTATTGAGCTTTTGTGTTGACAAGATGCTATTGTCTTATTAAATAAACAGGGATGCGGGTATGTGGATAAACAAATTACTGCCTTGGCATTTGATGTTGCCTAAGGTTGTTTGCATGATAATTACAGTTAGTACGGTGCCAGCCAGGCTCGGGCTGATACGTTCATGGCCCTCAGTTGGACACGCACAGGCAACAAAGAATGCCCAGGTGACCCTATACCTATATTGCATGAGATTAATTCACCAAACTCCATCTGTTTTTCTACTAAGAAGAAAACACTGCTGCCGTCTGCCTCATTTGAGTGTAATTAGTAGCCTTGGAGCCTGGAGTAATGTAGTAGTGGAAAATCACTACCCAGTGTTCAAAGTTGGGTTGGGGTGTGTGATCGAGGTAGATGTGTTTGGTCCACGATTTGAATTGTACACAAACTTTTATGCAATAATTATAACTACACTAATAATGGCTGTAAAGTCGGCCGAGTGACAGAATCCAGCAATACAATGACACCGAGGCGCGTCAAGCCCTTGACTCCGCCCACCACCGGGGGAGGTTGTGATTTGCTCTCGTTCACTCGCATTTTCAAAACAAATTTTGAAATTTGGGTTAGGGGCAGAGTAGCGATTATCAAACGTATTTGCAATGCCATACGTTGAAAGATCTGTTGCCCGTGGACAAGGCACGCTACCTCCGCAAGTTAGATATTATCGGCATAGATGTTTGTCCGTATGTGATTAAGGATTGGACCAAGTTGCATTGGCAGCCATAGCAAATTCTTACCCATCTAGTGTTGTCTCTATGATTTATATATCTATGCTCAAACCAAGAGAGAACAAGTACTTTTCAGGTATTGTCGCAGCATGTTTGTTGTCATGTTGATGTCACGACTGAACAGAAGATAGAACCCAAGCGCAGAGGGTAAAGCTTACACAAAATGACAAAGGTTGCAAGCAAAAACTAAACTGTTCAAACTTAAAGTCCAAAAAGCCAACCTTACACGAAGCGTAATGTCCAAAATACCAAGGCACATGACGAAGACAGAACTGCAAGGAAAACATCTCAGGAACAGAGTGTATGTACTGGAACAGAATGTATGTACTGGCAATGTCTGTGTGGAATGAGTCCAGTCTTATGGGGAGGAGGATGATTGGAGAAGTGTCCTCAGGTGTGAAAGGGGCATGGCACTGTGGGGATAATGAGTGTGAGCAGGTGTGTGGCAAGGACTGAGAGAAGCATGTAATGTGGGAGTGGCTGACAAGGAAACATGGTCTGTAGGGAGACAGACCATGACAGTTGAGAGCTTTTAGATCTGCTATTTTCGCAATTTTACGGGATTTACAGGATTTTACCTCTCTTAACACTCTCCCCACGTCCCTGGCGCCGCGCCAGCCCGTAGCGTAGCGGAGTTATATGTGCAATGATGACCTCCACTGAACACGGGCCAATTGTGTTCGCATCTAGACAGACTTATTTTTTTTTGCATCCATACTTAATATTCGAGGCCCTCCTTCCCTCCAGTCTCATATAAGCCACCTCGTTAAGATGCAAATGGGATAATCACGCTGACTGCTGGATGCTGCCTAGGCTGCTACACGACGAGAAGATATGCACGCTTCATATAACTGGTTTTTAGAGTCACCTCTTTACACTGTTGTGTTGAGATAGATAGATAGATAGATAGATAGATAGATAGATAGATAGATAGATAGATAGATAGATAGATAGATAGATAGATAGATAGATAGATAGATAGATAGACAATAGGCGTGCAGTATTGTGTTGTTGTTCTAGGTGAACAATATGTTGCTGTAATTGTATTTACATGTAGGAGGGGCCCGGGGTGGAGCCTATAGTCCTTCCACGCTCCATACCTCCCACTCCCGGCAGAGTATAGTTTGGGAGCGGCGGACGGTATGTGGCTCAGCTGGTCTTTCCCTAAATGGGACTGATTGAGGTTGAGATGTAGCTACTGGGACGTTAGGCAGGACTTGATAACCGCGGCTGGGTCGCCTGCGTGCATGTTACGAGACCCGAAACCTCGATGACATTGGGTTACATCACTGAGGAATGAGGATGCGTCCCAGGTGCATCCATGCAATATTTTTTTGTTTCTTATAGACATACTGAGGATGCACTCTGAAAAGTGATTTTTATTAGGTGTAATGACAGGGCATGCAGGGCAGCCGTTATATTATATGCAACTGAACTAAATGTCTTCCAATTCAATTCAGCGATGAAATGATAATGCCAACCTTTGTTTGGTGAGATGTTGAACCATACAGTAGGTTGTATTTCGTCACTTTTGGGCACAAAACTTGTTTCTCCGATTCATGTTTTAGTCAGTAACGGACATCCTACCATCTATCACCTCACAGGGTGTGATGCAACACATTGTGAGGTTGTAGAATGGATATTTCCACATACTTTGGCAATGTAAACGTATGTTTTCTCATGCCAATAAAGCTCCTTAGTTTGGATATTTTCACAATAATAAATACATAAATAAATATTCTTGTGTAAAGAAATATCACATATAATGACATGCTCAAAATAGGAAGGCCATGTTGAAACTGCTTATGTCTGTCTGTGGGTTGTATAAACATGTAACAAATGTTAAAGTATTAACAGGCGCTTGTAATTGCACATTAACAACACAAACGGTGAAGTAACCGTTTCCATTGGACAGTGAAGATCTGCATTGTGACGTTGGTTTTAAGACCTGGACCATCTGTTGTGTAATGCACTGAGTTGAACTGTTACTGTTTGGAGAAGAGGCAAGAGAGGAAGAATTCTCCAATAACAACATTTATTTCTACATTTCTCAGCCACTGATTCATTTCCTTGTTGTTCAAATCTCTTGAGAAAAAGACGCAAGCATGCAGGCAGGCAGGCACGCACGCACGCAGGCACACACACGCAGGCACACACACACACACACACACACACACACACACACACACACACACACACACACACACACACACACACACACACACACAGCTTTCATTTCATTTCATTTCAGCCGCTATGCAAGACAGAGTTTGGGGAACACTCGGGCTGACAAGTCCTAAACAACTCTGTGGTATTGTTATGTATTTCTTTGATTATTATTTGTATTTTAAAGGTAATTTTTTTTTTGAGGCTATCATCTATAGGCTATACTGCAACCTAGATACGCCACGGTTCTATTTTCCAGGCGTTGCCGTCGCTGCGCACCCGGTGTGTGTAGGGCTTGAGACAGAAGTAACAACGAAGATGATCTATTTATGAAGATGGCCGAACTTCATTGAAGTAATTTAGAGTTCGTGCCTCTTGCTAATTTTCCTCTTGGCTAAAACTCACGGCTTGACGCGGAAGACACATTTGCAATATTAGAACATCACTCATATAACTTCACGCCAAACGCGGCTGCATACACGTTACTAAAATAATAGTCATACTAATATGGGGGGAGGGGGGAGGTGTGGGGGGGAGACAGTGCTTGTTTACAACAGTCTGCATCAGTTTATTTCTCCTCAGGGTTGCAGACAGTAATAGTGTGTAAACGTGGGTGACTCACATAACAGCACATTTGGCTCCGGCTGTGAAACCTATTAGGAATCAGAGAGGAGGCACAACGTGTATAGCCTACTGTGCTGTCCGCTGTCATTTATCGCTATAATATAGCTGGTTATCTTCTTATAGTAAATGTCTCGTTCATGACCTGATGTCCCTCTGCTGACAGCCATTTAAATCCTATCTCACCCCTGTTCCCCCCCCTTTTTTAAATATAATAACACTCTCTCTATTCCCTGTCACCCATTATCCCTCTCGATTCGCCTATCGTCCTTATACCCAGTCTCCTCCCCCCCCCCCCCCCCCCCCTCTCCTTCTCACTCCGGCCGTCTCACTCTCCCTCCCTTGTTTTCTCACATCCCCTCTTTTCCCTCATCAGTAATAGGCAGGTGTTTTGTATTCCGGTACAGGCAAAGTATATGCAGTTCTGGGATGTGTAACGACTCCACCACTGCCTGGGGCGGCGGTGGCTCAGTGGTAGAGTGGCTGGATGGTAACTGCAAGGTTGCCAGTTCGAACCCGCGGAGTTACTGTCGAAGTGTCCTTGAGCAAGACTCTGATGCTCCTGATGTGCTGGTTGGTGCCTTGCATGGTTTCTGCTGCCATCGGTGTGTGAATGTGTGTGTGAATGGGTGAATATATAATGCACAATCTATGTAAAGCGCCCTTGGATAAAGGCACTATATAAATGGACCATTTACCATTTACTGGCTCAGGCCAAAAACCACCAGATGAGAGAAAGATTGTGGGCGAACGGACAAATCAGTAAAGGAGAGAACAATACAGGGAGAGAGAGAGCACGGAAAGCACTGAGTGGGAAATTGACTGAACAATAGATGGGAAATACCTGGAGGCAATATAACCAAAACATTTGTTCTGTTTGTTGTATACTGCTGTTTGACAGGCAGGGTCAACTGGGGTTTTTAAAGAATGTGAAACCCTTCAGTTTGTTTCTGCAGTTATTACCTGCAAATGAAAGACATGATTACAATACTAGACATGCACTAAACTAAATGGTCACTTTACTTTTCCTCTGTCCAAAACCAATGCACTTAAGAAAACAGTCAAAAGAGCCATTGCATACTGGCGTGTGCTCCCCCCCCCCCCCCCCCCACCCATTTGACTCCAACAAGAAATAGACCTACATTTTATTTCAAAAGGAAACTCAAGGCAGCAATACAACAAATCAGTTTAATTTTTTTTATTTTAATTTCACTGTTATAAATGTTGTTCTTTAGGTGTGTGTGTGTGTTTGTTCACAAACATGGATCATGCTGGTACTGCATTTTATGATTGTGTGTGTATGTGTGTGTGTGTGTGTGTGTGTGTGTGTGTGTGTGTGTGTGTGTGTGTGTGTGTGTGTGCATGCGCGTGTGCATGTGTGTGTGTGTGTGTGTGTGTGTGTGTGTGTGTGTGTGTGTGTGTGTGTGCGTGTGCGTGGGTGTGTGTGTGTGTGTGTGTGTGTGTGTGCAGTTCCCATAAACCATGGATTAATCTCGGTCCCCAAGATGCACGTTCAGGACAAGTCTGTGAAATTACTTCATCCAATCTAGAATTTGAGCTGATATTTGTGTTAAAGATTGGCAGATTTTTTACAGGCCTGTGGGACCACTGGAAATTGGTGTCCCCGCAAGAGTGATGGTCCCCACAACTGTGTGTGTGTGTGTGTGTGTGTGTGTGTGTGTGTGTGTGTGTGTGTGCGCGCGCATGTGTGCGTGTGTGTGTGTGTGTGTTTGTGTGTGCGCACTCGCGCACGTGTGTGAGCGAGCGAGAGAAAGAGGTTGATTGTTTTCCACTCTGTAGTATCACTTCCTTCATCACACCTCAGTTTGACAACATGAACCACACACCATGTTCGTCTCTCGTGGATTTGATGGATTTGAAAGGTCACATGCTTATGACATCATAAATCAATGGTGAATAATATACAAAACAAAAGGAATAATATGCAGCCATTCTCTATACAGTGATTCTCAACCATGTTCATATCAAGGACTCCCAGGTTGATATGCATTAATTAGACCCCATGGAGACAATTAACCCATCTGACAAACCGTATTTTTGCTCTGACTGGGACCGTACACCGTCAAATCCTCAGTGTTCATTTTACTCAGTTTGAATGGAACCATAAAGGGTCCGTTTGTGTACTCTCAGAACAAGTAAGACACGCGAACGCGGGAAGCGAACGCAGCTCCTAAATTACAACAACAATTTTACGTTTATCTTTATTTCTTTAAAAAAAATAGTTTTTCATTTTTTGTTTTTTGTTTTGAGTTTTTAGTTTTCAGTTTTCAGACAGACAGATAGACAGTTCTGCCTGGGTTACATAGTATTCGCTCACTGATTCGCAATTACAGAGCCGTAAGGTTCAAGGTTCAAGCTTGTGTACTTTATTGTTACATCTTGTGTACAGGTACGTAAGACTAAACCTTTTTGTTTTGTTCGACTTCCTTCAGACAATTCTGCAGCGTAGCAGAAAACACAACATCAACATCAAACACAGCAAGCAAACAAAGGCATAGAATAATGAGTGCAAGAACAAAAGAGCGATCAAAAGGAGTAACATAATGTTACAGTACACGTGCATGTTTTTCCCTGTAGTAGCTAAATAATTAAGCGTCCATATGGTTCCTATCTATTACCATTGACTCCAATCCTACATTTGGGGAAGTTGCCGTTGAGTCATCAAAAATGTGAAACAACAAAGAAAACATGTCTATGAATAACATTGCATGCACTCATTAATATATATTTATAGATTATCGTGTTGGTTCCGAGGGTGTCATTACATGGAACTGTAAAAACTAAAACATGCCTGCAGTATAATGACATTTTATAAACATAAACATAGCACCAGTGTTGTTTTTGGCAGCAACTTTAGATTTTAGTTTTAGTCATAGTCTCTTGAATAGTTTTCCTTTTAGTTTTAGTCACATTTTAGTCACCTGGAATGTTTTAGTGTTAGTGTAGTTTTAGTCGACTAAATGTCATGCGATTTTAGTCGACTAAATCTACAGTTGATTTAGTCGGCTAAAATGTATTTTGGCGGGCCTTAATGCTGTTTTAATGACTGTTTTTACACTTGCTGAAAATAGCCGATCTACAAGCTTGCAACGCGTCGCACCAAGTGTAATATCACTTCAGTCAGACAACTCACAAATAGATTGACAAATATGTATTGCAAGAATGAGTAACAAGTGTGCATATGATATTTGACTTGGCGTTCGGCTCTGCTGGATTTCTCCCTGCTCGGCACGATTAAGCAACAACATGAAACATAAAGAGCAGGGAGATAGATATACAATAACCCCCCCATGGGGCGCATAAATAGCAGAGCCCACCGGTGGTGCTGGGGTGGTGGTGGGAGAAAACATCACATACAACCGGGAACCATGAGCAGAGGAAGGCAGGAAGGGCATGGAGTCTAGTGAGCTTAAGTAGCCTGCCCGATTGGTCAGCTGATTGCCGCATCGGCGAATGACGTGTGAGACTTACACACACTTATACGCCCACATAGTAATGCAGCATGTTAACCCCTTGAGTATAGTATGTGCCCTTGAGCATGGCATGAACCCCCTTGAGGTTGACTGACTGAACTGCCTCGCAAGCTTCGTATTATTTATACTGGATCTCTTGTCCATTAGTCCCCTCCTAACATTTAAGTCTAGTTTGTATTTGACGAAATTGTCAGTTTTGTCATAGTTTTAGTCACCATAGATTAGTTTTCATTTAGTTTCTAAAAAAGTAGTTATAGGGATAAGGGGTTTAGTAATGTTCATAGCATGGATGAAAATAGCACCCATAAAACTAAGGGCATTTTCCCTATGATTTGAGTTAATTTTAGTTACAAAACAGTTTTTTTTTTCAGTTGACTATAGTTGTCGTTATTTTGTTAGTTTTAGTTAACTGCTGGATAGTAGTTGACTTCTTCAGGTGGAGGGAACCAGGTACAGAACGGACCAGGTTTTAAAGGTTCTGCTGGCTGGTTTTGATTGATTGAATATTTTATTAGGCAACATAAATGCAAACAGCACAATGTACAGTCAGGGCATTTTTGTCCAAAAAAGGATTTCACCGAAGAAAGACCTTGCGGCCTTGTTTCCATTCGGGTCCTATCCACTCACACATGACATGAATAATAAGTTAACACAGTAACAGTAAGTGATATAACAATAATAATTTAAGGCAACATATACATTTCCTCTAAACATGAAATATACAGTATGCACAGGTTGGGGCCGAAGGTTAATCGGAAGGGGACTATTTGCACAAAGAGGCTGAGGCGATCACCTCCTCTCCCTTTGACTTGCTGACAGGTGAATTTTTAGGCCTGTCTTGAAGGAAGCCAGTGATTTGTTTGTTTTGAGCGATGGTATGGTAGTGAATACCCGAACAGTTGGGTAAGGTCCCAGAGAGGCTGCAGGCTCACAGACAGACAGGTGCATCAAAAGCTCATTCATCTGGGGGGGGGAGGCCGCCCGGGAAAGTTTCTGTAAACATAAACAAATAACAATAGCCTCATACAGTAAAATATAGTTTCTTCATGAATTCCTATATAAAGACAAATTGGGTGTTATTATGTACCTGACATTTCCTGACTGCCAAAGCCTGCAGTCTTCATTAGACGTCTTGCCAACATAGCTGACAGGAAGCTTCAGCCACAACTCTGATTGACTGCAGGCTGCAGGCGTTGGCAGTCGAGACGCGTCCGACGAACGTAAACAGCCTATTCGTCTTTATAGAGGAAGTCGGGAAAAGAGACGGGAAAAGTCAGACAAAACTCTCGTCTGACTCTTCATTTCAGACCTTTGGATATCTACGTGTTACAACTCATTAGTGCCGTACATTATACATTTGTTTAAACGTACAAATTGTGCTATCACTAAAGTACCGTCCGTATAGGTCAAGGGGATTTGAAAGGTCACAAATCAGTCAGTCAGTCAGTCTTCTACAGTAGGCTAGGCTACTTGCTTGTGAAGTTGTGCTGCGTTTCTCGTTGGCTCTTGGCTGCAGAGACTCGAGTGTTAGTGCAGGCGTAGAATCAAAACAATCACAAACGTGCACGCCCCCTACAGGAAGATGTTTGGTTGTAAGGTGACACTGGCATGCGTTGGCGTCTGTCACCGTCGGTGAAAGCTCCGTTGAATGTCTTACCAAAACCCAGCATTTTACTCATTTTAATTCGTTTTTTGAGCTTTATGTTACTGGAATATGACAGCACTGTCTACCCGCTACACATCCATTAGGATGTTTTAATCATCGGACTCTTGGTTAGCCGGTGTTCACTAATAAGAAACTCTGCTGTCAAACAAACACTGCTGCTGACAACGAGATGAGAACGTTGACGACTCAACCAACAACACCCTGAAGCCTACACCACTTCATGCTATTCCAGATCTTCGCAACGGGCTCCTTTCGGAGCCCTTGTGCGTAAGTACAGTTCTGGACCCTCCTCTGAGTATTCACCTTAATCGCTACACCAGATCACCGCATCGGGCTCCATCTGGAGCCCCTGCGTGTACGTACCGCTGCTTCTCGCCTGCCTTTTGCCTAAATGGTCATAGCCACCGGCTGATAAACAAACAACACCACTGCTTTCTAGACCTGTGTACTGGCGATTCATTTCTTTTCCCCTAGAATGGCGCCACTTACCACGGTTGTGAGTGGGGATGAGCTGTGCAGTTTGAGGTCCGAGCTCCTTACCATCGAGGGACTCCTGGGCGACGTGCTCCGCAGAAAATCTGCGGTCCTCTCCCGGTTGGACGCGCTGACTGCCAACGGTCCAAGCAGTTCAACCCCCGTAGCCGGGCCATCGACTCCACTGTCCCCTCCCTGGGCCACCGTTGTGAAGAAGGGGAGAAGGGTCCCTCGACTCGCTCTCCCACTGTTCTCTCCATCGCTGCCAAACTTTTTCTCCCCGCTCGCAGCTCACCCCGACTCCGAGTCTCCAGTTAGCTTAGCGCCTCCAGCTAACATTCCATCAGTAGACACGGGCGAGCTGGTAGCTAATGCTAACGTGGAGCTAACGGCTCCAAATCCCCTTGCTGTCCAGGCGCAAGTTGCGCAACAGATCCGCTCCGGAAAAACATGCAAGCGCTCCTGCCCATCACTGTCCCCAAGAATCATCCTCAAACGTACACGACTCCGCTCACCCCCACTGCCCATCCAATTTCCCCCGTGTCCAAACACTACCAACCTAGACTCACTTTCACCACTTCCATCTCCACTAGCCACTCTAGAAACAGCTGTGAAATGTGATGACGTCACCACCAGTAACAGGGGTACCCCTGTCCCTGAATCATCCATATACTCACTCCTCTCCTCCACTGGGTCAGTCATGGAAATGCCTGACCTGGAACCAGCTCCTGTGCCCCCCCCACCCCCCCTGATCATTAACCCGTTACTTGCCTGGCCAAAACTTATTGTCTATAAGGGCTTGTTATTTAAGGACAATAACCCAGAGCTCATTATAATTGGCGATTCAACCACAAGAGACATTGTAATCCCAGGCGGCATCACCTTTTGTCTCCCGGGCGGTAGAATTACAGATGTCTCTAAATTAGCACCCATTATCATCGACCTCTACCCCTCGGCCCATACTGTTTTTGTGCACATCGGAACGAACAATGTCCTGGAACGGCAATCGGCCAAACACAGACTAGACTTAGAAGCAATTGCCACCAACATCGAGTGCCTCAACAAAACTTGTGTCTTCTCTGGTCCCATCCCTGCCCCATGCAAGAGCGCCGAGCACTTTAGCAGGCTTCACAGTCTGCAGGAATGGCTAAGAGCTTTTTGTACTGCAACGGGTCATGGCTTCATTGACAATTTCGATACTTTCTGGACTAGAAAAAACCTATACAAACCGGATGGTCTTCACCCAAATACTACAGGAATCAGACAGCTCACCATGAATTTCATCCGCCATGTGGCCTTCAAGAAATGATGCCTATCACAGCATGATTCCACTATAGTCTCCATACCTTGCAATAACGAGCCCCATCTTGAAAATCATGCTGATATTACTCTCTCCCTTTCCGTCCCATCTGACCTCTTGACCCCTGACTACACATCCCTCTCCTGCCCCCTGCCCATCACCGTTCTCATCACGACTAGACCCACTTCATTATATTTAATTCCCACTCCACGCACAGTCATTCCATCTAACCTTAGTCTCATTCCTTGCCTCCCCTTAGCTCCTCCCACTAAGTCTGTTCCACTTAAAATGGCCTTAATAAATGTAAGGTCAGTTTGCAATAAGCCTTTTGTTGTACGAGACTTTTTTAACTCTCACCACCTTGATTTTCTGTTTTTAACAGAGACGTGGCTGAAAGAAAATGATAATGTCACAGTAAACAAGCTCTGTCCCACTTCCTGTAACATCATTAACTCCCCTAGGACCTCCGGCCGTGGAGGCGGCATAGCTGCTGTATTCTCTAAGCGGTTTACCTGTCGCTCTGTGGTCATTGACACTTTCAAAACCTTCGAAGCACTCCTAATTAGAATTGGCTCCACAAAATCCCTCTATGTTTTACTGTGTTACCGTCCACCAGGCCCTAAAAATGAGTTTTTAATTGAATTTTCAGATTTTCTAGCATCGGTTGTTGTGAAAGTGGATAATTTGTCACTGATTGGTGATTTTAATTTTCATATCGACAATCTCAATGACAACTCAGCTACTGAGTTCATGAGCATGACACAATCACTCAATCTAAGTCAGCATGTTTCTGGGCCGACTCACAATCAAGGCCATACACTTGACCTTGTTTTTTCACTAGGCCTGAACCTCAATATCCTAAGTGTAGGTGAGTTTTTCCTTTCTGATCACAAATATATTATTTTTAACATTGATTCTATTGCTGAGACCCAACCCATCACTCGTTTAACCTCCTCTCGTCATTTAAATAATCTCTCTGCCACTACGTTTTCCTCTGTTTTCTTAGACCTCTCTAAGGACACTTTAATGCCAACCAACACCAACGACCTTGTCTCTCACTTTAATACTCTCTGCTCATCTGCTCTAGACTTAGTTGCCCCACTTAAAACAAAAAAGAAATGTGTTAGCTCTGTCAATTCTTCCCCTTGGATCAATGACGACATCCGCAGCCTTAAAAGGGAATGTAGACAGGCAGAACGGAAATGGAAAAAATCCAGGGACACTGCTCATTTCACTCAGATGAAGGAACTCCTGACTGCCTTTAATCAGAAGATCGAGGATGTAAGAACCTCATACTACTCTAATTTGATCAACATAAATAAAAACAAACCAAAAGCCCTTTTTTCCGTCATCAACACCTTGGTCAACCCAGCCCCTCCACCAGTTCCTGTCTTCTCTGATGAGGACTGTGAACATTTTTTATCATTTTTCCTAGACAAAGTTGATACCATAAGGTCAAACATCATACCACCTGGCATCAACATAGCCATCCATCCTCCTCCTGTTCCTGTTCTTTCCCAGTTTAATTCAATATCATTAGATGATCTCTCCCCCATTGTATCCCATATGCACCCCTCCTCCAGCCCTGTAGATCCCATCCCGACTACACTTTTAAAGGATGTTTTTAGCTGCCTCAGTCCCTTTATTCTGTCTATCATCAATACATCACTAGCCTCAGGCTGCGTCCCCGACCACTTTAAGCATGCAATTATTCAACCTTTATTAAAAAAACCAAGTCTAGATCCATCTATCCTCAGTAATTATAGGCCAATTTCCAAACTCACCTTCATATCTAAAGTATTAGAAAAAGTTGTCAGTAACCAACTCCTGCAGTTTCTCAATAACAATAACTCATTTGACAAATTTCAATCTGGCTTCCGTCAAAAGCATAGCACTGAAACAGCACTACTCAGAGTCTCCAGTGATATTCTCATGAGAGCAGATGCCGGAGAATGTTCGGTGCTGCTGCTCCTAGATCTCAGTGCAGCATTTGACACGATCGACCACTCGCTGCTGCTCGAACGGCTACAGCGGTGGGTGGGCTTAACCGGGTTGGCATTAGACTGGTTTGCCTCCTATTTGTCAGGGAGAAGTGTGGCTGTCGCCCTGAACAATTACACCTCCTCCTCAGCTCCTTTGCCCTGTGGGGTCCCCCAGGGTTCCATACTGGGTCCAATCCTATTCTCACTATACATGCTCCCCCTGGGCTCCCTTATTAGTAGCTTTGAAGGTATCTCATATCATTGCTACGCTGATGATACTCAGATATATCTGTCATTCAAGAAAGACAACCTCTGTAAAATTTCAATTATGCACGACTGCCTATCTGCCATCAACAATTGGATGGCACAAAACTTTCTACAGCTCAATACAGACAAAACTGAAATCCTCATCATTGGCCCAGAGGCTAGTTCACACACCATTCATCAGTCCCTTGGCCCACTGGCAGCAAATGTCAAAACAACAACCAAAAACCTGGGTGTACTTTTTGACAGTAGGATGACCCTTGAGCCCCATGTCAAAAAAGTTACGCAGGCATGCTTCTTTCATTTACGCAACATCTCTAAAATAAAATCTATTCTCACTCCCACTGACCTAGAAAAAATTATGCACGCTTTTGTTTCATCCCGCCTTGACTACTGCAACGGACTATATACCACTCTATCCAGCTCCTCTTTATCCAAACTTCAACTTGTACAGAACACAGCAGCCAGAATTCTCACCAACACCAACCGTCGAGCACACATCACCCCGGTCTTAGCCACACTCCATTGGCTGCCCATCAAGGCTAGAATAGATTTTAAAATCCTTTTAACCACTTTTAAAGCCCTACATGGACTGGCCCCACCGTACATTTGTGATCTTCTGCCCCCCAAGGTCAATGTGAGATCCCTGCGATCCTCAGACAAAGGCCTCCTAATAGTTCCTGGGACTAAGAGAAAGAAAATGGGTGACCGTGCCTTTGCAGTAGTTGCACCTACTTTATGGAATGCCCTGCCTTGCACTTTGAAAAATGCTGAGTCTGTGGATATTTTTAAAAGTTTGCTGAAAACCTTTTTATTTCGGGAACATTTTTCTGATTTTATTTGATTTGATTATGTTGTTCTTATTTGCTTGTTCTACTGTCCTGTTTTAATTATGATTGATTTTATTGTGTCACTGTACAGCACTTTGTAACATTGTTAAGAAAGGTGCTTTATAAATAAAATTTACTTACTTACTTACTTACAAATCCCTTTCAAATCCCCTCGAATGCCCAGATAGATCAATACAATAGATCTATCTGTATACAAGTAGAGGAACAACTCATTAACACACACTATAATAGGATAGAGAAGAAATCTAAACATAAATATAAATGTACTGTATCACATTCATATTGATCTACCCTAAGTAATATTACATATACTGTATTACGTAGATCAAGCTTTTGACCCGACAATCCATCCATCCATCTTCAACCGCTTATCCGTAGTCGGGTCGCGGGGGCAACAGCTCCACCAGAGAGCTCCAGACTTCCCTCTCCAGAGCAACATTAGTGACTTCCTCCTGGGGGGATCCCGAGACGTTCCAAGGCCAGTGCGTCGATGTAATCCCTCCATCTGCACCTTGGTCTGCCCTGGGGGTCTCCTCCCAGTGGGACGTGCCTCGAGGACCTCCCTATAGGGAGACGCCAATATGCTTTTCAGCTTAAACCAAAAAAAAAACACAGACACTTTAGAAAATTAAAGCACCAGTCGATGCTACAACATAAAACAGTTCCACCAAGTTAATATCGGGTTACATTACATTTACAACATTTACATCTCCCAACCATGCTCAAATGAAATACGCCTCATCACCATATGTAAATATTACTCTGCGCCACTGATTAGACAGTCAGCCTTGCCCCTTGACATTACTCAGTAAAAATCCTGAGTGGATTTTATTGTGTACTTGAACTTCCTCCACTCCGTTCTGGCAGTTTAAATGACCTTTTAAAAGCCTGACGATTTAGCTAAAGTCATATTTCAGTGATTATATCATTTATGAGATCGAGCTATCAGGGGACGTTGTATTTATTCAGTTTAGGGAAATCACGATCTTTATAATAGCGCGTTGGCTGCCTCATCACAGGGACTAGTTAACTACCTCATCAGGGACTAGTTAACAGGGACTAGTTAACTACCTCCTCAGGGAATAGTTAACAGGGACTTTAAGCTAACGGCCGTTTTCCGGACGGCTACGCTAGGCGGAAGTACGGCTGCTATGACGCGATCGCCGTAGGTTACACAAATAAGATAATAATTACGAAATTTAAATTGTGACATTGGAAGGTGCCATCAAGCCTCCCCCTCAGAGACAATTTGCTCTGAATGGATTCAGAGCAAAACGCACGTTGCTCAAATCTCACAGGTGCATCATCTTTAACCCATTCTGACCTGAGATCAGATTCTAAAAAAAATCTTCTACATCCTGACAGTTTTCCATTCTGACCTGAGATCAGATTCTAAAAAAAAAAGTCTTCTATGTCAGTCGCTCTTCGATTTTTCAAAAATAGCAGACCTACAAGCTCGTGGCGCGCTATGAGCGGTGGCGCGCTATGAGCTTGTAGATCTGCTATTTTACAATAGCTAAAGCATAACATAATGCACCAAAAGGGGTGCCCGCCCAAAATGGGTAAGTCGTTAAGTCCAACAATTTGTCAGTGGTGTTGACATTCATCGACTTCGAGAAGGGATTTGATTCTATCCGTCAGGGAAATGTCTGCTCTGTGCAATAATTGAATTGATGCACACCAACACACACACACACACACACACACACACACACACACACACACACACACACGTCCGGTTAAGTGAATTGGTTCATAATCAAAGCAGGGGTTTCGGGTATATACACTATAAAAATATAGCCACCTTTCTGTTCATCGTTGCCCTTGTCTTAGAAATTTCCGGAGAGCCATTAACAGTTGGGACAAAGAGATCAAGCTCAGATTCACCATCACTTCAAGGAGGTCAAAACCAGTGTTGATTTTGTCGACTAAAACTAAGACGAAAAATGTTCGTCGACTACCTTTTTCCACTGACAAAAACAAAATGGAAACTAAATGAAAACTACGCTATGATGACTAAAACTAAGACTAAATATACTGACGATTTTGACAACAAATAAAAACTAGTGGAGTCCATTCCATAGTTTTGGGAGCCAGAAGGGAGAAGAAGAGCCTGGGAAGTGTGGAGCGTTGTCCCGGATATTTCAACAAAGGTTCTGTTAAGCTTCCTTTTGTGTTATCTTGGTTATTGCGACACATATTATTGCAAGTGATTTGCTGAGATGAGATTGAGAATAAGGAAAGAAAAACAAGCTAATTTCAAGACCAAAGCCGAATAAGTTGTCCAAATTGGAGGTATCGATTATGTGCAATTTGAGGGCACCAAGTACAAAGCACAGCTGTATTGAGGCCACCAAGTATTGGCATTTCTTCCTCATTCAACAGGCATACAATATTTATCATCATCATCATCATCATCATCATCATCATCATCATCATCATCATCATCATCATCATCATTTAATTAACTCACGGCCATGATCACATGGTTAATTGGAGCACATGCAGCTTCTGATTGTGTGGTGGCAAAAATGCATATAAACACTATGGTATTGATTCATTGAATGTATAGCCTACTAGTAGATGATACTTAACACTCAAATTACCACCTGCTCCTCACTGACAAACTCATTAGAGACTAGTGCCGACTCATTTAAACCTATTTCAAACTGTGTGAGTTAACTATAGAATAGAGTCCATTTAAACTCTGTATACACTCCTGAAAGTATAAAATATGTGTTGGGGATGTGTGTGGGGAGTTGGGAGGGACGCTCTGGAGGGAGACACTAGTCTCTCTCTGGTGTGATGACATATACAATAAAATAGTGTTCGAATCCTGATGGTTGAGTCCTGCTTCTTCCTGATGTTGTTTACTTACTAATAGTGAGAAGATTAATTCCCATTGCAATTGGTGGAATTTACAGGCCCTCTTCAGTTGACGTGGATCACATATGATTGTTCAAATTGGCACCATTCAGTGTGCACACTGTAGAGACGATGGATTGTCTGTAGAGATCTCCTATATCTCCTATAGGAATACACATAATGCAGTGCTTTCAACTCACCCTGGCAGGCGTTACAAGTGCTTAAAAAAAAACTATCAATCATGGCTTATTCTTCTTCCCCCCGGGCACGCTGTAACCACAAATCTGTACAAATCCTCATCCGCCATCATCCCTTCTTTCATTGCGGTATTATTATATCAAAGATGCATGACCTTGTTTTTGTTTGACCAAATAGATTGTTCTCACAATACGTAATTACTGCAGCGCGACCCTCACAGTGAGCCTCTTCACGCGGGCGGAGGACAGCGCGGTACATGTCGGTGGTTTTTAGAGACATAAGGGTCATTACAAAATGGTACGTCCCTCCCTGCCCAAATATAGGCCATGTATGGATACGAACTGGTAAAAAGGCCTTGGGCAGGTCTTAGACTTAACCCATTCTGACCTGAGATCAGATTCATACGAGGTTTCCACTGGACACACACTGGTCTGATTAACCCATTCTGACCTGAGATCAGATTCCAAAAATGTCAGTCGTTCTTCGATTTTTCAAAAATAGCAGACCTACAAGCTCGTAGCGTGCCACTCGGTGGCGCGCTATGAGCTTGTAGATCTGCTATTTTTTAATAGCTAAAGCATAACGTAATGCTAACACCAAAATGGGTTCCCGTTCAGAATGGGTTAAATGTACCGTCCATAAAAAAAAACGCTTAAAAAAACAGCTTAAAAAAAACAATGCGTAAAAAAAAAAACGCGTAAAAAAACCTCTTAAAAAGAAAATGCTTAAACAAAACCTCTTAAAAAAACGCTTAATTAAAGGCCTGGGCTCAGCGGTCCAGGCACCTTGGCCGGTATAGTCCGAGCCTGGCAGTGTGCCGCGGGTTCGACTCCCGATCCCGACGGCCTTCACTGCATGTCACCCCCCCCCCATCTCTCTCTCTCCCCCATTTCCTGTCAGCCTACTGTCTGTCCCTCTATAAAAAATATATTTAAAATAAAGGCGAAAGCCGCAAAAAAGCCGCAAAAAAAAACGCTTCAAAAGAAAACGCTTAAAAAAACATTAAAAAAATAAAACGCTTAAAGAAAAACCCGCTTCTTTCCTCACTCATTTCATCATTTCCTCGAACCCCCTCGGGCTCTCTATACCTAGCCTGGCTAATAAGCCAGACCGAATCAGTCACCTCTCTCTCATTTAAAATATCATGCTTGGCTCTCTGTTGAAAAGTCAGGGGGGATCATTTTTATAAGCGTGCAGAGAGAGAGAGAGAGAGAGAGAGAGAGAGTGCAGGGGAGAAAGGAGCAGCTCCTAATCGAGGAGGTTTCGACTGACTTACGAAGAGAAGAGAAGGAAGAGGGATGGGGCGGAGGGAGCTAACTGGATTAGACGGAAGGCACAGGAGTGAAGAGTGAAGGAAGGAACATCAAAGCTAGCAAGAAAAGGGCATCTGGCATTAGACGAGGTAAGGGAGGGAAGAGGGGAGAGAGAGAGAGAGAGAGGCAGTGAAGGAGACTGAACTCTGACTAGACAGTCATTCCTTAACAGCTAATAAGCCAGCTTGAGGCCAGAACCAACCGTTCCCTATATGGCAATATTTGAAAAAAATATTGTTTTCTTTTCTTTCTGATGCATAGTTTACACATAATACCGGTATTCAATTATCCTGGGGGTTTTCTACCTGCCAGGGACGAGCACACATACTAGACATCAAAGCCTCTGCCCTTTTTACCCGTCTGTAAAACAACTGGCCCTTTCCAGACCATGAACGCACGCAGCATTTACTACGATGAAAGAAATACCCCTCTTTTCCATGCCATGCCGGAAGGCAGCATTCAGGAGAATGAATGTCTTCTTTTCCTCCTGAACTTGAACACATGCAGCATTTTGCGCTGAACAAATTTGTTTTTGTCGTTACACAACCGCATCCCCGCTAGCTAAACAGTGCTGGGTTGCGCCCTGAAAATAGCTGATCGCTGCGACGCGTTGAGAGCTTCTAGATCAGCTATCTTTGTCCAAATGTGCCCTGCCTCTCTAATGCCGCGTTCACACCAAGGAAGCTAGGGAAAAAATATTTTTTTTTATATATTTTTTAAATAGCGGCTCTGTATGTAATGTTAATGTTGATTTAGCAAGAGCATACCATATTTATGGAAAGAAATACAATTGTAGTCTATATATCCAGCACGTCGTGGAAGCAATTAGAACAGCTTGTGTTTACTGTACGTGTGGGTTCCGGACATTCAGTCCCAAGTCTCCCGGGGAAGGGAGACCCCATCGCGGCGCTGTCGGTCTGTCTGTCACTGACCCTCAGCTTCCCTGTATGGCGTGGGCTCCTCCACGGTGCTCCACCACCCCTCCCTCCCCGTTTAGCGCATGTTTGTATGTATGTTTGTATGTATGTTGTATGTTTGTATGTTAATTAGCAGATGATGTGAAACTTGGGCCTAACTATAGTATAGGCATACTTTTATTACTTAATAAATAATCAATATCACTCACTCACACACACACACACACACACACACACACACACACAGTGGCGGAACAACATTGGGCCGGGCCGGGGGGTGAGACAGGGCTCACCGAACCAGACTCCCAACTGCACCCCCCCCCCCCCCCCCGAACGGAAGAAAAAATAACAGTTGCTGCTGAGCTGATCGCAGTCACAGATAGAGGGAAAGTGTTATATTTGGTTGATCGTGTCTGTGTCTGTGACATTGCACACACGATAGAGAGAGAGAGAGAGAGAGAGAGAGAGAGAGAGAGAGAGAGACGTAGAGAGAGAGAGAGAGAGAGAGAGAGAGACGTAGAGAGAGAGACGAGAGAGGTGCTGCGTGTTAAAAAATAAATAGGCTACTCTTTGTGTTCTGTTTCACCTTATTGCTGAGTGATCGCACACAGGGAAAAGCAACAAGAAGGGGTTTAGAATCGAAACAGTCCGTTGTGGAGAAAAGGAAGTCCACACATTACATATGCACTCCTAAATTCTCACAGAGTGATTAGCCTACTAATGAGTGACAGGTGCTGCCACTTTTGTAGCCCTGGACCGCTTATACAGCGAGTCTCTCTCTGACGCCCTGTGACGACCGAAACAAAGCCTTTTACCTTGGTAAAAGTCTATTATCGTAGCTGGGAAGCGTCTCAGGTCCCCAGCTTCTCTATAAAATGCACTATTTTAATCATTAAATAAAATTAATCCAACCAGATCGGCGCAGGCAAAACCCGAAAATGCCATAATAGAAGAAATGACTGCCCGGTAAAATGCAGGGTACATTGCGTTATTAAGATGGCACAAAGTGTATTTTAGAGAAGCTGGGGACCTGAGACGCTTCCCAGATACGAAAATAGACTTTTAACAAGGTCTAGCAGGCTTTGTGTTGGTGAGTAGTTACGTGGTTTTGTTTATTTGCTGGGATTTGAAAACCCGCGCACGGGAGTGAGAATATCACCAGAGGGCTGCGGAAGGGACTTCCACAGGGCGTCAGAGAGAGACTTGCACTTTTGGAGCGTGGCTGGGATGTCTGTTGGAGAGAGTGTGAGACAGACTCCACGGTGCTTGTACAGTCCAGCGCATTTTGCTAAAGTGTAGGCTATATAAACTCTGTATCTGGTTAATTGCGGGATTCGTGGGGGCCCGCTGGTTTTATCAGTCGTGAGTGACTGTGTAAAAAAAATCGTCAATCGATCATCTGACAGCCTGGGCCCCCCGGAGGTCCGGGCCGGGGTGTGACCACCCCCCTCACCCCCCCGGTAGCTCCGCCGCTGCACACACACACACACGCACACAAAGGGATTGTGTTCTATCTATCTATAAATATAGGCTATCTACTGTCTTTCAACTTTTGCTATGAGGTTCGTCGATAGGCATGAACGCAATAAACCAATTGAAATTATTCCCTCAAAGAAAATCGTATCTATATGCCATTGGTTCATCAATACATGAATGCGGTACCAATACAAATTATTCCCTCAAAAAAATATTATCTATGCGATTGGTTTATCGATTCAGAACGCAGCAAAACAATCACAAAACACGGGCAACATATTGCATGAATAGAGGGGGGTACATACAACTGATATAAAGGCTATTCATTATTTTTTAAAGGTATGATTGCCCAAGTTTCAACATACATGCAGCTAGTTACTACCGACACACACACACACACACACGATGGATGTGCACACGACCACAGAGCGCGCTGCTCATCCCCTCCCCTCTTCCCGGGGAGAGTTTGGGGAAAAAGGCAGCGGGTCTGACACGAAAAAACAACCGGTTTGAACTATATTGTTTAGTTGTTTATCTATCTATATCTGCTAATTTATCAACCGTGTGTGTACATGTGTTTAGTCCACAATCAGCGCCAGCGACGGATAGCGTTCTGGTCAGTCCAGCTTCGGCGGTGAGAACCGGGGGGACTGCAGTCCTTTGATCAACCAGTCTGTTTCTTCATGTTTTTAAGAGTTTGTTGTTCCTATGACATTTGCTGACCACCCAAAAATGTTCAAATAAAAGACATTGACATTGACTTGAATCTTTGGTGCATTTTATTATTCCACTTGTCCAGAAGCCATGGTTCTGACATGGAAAGACAGAAAAAGTGTAGATCAGACAATTTGCAATCACTTTAGCTCAAAAACAAATGCAATCAATTAACTCAAAACATTAAAGTATATCAACTCATGATTCAGAGCATAGTATAATAACACATAATAATATAGACAAGAGCTTACATTTGGTCATGGACGCATGGGTCTGGAGTGGAGAGCTGTGTGAGTAGAGTGACTGTGTGTGGAGTGAGTGGGTGTTTGAGTGAGTGAGTGAGTGAGTGAGTCAGTGAGTGAGTGAGTGAGTGAGCGCGTGCGTGTGCGTGGGTGTGATCAAAAATCAATCAGGAGCATGTTGTTTGCCTCCTCAACCAACTCCTTGAAGTCAGGGTGCGTGCGTCATCAGCATCTTCCTCCACCTCACAGCTGTAATCATCCTGACCTCACGGATGTCGTGAGACAACAGGTCCTGCAGCGTGTCCAGAACATTCTTCCTGACCTCACCCGGGAACCGGAACAGCTCACAGATGACTTGTATATAGGATTGGAGTTTCCCGAAATCCAATGATTTTTTCTTCATCCCACTCAGGCAGAGCTCCAACATTCCCTCACAGAACTGGCAATGCTCTTGAGTGTCCAAGTCCAAGTCCAGGTAGCCAGAAGACAGTGTTGTTTGCAGCATCTTCAGGAAACCAATGGTCACTCTGTCATTCCAAAGGTGGTCTCTGAAGATGCTCAACAACGTCCGCCCCATGGCTAGCATGGATAACTGCCCATGACAGTCAATCAAATGGGGCAACAGCAGCTCAGCAACCATGGACTGTAGAGGTGCTTCACCTGACCCAGTGAGGCCAAGAAGAATGTGATTATGGTATTCGGGCAGTCTCAGCATCTGGGTGATGTAGGGGATGACTTCCGATGGGTTGTTCCAGTTAAGACTGGCTGTGGCATCAACAGGGAAAATGCCCAGAAGCTCTGGTCGGTGGGGAATATGAGGGACTGCATGTTCTGTGCTGTAGAGGAGGCCCAGAAACACTCTGCCAGCAATATCTCCGCAGCATCCCGCTGTCTGCTTGGCCAGGCGGTACATCATACGCTGCACCAGGTTTGGGGAGAGCAGCTCTGGAGCATTGCTGACCACCAACAGACTGACATCCAACAGACTGGACATGGCTGCCTCTCTCACCCGAGCCATGGCTGTGACTGCATCTCTCCTCACTACATCTTCCACATCCTCTTCTAGAATCTGTCGTAGGCTCTCCAGGATCTGCTGAAGTCTGCCACAAATGAAGGTTCTTGGCAGACTGCCCAGATTTCTGGCCGCTCTGCAAAGTGTTTGAAGATTCGGACTCCCAAGATCTTCAGTGAACGTGGACACCAAGTCCTGGGTACTTTCTTCTTCTTCTTCTTGTTCTGCTTCTTCCGTGGCAAGGAAGAAGGTGGACCCTGGATAGGTGGACCCTTTTCCCCACTGCTGCTCACCCATGTGACCCACCATCCTAAAACAGACTGGAAGGCTGCGCACTTGAAGAACAGTGTTGTACAGTTGTAGTGTAGGCCTGATGGACATCGCGTGATTTGATCACATCGCAGCCAATGTGTTTTGGAAACATCATGTGGGGGATTCCATCGTTGGGCTATGATCTTTTTGGCTGCCGTAAGCCCAGCCAACCAGACCTTACGTGTCTTTGCTGTAAGAGGTAACATAGAATCATTGTTTAACAGATGTACAAATGGATCCATCGGAAATTGGACTCCCAGAGTCCCAATATGTCAAAGTCTTTGTAACTCTTCCCAAAAACTCGAAAATCCCCGGACATTCCCATACCATATGAACAAATGAGCCTAGGGTTCCTGGGGCACAGAATGTGCAGTACTGGTTGTTTTTGAGGGGGGCTTGTAGCGGACATTTGTCATACAAATAGCCACATGGAATTCGGCTCCAGGAGTGTAAACAAACCATCACCATGAAAAGAGGGTCTCAGGCAGACGCCCATGCGTACAGTAGGAGACCACAGCTGATCACACATTACTTAGAATTATGTAATTCCAGATTCCACACACGGCCCTCATGGCTACCTATGTTAGATTGGTGTGCCGTCCGGCTAAAGAGGACAGAGGAGAATGCTTTATGTACATCATTGTACTACGGATGTTACGGTAAACCTCTTTAGAGCTTATTGCACCCCTCTCTACACAGCTCCACTGTGGGTGAAGTATAAGAAGGAGAGCTTACGCAAACTGCAAGTAGCCTATAATGATGACTGTCTTTGAATCCTGTTAAAAAAAAACCCAGGAGCACTAGAGCCAGTGGGCTTTTCTGTTCATTGGGTCTCATTATACATTCATGGCTCTGTTGAGGAACCTGACATTCAAATTCATGAGCAGGCTGGATCGCTCACTGAATGGACTCATTGGACAGATGACAGACCCATAGGCCGTAGTTCTGTAAGGTACACTTCTACCATCAGAGGACACTGGCATGAGTGCCTCGCCTAGAGTAGTAACCTGTGGGGCTGCAGGGTAAAAATACTGTATTTTTTTTTTTTTACATTTATTTGTATTCTCGTATAATGTGATGTGCTGTCTTACCTTGTGGGTCACGAGCCTGTAATAATTTGTTTTATATATATATATATATATATATATATATATATATATATATATATATATATATATATATATATATATATATATATATATATATATATATATATATATATAGTGAATGGAGTGCATTCAATATATATATATATATATATATATATATATATAGTGAATGGAGTGCATTCAATATTCAGAAATAATCTAATATGGTCTCATTATGCATCATTCCATTCCCCAAGTCAGGCTTGGCTTTTCAAATATGCCTTGTGTAAAACCAGGAAATGCATGCCAGTGAATCTCTTAGAGTTGCACCAGCGCTGTTCTGTTCTTCTTGTGATAAAGCATGCACGCGGCGCACCATTGTGCTTTTGTATCACTGTTACGCAGGGATGATGCCATTCATGAGCAGCATGTGTCTGTACTGTATGTATGTATGTTTCACTGTACTCTGTGTCAATCCATAACACTCAGATGTACTGTATGTATCTCATTCTCATGTAGGGCAGGTCTTACAATTTAGGCATTTAGCAGACGCTCTGAATCCAGAGCGACTTACATTAAGCAAGAACAAAAAAGCATGGCAAATTGGCAATACATCACATACATAAAAAGTATAGTTAAATCATACACATAATACTAGAATATCTATATAATGGAACTATATGCATGTATATACTTTATAATGATAAGTCTACATAAAAATGCTATAAGTCTACATAAAATGCTATCTAAGTCTTGACTTCTAGCGTTATGACGACAATGCAAACTGTCTTTCAATATTTTTATTGTTTTTTTGTTGACAGAATTATACATAGGCTGCACATTACAAAGACACATAAACACGAAAAATTCAAATAAAAAATGAAACAGAAGACAGAGTCAACAACATGCTGTCACAGCCCCCTGTAGCTTCGCCTACCATGGTCTATCTATGCTTCCTACTAAGGCCTGCAGGTTGGGGAATTGGGCTGCCAATCAGTACATTGGGAGCACCTGGCCAGTATTCCCAGTTTGCCACACTCACCCTCTCTCTCTCTCTTCCTGTTGGCAGCAACACTTTAGATCTAGTTTGTCCTTTGGTTTGCAGTTTGCACCATTCAACACCGGGGAGCATACTTTGGTCCGACATATCATTGGTTCGAAGGAGCATTGGTCCGACGACTCGGGATAGGTTTGGGGGTTAGGTTTAGGTGTGCTGCCCCGTGCTCGCGGTTATGGTTAGGGTTTGGGTTTGGGGTTAGGTTTAGGTGTGCTGCCCCCGTGCTCGCGGTTATGGTTAGGGTGAGGGTTTGGGGTTAGGTTTAGGTGTGCTGCCCCGTGCTCGCGGTTATGGTTAGGGTGAGGGTTTGGGGTTAGGTTTAGGTGTGCTGCCCCGTGCTCGCGGTTATGGTTAGGGTGAGGGTTTGGGGTTAGGTTTAGATGTGCTGCCCCGTGCTCGCGGTTATGGTTAGGGTGAGGGTTTGGGGAAGGTGGTCGATCAGACCAATGGTATGTCGGACCAAAGTATAGTAACCCCACACTACATTTACCACACATCCACTCACCAGTCTCACCTACACTACTGATTTCACTGATTAACACACCCCACATGATTAAGTTGTTTATATTGTAAATAAATATTACTTTGTGCACTTCTAAAAGCCGTGTCTTCCCCCTTTTTGTTATGGCCTAGCTAGAGCCAGGTAAAATGCCAGCAAACGGCAACCTTTTCATTATTTGCAATAAAACCATTGAATGAAGCAAAAGAATATTTTGTACTTATTCATATATTCGTCACTCTTTCGCTTTTCCATTCTTCTTTTAAAAACCTTTCAATTGGAGACCAGTTTAACGAAATCAGTGAGATAGTGCCTGTTAATACATAATTATGATAACCTCTGCACTGGCACCAATTTTACGTCAGGGGGATCCTCATCTAACCATTTTTTGCACAATGCAAACTGATTTTTTGTCACTCTGCAACTCCTATTACTCAGTGAATTTCCGTTTGCACTGTAAACACTTTGACATTTCCAAAAGCTCCTTACCAAGTTCATCATGACTTCAGTGGCGCACTCACAGAATCACCTTGTAACTTCCTGTTGATAGCTGAAGATTGGAGAGAGAGAGAGAGAGAGAGAGAGAGAGAGAGAGAGAGAGAGGCCAATACAATTACTATTCTGTCTTTTATTTTCTTCCCACACGACACAGCATGTCAAATACTAAAGGTTTCAAAGGTTCGCTTTTGCCGCAAAGGTATATAGCCTCGGAAACTCAGACGTTTTTATTTCCAGGGAGGAAAAAGAATGTCTGGGACCGAAAACACTTCAATTCGGTTATTCGGCATAGAGTATCGCAAACGTCGACCACTCTCTGGCTGATTTCTGATCGTCTGCACCTTTGTTAAATTGACGCACACAGACAATCACACATGCACACTCCTCTCTCTCTGTCGCTCTAATGTCGAGCTAATTAGTCTCATGTCGCGCATCTGCGTCCAGATTCTCCGCGTTTTGAGCTTGTAGATCAGCTATTTTGCAATATTTTAATTGAAATACTGAATATTGTTTTGCTTTTTTTTAATTACTATTTTTATACTAATATTTTTATTATTATTATTATTTTAATTATTATTATTATTATTATTTGAAAAGCATTCAAAACCCCATGGTTAGACCATTTTGAGGAAATTCACAAGAAAGTCCAGGGACTTATTTCCATTGAGGTCCTCTTACATAATACTTTACAATGCAAAACATATGACAGTAACATATACAGTACATATAATAAAAATCACACCCGTGTGAAGTGAGGTACGCTAATATATTCTATGTCTAACCCGTGTTGCTATGATTAGGTGATGTAATGGTGATGTAAAACAAACACAGACAAAACAAACATTAAACTCTCTTTATTGTTAATGGCATTTAATGTTTGTGTTAGCGGCTAAACAGACATTAAACTCTGTCCATTGTCAATGGCGTTTTTGAGGGACGCCAGCCCAGGCTCCGATACACAGGTTTAATGTTTGTCTGCAGTTCAAAGTTTGTTTAGTAAACGCCATTGACAATGAAGGGAACATTTACATCATAATGTGTCGTTTACGTCATATTGTCTCTTTATTGTTAATGGCGTTTAATGTTTGTGTTGGCACCGTTGGTTTTACATCACCATTACATCACCATATCAACATGAGTTAGACTTTAATAAGCACCCCTCGCTTCACACGGGTGTGATTTTTAATGTTTGTTTAACTAAAATCAAACATTAAACCTGTATAGGAGGGGCTAGCGCCCCTCAACAACATAAAAACAAGTGCTCCCTTATCTTTCCTATAGTGATGACCCTCTAGGGGAACCTTTTCCAGTAGACATACAGTACCTCTCATGATCATATTCTCTGTACTAGCTCTGACGTAGCCTCGCGTTCGCTGGGCTGCGTGGATGCATATGCAATAGGGGCGGATGAAGTCTGGCCTCACCAGGCGAGCTCTGAAGGGCTTCAGTTGAATCCTGCATTCAATACAGATATGATCATTCTAGTAATAATAAAATAATAAAACTTTATATACAGAGCACATCAAAACAAGAATCGATTTAAACACCAGCACAAAAACATGACGGGTGCAAAAAGTGTAAAAGTGTAAAATGAAAGTTAAATCGACAATATAATGTCATAATCTAAACAATCTCTGTCCTGGCTTTCCCCTCGTCCGCGTTTCCGCAATCCCATCCCATCTCCTTCATCTTGGTTTTGGTCTAGGAGTTCATCTGATTTACACCCGGCCGGACAGTCACAGAAGTGCAGCTTTGTTGTATTTTCAAGTATTCATTTGGATATTGTTCTTGTCAAGGCTCATACTGTACATACTCCAGTTTTTGGTGATAGGTTATCACCGTTTTAGGTGATAGCTTATCACCAAAAACGGTGATGAGAGTTGAGGCCATCATACTCGCGGTGATGTCCTTAATTAAGGATTGACCCCGCCTCCCTGTGGTTTACCCAACTTCTAGACCAATCAGTGAACGGGGTGATAAAGACTTGTCTGATAGTAAAAACAGAGAGATGGGTCTGTGTCCGCGGCGATAGCTGATCATCACCGCGACTGACGTATAATGGTGTAGTTTTCCAACCCTTTAAAAAACTACACCGGGGTGATAAGCGATCACCAAAAACTAGTATTGTATATACAAGTATGTATGAGCCTCAGTCGGAAACCTTGTATCTCCACGTTTCATTGTATGGCCTATAATATTTGTTTGTTTGTTTTATTTTCCGAAATGTATACCCTATTCTATAGTACGCTGTACTGCATCACGCAGATATAAAACAGCCGATGTACAGTTACGTGCTGCCAGCGTGTCGGGATAACATTGTGAGCTTGCACATCTGCTATTTTTTTTACATTTTGGGGAAATGCTTGAACGTTTTTGTCTATCACACGCCCAATATAGGGGACACCGGTTTTTAAAGTGGTTAAATCTGTCACGGATTTATACATATTTAATCACTACAACAATAATGTGAAAAGTATAACAGGAGCTTGTGACTATAAACAGAACTACATACAAGACTTCTGACCGACAGCAACAACATTTACAGTACTGTTGTCATACTGTATATACGCTTCCAGCTTACAAAAGTAGCGCACTCTTATGTGCGAGAGAGAGAGAGAGGGAGAGAGAGAGAGAGAGAGAGAGAGAGAGAGAGAGTTGAGGGCAGGTGGCTGCAGTGAATAGATGAAGTAAGATTAGATAAAGTTGTATTGCCCCCGAGAGGAAATTTGTCTTGGACAAAGTGTTTCACACGGTTAAGGAATGGCACACAGTACATAACAAAAAAAACAACAACTACAGAATAGGTTTACACAGTATACGCGACAGCCAGGGCAATACAGCAAACATAACGACAACCTATAAAGTGCTTCTGTCTGCAACGCAGGTCCATAGTGTATTGTAGTTATTTTAATATATTGCATTGCTGCAATATAGGCTACTGTGTTGTATTGTATATCATAGGGAATGTGAGAGCTACAGAGCTGGGCTCAGTGGCCTCTATAGCCCCTTTAGGATTGAGCTCGATTCTACAAATGTCTTCTAAATCCTGACAGTTCTCTGAAAAAAACCTATTATGTCAAGTGGCTCTCAAACCTTTTCATGTCAAGGATACCCCCAACAAGTATGTAATATGCCTCCGCTCCCCCCATATGTTGTTCCATGTGGGGACCTCCCCAGAAGCTTAAACTATAAGTTACATTTATTCTTCAATAGATAATAGAATAACATGATTCTTAACCCATTCTGAACGGGAACCCATTTTGGTGTTAGCATCATGTTATGCTTTAGCTATTGAAAAATAGCAGATCTACAAGCTCATAGCGCGCCACCGAGTGGCGCTATACGAGCTTGTAGATCTGCTATTTTTGAAAAATCGAAGAGCGACTGGCATTTTTAGAATCTGATCTCAGGTCAGAATGGGTTCATCAGACCAGTGTGTGTCCAGTGGAAACCTCGTATGAATCTGATCTCAGGTCAGAATGGGTTAAAACACCAAAAGGGGGGTTCCCGCCCAGAAGGGGCTAGTAATGCTAGCTACAGGACAGGATTACAAGCTGAAGTGGTATGGCAGGCAGGACCCCCCCTGTGGGGGTGCAGAGAGCAGCGTACCTCTGACTGCCTTCGCCACGCCAGGATTGTATGATTTCTGTGACACAATCCAGGCCAATGGCAGCCGGTGGAGAGTATAGCATAGGGAGGAGGACGGGCGTGCATATTATGGGAGAATGTTTTGGCAGGGTTAACCCATTCTGGACGGGTCCATACACCTTTTGGTGTTTTATTAAGCATTATGTTATACTTTAGCCGTTGAAAAATAGCAGACCTACAAGCTCGTAGCGCGGCACCGAGTGTCGCGCTACGAGCTTGTAGGTCTGCTATTTTTTTTTTAATCGTGAAAATGTGACACACATTTTTGAATATATTCTTTCAGAACGTTTTTTTAACTCCATTTTTTGCTTCCAGGGAGTCCCCCTGGCTGGAACAACATATTTTCAGATGGGGGGGGGGGGGTCGGCAGCCAATTCCATAACATTTCTGGGGGTCCTTGACATGAAATAATTTGAAGAACCGCTAAAATATAGAATCATAGGTTTTTTCAGAAAACTGTCATGATTTTAGAAGACTCGATCTTGTAGAATCGGTCTCGGTCGAAACGGGTTAAAAGAACAGGCAAGAACAGCCTGCAGCGTTCTGGGTGGATTATAGACGCTGTAGTAGAGAGAGAGAGAGAGAGAGAGAGAGAGAGAGAGAGAGAGAGAGAGCGAGAGAGAGAGAGAGAGAGAACATTGGGATGGCAGCCAGGATGTGGTTGTCCAGATGGGAGATGTCTGAACGTACTTGAAACAGGACAATGGACACGTAGTGTAGCGTCTGGACTATGATGAGGTCAGAACAGGTAGAAACATAACAACACATGCTTATATAATATACGGTCTGGAGCAGAGGGGTGGGCAACTGGCGGCCCGGGGGCCACATGCGCCCCCCCGGGCATGTGGGCCGGACAAAAGAATGCCACAGACGAAAAACAGTCCACACTATTTTCCATAATGTATAAATGATAGATAAGGGGTCAGGACAACGAGGGGGGTCGTGGAGGGGTCAGTCTGAAATTTGGACTTAAACTGTTTTTCGTCTGTGGTACTCATTAATGTTATTGTCTTTTTGTGTCCAATGTATTATGTATTTATTATAACTAAAACTGAATGCATTTGAAAATCAATAAAAAGGTTACTTTTCAGTATTAATAAGTATATAATAATAATAGAGGGTATATGCGCGTGACGTCATCATCAAACCAGGAAGTTATGCAGGAACGCCCACTGATTGGCTAAAAACTATACTTTCTGGTATTGACAGCCCACATACATCCATGCAGAAAAGTCATATCTGCATTAAACGACATTAAACGACATTAAACTCACTTTTCCTGTCACTTTGCCACTCAATTTGCCATTCACTTTATGCATGTGCATACCCTCTATAATAATAAATATCAATCTACCCATATAACAATAAAATGAATCGGCCTTCATAGACAAACTAACTACATACAGGCAAACTTTATTTGGCTGTAGCTCCCTGTAGTTAGGGAAAATTAGCTTAAGTTGAGGCAAATCTGGGGGAAAAAATGCTTACCGCTAGCTTTCTTCACAGATGTGTTCAGGAAGGTGTCTATACTATCACAGAACAAATAGTTCCAAGCCAACTCCCTTGGGAAACTTTATGGGAGCCAATCAAAGTTGGGGTACACGGAGTGCCTGTGTAGGATAAATGCAGGACATTATGAGCTTCTGAGGTGTTGAATCTGTTCCAGCCCATTACCTTTCAGTAAAAAATTACTTCCTGGACATAAAATTGTCCCAAACATGTGTAATAACTAATAATATGTCACCTTTTTCACCAAGCTTCCATCCATTCTCCAGTATATGTACTGTAGTATGAATGGAAGCTGCCATAATCTCTGGTCTGGATATAAGCTCGGAGAGAGTGCTGTGCTGCTGCTCCTGTTGTTGGGGAAAGTTTTTCAGTTTTGATACTCCCAGTATAGCGGCCCAAAACGTTCGTGCGACTTCCCATGGAACATGAAGTTGAATAGTTCACAGCTGGCTGTGATGATATCCTCCTTGTTGGCTTGGATGTCCATAATGTCCATAGCCATCTCCACCTTGTCAGTCTTGCAGAACTATATACTACCGCTACTGGGAGTATCAAACCAGACAAACTTCCCCCCAACAGCAGGACTCTAACCAAGCTTATATCCAGACCAGAGATTGGCTGGTGCTGCAAAGTCCATCACTGGATGTACAGTATACATCTAGTGTACCACCACCAAGCTTCCATCCATGATCCATCCACAATCTCCATCCATAATGTATACTGGAGTATATGGATGGAAGCTTGGTGACAAAGGCTATATGAGTCTGTACCGTCAATGAACAGACCCCATCACACCAGACTATCTTCTGAGGTTAGTCTGTTGCAGCTATGAGGGGGAGCGTGCGTACACACTGCATTTCAATGCACAGTGCATTTCTGCTTGTGGTGATATTAACTGCCATGGCAAATTTTGCAAGAACAACAAGCTAGATGACAAGAGCGGTGAGGGAGATGCCAGGGAGTTGGAAGAGTATAGAGATAGTTGTATGTTTATTCATATTTGTAATTATTGTTTACAAAAGCATACTTACATTTTAGCACCGTATTTTCTTTTATTATTTGTTGATCTTTTATATTGTGATATCATAGAGCCATGAAATTCGGCACATTCATTTCCCTCTTATTTTACCGTTAATTGTTTTAAAGGTGTGACAATAAAGTATTTCTGATTCTGAAAATAATAAATCAGTTAAATCCATTGAAGATTGTCCATCTACTTCTGTTTCAACAGTTAGTTTCAATAAAGATGCATTTGTGATATGTTAATAAAAAGCATTTTTATATTTTAAAATGCCCCACACACCAACACACAAACAAGAAAATACCATAACACATCCATTGATATATGCATACAATGGATTATTAGTTATTACACTAGCATGTCTGGAACATACAAAAGCAGGCATGGCCAACTTTATGGCCAGCAGTCATTTTGACTGAAAATGAATGGTTGGGACGGATTAAGCACCCCAAATAAAACCCTATATTTACACACCTCACAAGCTGATATTGGCCAATTTAAAAAGTGTCCTGCTGTTATCCGTGTACCCCAACTTTGATTGGCTCCCATAAAGTTTCCCAAGGGAGTCGGCTTGGAACTATTTGTTCTGTGATGGTAGACACCTTTATGAACACATCTGTGAAGAAAGCTAGCGGCAAACCTTTTTTTTCTCCAAATTTCCCATAACTTAAGCTAAATTCCCCCTTATTACTGACAATGATGATCCCACCGAGGGCTGTGAAAACCTTTGTTCTGTCCTGACAACTGTATCAAAAGTATTCAGCACTCTACAGTATAGTTCCCCTCAGAGCTCCCCTTCTCCAGAGGCGGCTGCATGGATTTAATGTCCGTCCCAAAAGGTTCTGCTAACAGCTCAAGACAAAAGACTCCAAAAGCAAGCCTATCCCGCGGCTTAACTGGAGAGAGGAGACTGAATTATATTGACTAATCCGGAAGTCGTGATTATCAATCGCAAAAGAGCAAAAATGTTACAGAGGATTTGGCTGTGCTGGAAACGAAATAACTTGCAAATGCAAAACAGTCAGAAATGGAGACGAGGACACTCATAGTTTAATGCTTAGTGTGAGGTATAAAGTACAGCAGCCTTGTGTTCCTATCAAACAGAAAGATTGGGTATTGGGTAAGACTGACGTTATGTATTTCACTGCTTTTTTATTTTTTATGTTGCCACTACTGTTGGAGCAGCCATAAACTACACAGGTTCATCCCGATGTTCTGGGCATCTTTGTAATGTTATTGTTAGTAAAAAGCAGGTAAAAGAGTAACGTTTCAGGCAGACTATAACATCAGTCACTTTTCCATTCACTGCAGTAGAAGCTTGGTGCGGCGAAACCGCAGATGTGTCGTCTCCGCCTACAGGGAAATACGTAGGCTGCGACCATGAGACCCGTTATACGGAATCGACCCATAGGAGTGGTTGCACCAGTCTGGGACATCAACGGCATTAACTGAAATACTATCTGACCGCCCAGATGCCCTCTCTGACTGGAGCACCGACAGAGGGCATCAGGAGAGGACATGATGAAAGGACACGTTTAAAAAGAAAATAAGGGAGGAAATAGATTCTGCTATGAGGGGAAAAGAGAGGCAAAAAGAGACAAGCAGAGAGCAGTGGATGGAGAGAGGATGAGAGGAGGGGAGGGGGTGAGGGGGCAGGGGGGGGGGGGGGGACCCCCACCGAGGGAGACCTCCTCCTATGCCTGTCTGTCTGTCTGTCTGTCTGTCTGTCTGTCTGTCTGTCTGTCTGTCTCTGTCTGTCTCAAATTGACTTGCCTAGAGCTGTCACTCACTCACTCACACGCACAAAGGAAAACACAGACAAACCAATATACGAGAGAGAGAGAGAGAGAGAGAGAGAGAGAGAGAGAGAGAGAGACTCAGAATGGGTTTAATACATGTTGCACTGACTGAAGATTGTATAGCCAGACAATATGCACAGCAGGACACAAACAAGGACATTTTTCATTTTTTGCACAAAAGTCACTTTGCACATTTTTTTGCACAAAAGGCAAACATGAACATCAATTTATTTATTGAAACTCCAGTGAATACATTCTCTCCCCTGAGCCATTTCATTGTCCAGTAAAATGTTTAGACTTAAGTCTAACAAGACTCAACGTTTATGTGTATACGCACATGCACCACGCACGCACGCACGCACACACACACACACACACACACACACACACACACACACACACACACACACACACACACACACACACACACACACACACACACACACAATAAATGTTCTAGCATTTATCCCATCCCTTGATGGAATGTAGCCTGAGTAAACAAGAATGTGACATCCGATTATCAGATTTGATCAGAATTGAAAAGAAAATATGATGTAGGCTAATCTGTTCCATACTATATTAACCCATTTTAGGCGGGAACCCCTTTTGGTGTTAGCATCATGTCCATGCTTTAGCTATTGTAGCGCCACCGAGTGGCGCGCTATGAGCTTGTAGGTCTGCTATGTTTTGAAAAATCGAAGAACGACTGACATAGAAACATAGCTTTTTCAGAAAAACTGTCAGGATGTAGAAGACATTTATAGAATCTGATCTCAGGTCAGAATGGAAAACTGACAGGATGTAGAAGACATTTATAGAATCTGATCTCAGGTCAGAATGGAAAACTGACAGGATGTAGAAGACATTTATAGAATCTGATCTCAGGTCAGAATGGAAAACTGTCAGGATGTAGAAGACATGTTTAGAATCTGATCTCAGGTCAGAATGGGTTAAGGGACCGTATCCTGTGTAGAGTATACCGTCTAATGGATGAGAGAACGAGGCTGGCGAGATAATCCAACTTCTTCATGTTCCCAAAAACACCATAGGCTTCTTATTGGACATTATGTTGTCCAATCAGAAAAGAGACAGAAAATTTACTTTTGGGGTTACAGAAAAGGTTACAAAAAAAATGTCCTGTTATGTTCTGGCATAAAAGTTATCAGACCTACAGAACAATAGTGTTTTGCCTCCAGCAACCACAACTATACAGTAATTATCTACCTGACTATCCTTACCTTATAGTCCCCAGTACCAACATCAGGAAAGTAGTTGGTCGGCGTGCTTTTAAATGTAAAGCTCCTGTCGACTGGAACAATCTCCCCAGTTCCCTCAGATCCATTAACTTTTAAAGTGTCTATCATTACTCATCTCCAAACACCATGCTCCTGTTTCTAAATGCCTCCGATTGTTCTGATTTTGTTCTCTCTTCTCTTACATCATGCAGCAAATTTACTATTTACTATTTGCTATTTACTACTTACTATTTACTATTTAACTAAGGTGCACGTACATGTTTGTACTTTGACAATGTTGTTAATGCATTCACATGTCTGTTATGAATGATGGCCTGTTGTTTGGCTTACGGTGTATGTTCGTCATCTTTACATCTTTACATACTTGTATCATTATACATGACTATATTGATTTATTGATACAATGTTGCAGCAGGTGAATAGGTGGGATGGGAGCGGCTAGTTTTAGGAGAGCTTTGTTGTTTGTTTTGTCCTCGATTATGTATGTATGTATGAATGTACTTGTTGTATTGTTCTGTATTTGCTGTATGTTGCTGGACCCCCTCGAAAACGAGATGATGTACATCTCAAGGGGATATCCTTTTCTCAATAAAGGTTCATATATGGAAATGTGTAGCATGCTGAAATTGCCATTGTCCTTGCATCTCATCGTCGTCCTCAGACGAGCCTCCATTGTTGCTCATCCCGGTTCTCCATACATCTATAGGCTATAGCCAGCTTGTCGGTACTATAGGCTACGTTGCGCTCCTGCATCTTTTCTTGAGTACAATCGTACATCCACCTATGTTAATGTTGGACCGACCGCCTCGTGGCTGATGCCAGTGTGTTGGTTCCCACAGCATCAGTTCGCTGGCTGGCAGCTCTTATTGGTGTCTTTGACAGTGTCCTGCTTATAGCTGTCTCTTAGCTGTCTCATTCTCCTGGATGCTATTTCACCCTCATGTATATAGGCCTACCAATAATCTCAAATAAAAATAAATCTCAAAATCGTGTTTGAAATGACTGCCTATACCAAAGATGTCATTCATATAGGCAGGTTTCTGAACTGTCCATAGCCCTCCACTGAGTGAAGTTCTCCTTTAACCCATTCTGAACGGGAACCCATGTTGGTGTTACCATCATGTAATGCTTTAGCTATTGAAAAATAGCAGATCTACAAGCTCATAGCGCGCCACTCGGTGGCGCGCTATGAGCTTGTAGGTCTGCTCATTATGACGGTGCATGTCCATAACGGAGCCTGTTGGAACTGCAGCCGCAGAGAAACAAACACTGCTTTTGTTTCTGCTTGCTTCTTCTGCGGCGCAAAACAGGCTTAAGAGGAACACATGCTGGTGGATTGAAAGCCTTTTCCTCCAGGATCCTAGAGGGAAGCAGTGGGGGGGGGGGGGGGGACGACACTCCCTGTGGCACTGGTACATATATATATATATATATATATCTTCATTCAATAATTAGGTGAAAAGAAAGAAAAGGAAGCTTTTATGGCTGAGGCAAGGCCACGAGAGAGAGAGGGGATTCGCCCGAAAGTCCAACGACGGCACATTAGTACGACCGGGAGGTGTCTCTGTATCGTTTGTGACAGTCAGTCATATATGATACATACACCGTTTCTAGTGAAAATGTATTCTAATTCAGCAGCAGTAACAATAGCGTTTTCTCTCAGTCAGTTGATTCTTCATATCCATATGAGTGAAACACAGTTCTTATTTGAGGCGATCTAAAATCCCCCCCTTTTTACAATGCAAATATAAAGTACATGAACCCGTGGATTTATAGCGCCCTCTACCGATATTGACGTCAGACTTCGGTGCTTCTATTCTACCATTTTATCATTAGTGTAGACCAACTGTATGAAGACACATTGAAAATGGGTGAAGTTTTCCGACCATTTTGGGGCGGGAACCCCTTTTGGTGTTAGCATTATGTTATGCTTTTGCTATTGAAAAATAGCAGATCTACAAGCTCGTAGCGCACCACCGAGTGGCGCGCTACGAGCTTGTATAGGTCTGCTATTTTTGAAAAATCGAAGAACGACTGACATAGAAACATAGCTTTTTCAGAAAACTGTCAGGATGTAGAAGACATTTTTAGAATCTGATCTCAGGTCAGAATGGGTTAAGAATGTCATCGTCCTGGTCACTAAACTGCCTCCCCCTGGCCAGCCGGGGCGCCTGATGGAGGGGAAAGGAACTGGTTGGAATAACGTGTTCCTTCCACGCGCTACGTCCAACCAGGGAAACTCCCCCCCTGTCAGGTGTAAAAGGAGCAACTTGGACACTCAGGCATGAAGGAAGCATTAGTTCAAGTCTGTTGCTCTCCCCTTGTCCCCCATATATGGGGACTAGGTTGGTGGAGGGTGTGTATAGAGCCCAGGATCACATTAGATGATTGACACAGGGGTGAAAAATGGGTTACAAAATTACGTGGGATAAAAAATATATATTAAAAAAAAAAAGAATGTCATCGTTCCTCCTCAAGCCTCGACTGAACCGTAAGTCATTCTGATTCCGTCGTTTCAAAGATCATCCCACTTTCAACGACATGTAGACAGGAGGAAGAGCCGGGATTCGAACCGCCGACCCATGGATCATTGGACGACCTGCTCTACCTCCTGAACCAGCAGTCGCCCCTAATAATATTATATCATTACGTTATATCTCATCTAACAGCATCAGGTGTAATGTCTATACTTCAGTGCCTTGTATGTATTGGACCTGTATACGCTAATTCAATGTTAGTAGCAAAATTACAGGCATGATGGACGCCACATGTCAGTTTAACATCGAAACAACAAAAAATATAATCACAGTGTCAGTGAGTAAATGTCAGCAAGCCAATCAATAAACAGTTAATGTCGGTCTACCAGTGTGGAAAACTCTGATAAATGACTCGAACGCTACAAATTGTGTAGAAATAGAGGAGTGGAAGCGCTGAGGGATCTGTTAGTGGCTCTTAGATGGGTGCTCTTTGGTGATACAGGGATCTGTTAGAGGCTCTTAGATGGTGTGCTCTTTGGTGATACAGGGATCTGTTAGAGGCTCTTAGATGGGTGCTCTTTGGTGATACAGGGATCTGTTAGAGGCTCTTAGATGGTGTGCTCTTTGGTGATACAGGGATCTGTTAGTGGCTCTTAGATGGTGTGCTCTTTGGTGATACAGGGATCTGTTAGTGGCTCTTAGATGGGTGCTCTTTGGTGATACAGGGATCTGTTAGTGGCTCTTAGATGGGTGCTCTTTAGTGATACAGGGATCTGTTAGAGGCTCTAAGATGGGTGCTCTTTGGTGATACAGGTAAAACCATATAGACAAAAAGGTATCCTTCCTCCAAGTTGTACTGCATGCTTGTCAAAATGTAAATTGCAGACTTGAAAAGAAAATAATCCAAGGCACTCCGTCTTTGGTGAAAGATTAAATAGTTTATTTGACGATGAGCAAGGCAAATAAATAACAATTTGTGTACATCATGAAGGTGTGGAGGAGGCTGTTTATGTCAGTGTAATACGACAGACACTAGCAGGCAGCAGATGCTGCTAAGGAAGGGACGTCTTAATTTCTCTAAACATGAAACGAATCCTTGTTTCCTACATTATTTTGGTCTCATTGTCCCTCCATGCATCCTCTCAGTGGGAGGGAGAAGATGCAATGACAAGAAGCCATTTAACAGTCATATAGGGCTCCATTTCCGTCACCGCTAAACCCCTTGGGCTGTATTTTGCGTGTCTTAAGTACCAGGTCTTATTCCCTAACTTGAGTAAACTAAAAGACCTGGAGGCATGGTCAATGCTCTTTGGCCACTCAGAATAGCCAAATGGCATTGATCAATCCTCCAGGTCTTTAGTTTACTCAAGTTAGGGAATAAGACCTGGTTACTTATGACACAAGCAAAATACAGCCCCTTATCTCTAAACTTCTTTGCCTTTTTTTAAAAAACTATTTTGAAAAACATGTTTGAATAGTTCAACTATAGCCAATCTACATTGACACGTTGTGTGAGTTTGTAGACTGGCCATTTTAGCTAATTCAAAAATGTTTTGCAAAATAAACAAATATTAAAAAAGGGCAAAGAAGTTTAGGTATAGGGGGTTTAGCGGCGACGAAAATTGAGCCCTTAGGATGTCATTTTGTAAAGAAAAGCATTGAAAGAGGACAGCGGTTGTCTGCAGACGCTAGGAAGAACGAAGCAGCACACTGAGATATCAAGCAGACAAGCCTACGTGAGACTCATAACATTTAAGACATTCTGACCTGAGATCAGATTAAAAAAAAAAAAGTCTGACAGTTTTCTGAAAAAGCTATGTTTCCATGTCAGTCGTTCTTCGATTTTTCAAAATTAGCAGACCTACAAGCTCGTAGCGCGCCACTCGGTGGCGCGCTATGAGCTTGTAGATCTGCTATTTTTTCAAATAGCTAAATCATAACATAATGCTATAACACCAAAAGGGGTTCCCGGCCCAAAATGGGTTAAGACATTTAATGACCCAGCCCAAACTAACCCCGGAGGTAGTCCCGAGCCACAGGGGAACTCAATAATGGATCGCCACAGGTGGACTCAAAATAGGTGCTCTCTTGTCGTTCGTTTATTCAGTGCACTCGGTGCGTTGTCGTTCGAAAATCCAGTGCGCTGCGCACCGGGTGTGCCCGCACTGAGCGACCCTACCCTGAAGCTGGGGTCGTCCACTGAGAGACCCTACCCTGAAGCTGGGGTCGTCCACTGAGAGACCCTACCCTGAAGCTGGGGTCGTCCACTGAGAGACCCTACCCTGAAGCTGGGGTCGTCCACTGAGAGACCCTACCCTGAAGCTGGGGTCGTCCACTGAGCGACCCTAACCCTGAAGCTGGGGTTGTCCGGTATGTGATTCATGTGAATGCGTCACAGCTGTGGTCGTTCGTAAATAAGGCACACTGTTTGACGTCACCGCCCACCACACTCAACAAACTGACCACATTCCCGGTGCGCATTTCCGAACGCACCCATAGACTCTCTATTGACAATGGGGACAACAGATAGGGACAAGTCCTGGACCGGAAGTAGGCATGCAGAAATGCATTATGGGACCCAGGCTTTAATGATCTTAAATCCCTTTATTTTAGATTGTTTTGTAGTAATCGTATACAACGTAAACATTACAGAGACGTTAGTTGTTACTGTACAATACGTTAAAACAGTTGGCATGTTGCACACAGCACGCCAATGTATTTCCAACTCCAGCTTGTCCATCTCTCCATCCAGGCTGCATGAATCCGTCAGCTGGGTTATCTTTTCTCCTCCTACCACCACGCAGCTCATCCCACTATAAAGGTATGCGTGGGAGTAGAGCTTTTTTATGCCCAGGTCTTATTTGCCATAACACCCAGTATTTGGCGCTGCACTGCGGCGACACAGGCATAAGGGCTATACGCTTGCATGCAGGCCCTTTTTGTCTAAGACTTAATGTCTTCCTCTGAGCTCTGGCTCTGGCCTCTGCTCTGCATGGCCTCTGGGTGTTAAAAAACGGAAAGTAAGTATACCACTATGTCATTCTGCAAAAACGACCCCCCCCCCCCCTCCCCCTCTCTCTCACACTGCGGCTCCCTGAAGTTTACAGAAGATGCCAGTCGCATTCAACGCCATCCATACACTATAGTATTTTGTTTACTACAGAGTTCACTATTGGCTTATAATGTAATAGCCACCTTTTGTCTGTGTATTTACCCGTTGTGTTTTCATCATGTCTCCCTTATTTCCCTTCTCTGTCTTATAATAACTCCCGGGGCAGACGCTGATCATTTCTTTATTCGCCCTTTTTTTCCCCTCGATTTCATGGCTTTTATTTTGTCTGTTGTCGGAAATTGTTTCTTTTCCCGAAAACCAACCTTGCCTTCAGGGGAGGAGGTGGGAGGACAGGACGAAGGAGACAGACAGAGGAATCATGGGTGACTGCATGACCAATAATAAAGAACCGTGAACCTTGAACATGAGCGCTCGAGTGCTCGGTTTCTTGCCCCCTCAATGTCGTAACTCTTTCTATTAGATGCAGCTCTCTGCTTGGGCACAGTATAAGAACCATGACACTGACGCAGCGTGCCATGTGGGACGTGCCGACAAGCAGCCTGGCAGGGAGCTGCAGATATGATGGCATGGCAGGTGGAGGTCAGAGGGCAGAGGTCAGAGGCCAGAGTATGACTGACAGCAGACAGGAGAGGTGGGATGGAGAAGAGCCCTATAGCTCTGGGCCACACTGAGCTGCTAAAGGGCGCTTTCTACTTGGTTGGGCACCGGTGTCCCGTGTGTCACAGGTTGTCCCCTATACACCGGTGTCCCGTGTGTCACAGGTTGTCCCCTATACACCGGTGTCCCGTGCGTCACAGGTTGTCCCCTATACACCGGTGTCCTGTGCGTCACAGGTTGTCCCCTATACACCGGTGTCCTGTGTGTCACAGGTTGTCCCCTATACACCGGTGTCCCGTGTGTCACAGGTTGTCCCCTATACACCGGTGTCCCGTGCGTCACAGGTTGTCCCCTATACACCGGTGTCCTGTGCGTCACAGGTTGTCCCCTATACACCGGTGTCCTGTGTGTCACAGGTTGTCCCCTATACACCGGTGTCCCGTGTGTCACAGGTTGTCCCCTATACACCGGTGTCCCGTGTGTCACAGGTTGTCCCCTATACACCGGTGTACCGTGTGTCACAGGTTGTCCCCTATACACCGGTGTCCCGTGCGTCACAGGTTGTCCCCTATACACCGGTGTCCCGTGCGTCACAGGTTGTCCCCTATACACCGGTGTCCTGTGCGTCACAGGTTGTCCCCTATACACCGGTGTCCTGTGTGTCACAGGTTGTCCCCTATACACCGGTGTCCCGTGTGTCACAGGTTGTGCCCTATACACCGGTGTCCTGTGTGTCACAGGTTGTCCCCTATACACCGGTGTCCTGTGTGTCACAGATTGCCCCCTATACACCGGTGTCCTGTGCGTCACAGGTTGTCCCCTATACACCGGTGTCCTGTGCGTCACAGGTTGTCCCCTATACACCGGTGTCCTGTGTGTCACAGGTTGTCCCCTATACACCGGTGTCCCGTGTGTCACAGGTTGTGCCCTATACACCGGTGTCCTGTGTGTCACAGGTTGTCCCCTATACACCGGTGTCCTGTGTGTCACAGGTTGTCCCCTATACACCGGTGTCCTGTGTGTCACAGATTGCCCCCTATACACCGGTGTCCTGTGTGTCACAGGTTGTCCCCTATACACCGGTGTCCCGTGTGTCACAGGTTGTCCCCTATACACCGGTGTCCCGTGCGTCACAGGTTGTCCCCTATACACCGGTGTCCCGTGCGTCACAGGTTGTCCCCTATACACCGGTGTCCCGTGTGTCACAGGTTGTCCCCTATACACCGGTGTCCCGTGCGTCACAGGTTGTCCCCTATACACCGGTGTCCCGTGCGTCACAGGTTGTCCCCTATACACCGGTGTCCCGTGCGTCACAGGTTGTCCCCTATACACCGGTGTCCCGTGTGTCACAGGTTGTCCCCTATACACCGGTGTACCGTGTGTCACAGGTTGTCCCCTATACACCGGTGTACCGTGTGTCACAGGTTGTCCCCTATACACCGGTGTCCCGTGTGTCACAGGTTGTCCCCTATACACCGGTGTACCGTGTGTCACAGGTTGTCCCCTATACACCGGTGTACCGTGTGTCACAGGTTGTCCCCTATACACCGGTGTACCGTGTGTCACACACCGAGAATAGCCACTCTATACAAGCTCACAGCGCAGATTGTCGACGATTGATCATTTCCTGACCAGATTTGACTGAGAGCCTGCCATCGCGCAAACTATTTTTTTTTCTTCCCAAAATGAGTTAATAGCACTGCAGGCAGACTCTTCAGAGCATACTAGAGCATGTCTGAAATAAGTGTCAGAGCTGAAATCGACATGCAAATATGAAATAAATGCATGCCACCGAGTGGCGCGCTATGAACTTTTTGAAAAATCGTAAAAATGCGGCACAAATCTTTGAATAGGTATATATTCTTTCAGGCCTGAATAGATTAAACATGTGTAATGTTAGAGACCACAGAAGTGAACGTTTCAAGCCTGTTTTCTCAACTCGCTGTTTCTCTGCAAGATATTACTCTATAATCTTCTTTGATAGCCACATGAATTTCAAGTTTCATGTAAAGAAGGTCACCCAGTCCTGTTTTTTCCACTTACGTAACATCTCTAAAATAAAACCACTCCTCTCCACTCAAGACTTAGACAAATTAATTCATGCTTTCATCTCTTCCCGACTCGACTACTGTAATGGACTATATACTTCCCTCTCCGCATCATCTATTCATCAACTACAATTAATTCAGAACACAGCCGCCAGGATTCTTACAAACACCAATCGCAGATCACATATCACACCGGTCCTCGCTTCACTTCACTGGTTACCCATTAAATCCAGAATCAATTTCAAAATCATTTTAACAACTTATAAGGCGTTACATGGGCTGGCCACCCTACATCTCAGACCTTCTGCTTCAAAAACAAAATACAAGATCACTCCGGTCCTCAGACAAGGGCCTACTGAAAATTCCGGCGACTAAACGCGTAACCAAGGGCGACCGGGCATTTGCCGTAGCTGCTCCCACACTGTGGAATGCCCTCCCCCTTTTTATAAAGAATGCAGAGTCTGTTGACATTTTTAAGAAGTCACTGAAAACATATCTATTTCGTTTGTATTTTGAGCTGTTATTTGTCGCTTTTAATTGATTGTTTTTTACTTTGTTGTACAGCACTTTGTAACTGATGTTTTGAAAAGTGCTTTATAAATAAAATGTACTTACTTACTTACTAAGCCATATCTCCAAAACTGGTGGGTCAAACTGAACAACCAATATGACAATTTGAAGCTATATGATTTTCATATGACATGAAAAAGGAAAAAACAATGTCAGGCCCTCCATCAAATCTGGTCACATTTTGTCCTCATTTCCTTTATGATTATTGCAACAATTATGCCGAATGTTGTCATAGGCTTAGAATATTGCTTCACGTATTGAATGCCGTATAAGTCAACAAATTATGTGGTTCATTACTAGACAACAAACACCACAGGAATTGAGTTGGGAACATCTCCTTAGTGATTATTGTCCTCCTCGGAATGCATCGATACCCAAAAGATTTATACTGGGGAGTGCTAGGACTTGGCTGAAAACCTGGCTGTGGCCCCAGTGCACAATCCATACGTGTGGAGGAATGAAAACCTGGCTGTGGCACCAGTGCACAATCCATAAAGGAGGGGTTAGCATTGAGCTGATTGCATGGACATGATCTGCCTGTTTTCCATGTTTGGAGCCTCTGGCCTCTGGGTGTTAAAAAAATGGAAAGTAAGTAAGTATCCCACTATGTCATTCTGCAAAAATGATCCCCCCTCCCCCTCTTTCTCACATGCAGACACTGGCGGCTCCCTGAAGTTTACAGAAGATGCCAGTCGCATTCATACACTATAGTATTTTGTTTACTACAGAGTTCACTATTGGCTTATAATGTAATAGCCACCTTTTGTCTGTGTATTTACCCGTTGTGTTTTCATCATGTCTCCCTTATTTCCCTCTCTGTCTTATAATAACTCCCGGGGCAGACGCTGATCATTTCTTTATTCGCCTTTTTTTTCCCTCGCTTTTATTTGTCTGTTGTCGGAAATTGTTTCTTTTCCCGAAAACCAACCTTGCCTTCAGGGGAGGAGGTTGTGGGAGGACAGGACGAAGGAGACATAGGAATCATGGGTGACTGCAAGCTGGGAGGACGATATGGATAAGATAGGTGCATGCGTGCGTGCGTGCGTGCGTGCGTGCGTGCGTTCAGGGATATCCTTTAGATATGAGTGTCATTATTTGTGGTTGATCTGGGCTGACTCTGACATCTGTCTTGATGATGATTGATGAGGATGTATTAGAATAGATGGAGGTTGTAACGTGAGAGACATGAATAAACAGTTATAGACAATAATATACACTACTGTTGTCTAACTTTAAACCATGAAACAAATAACTGGATTGACAGCATCTCCATAAGTATAGGGTGCAGCCATTGCTGCTGTCTTAGACGAATTGATGTGATTTGAACAAGGTTTTGTCAATTAGCTTAATTAACTTTGACGGCGCAGTTGTTTGTCTTCACAATTCGGTGATTGGAGTGACACGTGGGCCCCATTAACCCATTTAGACCTGAGATCAGGTTCTAAAAATGTCTTCTACATCCTGAGAGTTTACTGAAAAAGCAATGTTTCTATGTCAGTCGTTCTTTGATTTTTCAAAAATAGCAGAACTACAAGCTCGTAACGTGCCACTCGGTGGCACGCTACAAGCTTGTAGATCTGCCATTTTTCAATAGCTAAAGCATAACATAATGCTAACACCAAAAGGGGTGTAAAGCAACAAGTGTGTAAAGTGTGTAAAGCAACAGGATACACCTGAAAACAATGATGTATTACTTACTCTTAGTATAGCCTATACCAGCCATATCCTTTAAGAACTGCTTTATTTTGTATTCAGTAATACCAACACTATTGTTGTTGACCCAGTGCAACACTCCCTATATTTCTCTGCATAAACATGATTGCTGTAGGTTGTGTTGTGTCCTAATAAGATACAGTAGGTTGTGTTGTGTACTAATAAGATACAGCGTCAGCATCTATCTATAAATTACACTAAAGCCTGTTTGTATACAGGATGTGTACATGTAATTGTGTGTGAGTGTGTGCACGCACGCATGTGTGTGTGTGTGTGTGTGTGTGTGTGTGTGTGTGTGTGTGTGTGCGTGCGTGCGTGCGTTGGCATCCTATGTGGATCACTCAGAGATCACACCGTAACATCCATGGCCTAGAAACTGCCAGAGAACTACAGTCTCAGCACACTGTGAGATATATGAGGGTGGCACTGCATAGCGTGCACACACACACACACACACACACACACAGAGAGAGAGAGAGAGAGAGAGAGAGAGAGAGAGAGAAGCTATTTTTCTCTTGTGTGTTTTTCAGGCCAACAACAATTAATCCAAGGTGGTCTTTCTGTTTAAAGGCGCAGTGAAATGAAAAAGACGTTTTTCACACTTTTAGACCATATCCGTGGTCATCATATGGGCATACCTAACAATGGATGCCAAAAAAATGGGAAAAATTCTCATTTCTGTGTGTTTTTATATCAAAGGTCCATAAAAACGATTGTATTATTTATTTATTAAAACGAAAACGTGCTGCGTGATGACGTGTAGAGATACACATCGATAAAAGCCAATAAAAATGAAGCTCACCAGTTTAATTCCCCATGTCTGCGCATCCATGCAACACAGCTGCTTCTGATTACAGATTACTCCGTTTTTATTTCCATTCAAGATAACATTCAGACAGTGTATTACTCGGTTTCAACTTAATCATCACGCTAAAATATGTTTCTGAAAACATTATAGGGTAGAAATAAGCCACATAACAGTAAACTGGTTGTGCTGGGCGACCGTCTGATTTGTAAACAAACACATACCACGCTGTAGCGCATAGCATAGCTACCGTCCCTAGCTACCGTCCCATCGCCTGAAGGGATGCGACACTCTGATTGGTTCAGAAACTTCAGACCGGTGTTTCATGTGGAAACACCATTTTCATGTTGTTCACCATTTCCGTTTCACTGCGCCTTTAATGCAGGCACAGAACCACACATATCTCTCTCTCTCTCTCTCTCTCTCTCTCTCTCTCCCTCCCTCCCCCTCCCTCCCTCTCTCTCCCTCCCTCCCTCTCTCTCTCTCTCTCTCTCTCTCTCTCTCTCTCTCTCTCCCCCTCCCTCCCTCTCCCTCTCTCTCTCAATTGATAACTGTTCCCTGGTGTGACCCAGCGTTCAGTAATGATTCAAGTAGAAAAACCTTCAGTGAACGAGCTGTGTTCAGGTATGTTTAGCTACATATGCCACATCCATAATATCATGCTCCTCATGCTGAATCCTAAATATCCTAAATATAATCCTGCATGTCCTAAATAATATAAGTGTTTTTCCCCCCCTGCTCCATTAATTATTACAGTATAGGCTACTATGCTTTATGCAGGCTACACAAGTACAGATTCAGTGCATTGTGTTGACGTGTTGATTAGTGTGCCTGTCATTTGTGTCATTTTGCATCAAGTCTACCTCATCTGTATTTATGTATTTATATATACTGTATGTAGTATGTATGTATAGTACAGTATGTATGTATGTATGCGTGCGTGCGTGTGCGCGTGTTTTCGTTTTCTTTTTTTTAATGGCCCAGATAACTGTCTTTTTCAGTGTAAACATCATCAATGGTGCATGTGGTGAGACTGCAGCACATGCATACCCCTTACAACATGCACACATACAGTATGCATCTACTGTACAATTTACAATTTAGGCATTTAGCAGACGCTCTTAATCCAGAGCGATTTACAGTAAGCGAGAACAAAACAACGCAAAAATGTCTTCAGAGTGACTTACATTAAGCAAAAACAAAGCATGGCATACATCACATTATATAAAAAGTAGTTGTCATGAATCATGTATAAACTAAGAACGTAACAGTGGAGTATCTATGTATACACACTATACTATATTATATATCATACAATATACATGTGTACTATAAAGTGCTATGACTACATACAATGCTATTCTAGTGCTGTCTACGTAGCAAGCGGACGATTGGGAGTGATGCTGCAGTTCTGACTGTGATGGGAAGTGCATTCCATAGTTTTGGAGCCAGAAGGGAGAAGAGTTTGGGACGTGTGGAGCGTTGTTGTCCCGGCGTTTTTAGTGTACCACACAGGACAACCTTTGAAGGGATCCCATACATATAAATAGTCCATATGGTTCCATATGTCCAGGATTTCCAGAAGTCAGATATACTTTACTTCAGTGGTTCCCAAACTTTTTCACGTCAAGGACCCCAGAATTGACACTTATCACCCCCGTTAGAAAATATACGCCAAGGACCCCCATGAGAGAAGATATTTACAGTGATTCTCAACCAGTTCATTGTCAAGGACCCCCACGGTTTGACCTGAATTATAGCATGGACCCCTAATCTAATGGCATTTCTATCTCTGGGACCCCAATTTATATTGTATAGACATAAATATTTTTTACTTTTAACATCTTACTAAGCTGGGATGACCAGATCTTATATGCATGTCATTGCAGGCTGACCAGGCCATACCTTTCCTAGTTTGAAAGTCCTTTTGGGAAGAAGATTTAAATATATGAACCCAAATACTTGTAGTCATCAACCTGTTTCAGAGGAGGGTTTTTGTAATGTGGTTATTGTTGGATTTGCATAATATTTACATATTCAGTTTTCGTCTCGTTGAGATAAAGCGCTCGTCTTACTTGTTATTATCTCTGGGAGAGAGAGAGAGAGAGAGAGAGAGAGAGACAATGTGCATACAGCGTACAGATGGATACTACTGTCATGGAGACGGGCACGTCAGAGCAAATGAAGGTGACCTCGTAGTCTATCGTCCAAATGGCAACATTGTCATTAACAATGAGGGCTAATGAGCAGATCAGATTCTTAATGAGGTGCATTCATTAAGTGTGTGTGTGTGTGTGTGTGTGTGTGTGTGTGTGTGTGTGTGTGTGTGTGTGTGTGTGTGCGTGTGCATGTGCGTGCGTGTGCGTGCGTGCGTGCGTGCGTGCGCGCACATCATTAAACATACTATAGCTGATGTCCTGCATGTGTTTAACCCATAGACTGTAACAAATATGGACAAAGCGTTCTCCGGGTCTAACATGAACGTAAAATGAAGCCTGTCAGTCCTTGTATTGTAAATCGCCATCTTTCTAGATCTGTTTTGGCCCAGCTGGCCCATTGGCTGGCCCAGACAACGAGGCGGGACTTCCCCCCTTCTTCTCCGTTGGTTTTTATTTTGACTCGAGTGGGTGGGGAATCCCGATCATACTGTAACGGTAGCCACGCCCCTCAGAACATAGACGACTTTATGGTCAATTTTTTAATAAATGGGACCATAATTTTCCAAAAAGAATGTTATGACATTATAAATGAGACTTTAAACTAGTGACTGGAAGCAGAAAGTATTCATGACCATGTTTATTAAGGTAATACAGTCTAGGTGAAGTTGGGCCCAAATGCATGGACTTCTATGGGGCTATGGGTTTTTCTGGGCCCAATGACAGCGCCACAACAGGCCATTATATGAACTTTCAGGAAATCCCGATTCCCTTAGTGGCTTCACAAAATATCTGTCTGACTGCCCCCCTGGTTTAACCACTTGAACCCCAGCATCCATGTTCTGGGGAGAACATCCATGTTCTGGGGAGAACATCCATGTTCTGGGGAGAACATCCTTGTTCTGGGGAGAACATCCATGTACTGGGGAGAACTGGGGAGAACATCCATGTTCTGGGGAGAACATCCATGTTCTGGGGGGAACATCCATGTACTGGGGGGAACATCCATGTTCTGGGGAGAACATCCATGTTCTGGGGAGAACATCCATGTTCTGGGGGGAACGTTCTGGGGGGAACATCCATGTTCTGGGGTGAACATCCATGTTCTGGGGTGAACATCCATGTTCTGGGGGGAACATCCATGTTCTGGGGAGAACATCCATGTTCTGGGGGGAACATCCATGTTCTGGGGAGAACATCCATGTTCTGGGGGGAACATCCATGTTCTGGGGGGAACATCCATGTTATGGGGAGAACATCCATGTTATGGGGAGAACATCCATGTTCTGGGAGGAACATCCATGTTCTGGGGGGAACATCCATGTTCTGGGGAGAACATCCATGTACTGGGGGGAACATCCATGTTCTGGGGAGAACATCCATGTTCCGGGGGGAACACATCACAATGCGCTGTATCACATGTCTTTTGGTTGAAGACATTTTGCGTTGTTTTGTTCTCGCTTACTGTAAATCGCTCTGGATTAAATTAAATTGCCTAAATTGTAAATTGTTGATAGAAAAGAAAGCGGTCCAAGTACAGAGGTTACTAGTTCACTAGTCTATAGGGTTTAAGGGGTTAATAGTTGTTATTCCCCCCCGCACAGCTTTCGAGGGAAGAGTAACACGCTTTAACCCATTTCATCCTGAGGGCAATTCTATACAAATGGCTTCTAAAACCTGACAGTTTTCTGAAAAACCCTATGTTTCTATGTCAGTGGTGCTCAACCTTTTCATGTCAAGGATCCCCGTAAATATATGTATTTTGCTGCCGACCCCCATCTGAAAATATGTTGTTGATCCAGCTAGGGACCCCAGCCAGCAGCAAAGATTTGAGTTAAAAACGTTCTCTCTGAAAGAATATATACATTCAAAGATTTGAGTTAAAAACGTTCGCTCTGAAAGAATATATACATTCAAAGATTTGAGTTAAAAACGTTCTCTCTGAAAGAATATATACATTCTAAGATTTGAGTTCAAAACGTTCGCTCTGACAGAATATATACATACAGTACATTAATTTGCGCCACATTCTTGCGATTTTTCGAAAATAGCAGACCTACAAGCTCGTATAGCGCGGCACTCGGTGCCGCACTATGAGCTTGTAGATCTGCTATTTTTCCAATAGCTAAAGAATAACATTATAACACCAAAAGGGGTTCCCGCCCAGAATGGTATAAAGTAGGCCTAGAAGCATGTGCTCCTTCCCTAGAAGACGACGACGGCTGAGCCGGGATGACGGAGCTTGAAACTGTTTCATGGAGTGCTTAAAGTCTAAACCCCTGCAGACAAACATGACAACGGAGCGAACGCTTTGTGGGATTATAAACCAGCTAAAACTAACTCTCTCTCTCTCTCTCTCTCTCTCTCTCTCTCTCTCTCTCTCTCTCTCTCTTCTTTCACTGTGATTTAATAAAAGGCAGCAGAATAAAGGGCTTACACTCGAAAGCCAGTCATGCAGTGAGCGAGGAAAGTAGAAATAAATAGCCTGTTATAATCATCACACACTCACGCGCGCGAGCGCACACACACACACACACACACACACACACACACACACACACACACACACACACACAACCAAACATGCACAAATAAAGTGAGTAATCGCAAAGATGGAAAGTCGTTAAGTACATTTACTCAAGTACTACTATACTTAAGTAAAGTGTCGAGATACAAATTTCCCTTTTAATTTAAGCCAATGTTTAACTTTTTTAATCCACTGCATTAATTTATAACTTAGCATAATAAGAAATAAAACATAATCAACTAATTCATTAGGACATATTATTATTATGGATTAAAGCTATAAGACATTAAAATATTTGGCCCTCTGAAGGAAAACAATGACCTCGACTCCTTCTCCACATCCTTTGTGATGCCCTTAACCCATTTTGGGTGGGAACCCCTTTTGGTGTTTTAAACATTACATGTACATTACATTACATTGGAGCCCTGATGAAACACTTTGAACGAGCCGTGTTGTGTGAAGGTCACGCTTAACAGCGTGACACTGAAAGACACTTAAACGTTTAGGCCAGCGTTTCCGTTTTTTTAGCCCGATCCATTTTCATTGGTCATCATGACTAAGGGCGCGTTCGGAAATACCGCACCGGAGAGCACTCGCCTATTAGTTTGCATTGGACAGTGCGCTCAGTGCGCAGTTTCCGAACGCGCCCTAAATATCCCTTCTTCTTTTTTTTTTCTTTTTGAGTGGTGCAACCACTCCAAGGAACAGCAATGTCCGTGTGTCCGTGTGTTCACCTATGTGTTCACCCACAAATGTGTTCATTAATGAGCACCCGTATAATGAGTACCAGTAGGGGCGCTGTTTGCCAGAAACAGAGAGAGAGAGACTGCAGTGCTGCACTGTTGCCTGCTAATGGGAGAGAGAGAGAGAGAGAGAGAGAGAGAGAGAGAGAGAGGGGGGGGGGGGGAGAGAGAGAGAGGGGAGTTGCACCACTCGGTTCACACAGGTGTGATTTGTTTTATGTTTCCTACACACGAAATAATTAATATGTCAAAATATTTTTAAAATGCAGAAAAAAAGTATATATTTTTTCATTTTCCAAAAGAATTTCCGCACTAAATAATAAAGACATTCCATGAAATCTTTTAAGAAATGGTGAAAATAGTAAGCTTACAACATGTCTCTCACACACACACACACACACACACACACACACACACACACACACAACACACGGACGGAGTGCAAAACATACTCTCTGCCCTTCGGCCTGGTGGAGACAATAAAATAAATACTGTACTCACTGGAGCAAAGCAGAACAGGACAGCTTATAGAAAGGTACAAGTTGTTCTGTCATAGTCATAGAATTGCATTTATTTTCTTGTGGAGATTAAACCATTCCTGCCAAAGTACAGTATAGGCCTATTGTGTGTGTTGGTGCAGTCATGTGTTGCCAAGACATGTTGCCAATTTCTTCTGTAGTTGTTCAGGGCCTCCGGAAATGACACTTTAAAGATACTGGAATAATCTATAATACGGTGTAGCAGAACGTCTCTAAATGTTTTGATGAATTGAACAAGGTGGACCCTCTTGTAAACAAGTGTAATGCTACGTATATCGGGTCGTCCACTCACAGTTAACAGTCTTTGCAGAATTACAGAATTACAGTAAATTGCAAGCACTCAATACAAACTGTTAATAAATATTTCAATCAATCAATCAACAGATGATGTATAGACTCAATTTATATGCAAAATACGATAAGGGTATCGCAACAGGCCCACCTTTGCAGGTACTCGCTCCTGCGCCATCTGTGGGCCAGTGGCCTCGCTCTCTCCGTCTCTCCTTCCCTCAAGGCACCGACGGGACTCTGCATGGCAGGGGCGTCCTCCTCCCTGAGCCAAGACTAGGCTTGACCGCATACCTCGAATAGACAGGAGTTGGGTGGCTTCAGCAGGTTATCAAATGGGCACCCCCCTTCACTGGTGTTTCGTTGATTTAAGCCCATGACACCTCGGAGGGGCTCAACGGCAGATCCAGCGTCCTGGCTCTACCCCCGCTGAACACCACCCAACTCTATGTCTTTAGTCCTTCAGTAGGCCGGCTCTGCCACCGCACCTCTCTTTGTATCCAGATCCACCGTGATGCTTCCTCTGCCCGCTTAGTGATGTTGGCTACCAGCCGTTTCCTAGCAAGCCCTTCGATCCCCAGCAGTCCGAGGGCTCTCCATAGCGACTGTCCGGCAAAGCCCCTGCAGCTCACCTCCACCGGCAGATTCCAGGCCTTCCATCCGTTTTGCTGGCTCTCGAGGATGAGAGCTTGGTATTTCTTGAGCTTGCGCTCGTACGCTTCCTCCATCCTCTCTTCCCAGGGTACCGTCAGCTCGATAAGCATCACCTGTTTGGTACCTTTAGACCAGAGGACAATATCTGGTCTCAGGCTAGTGTGGGCTATCTCCTCTGGGAATTTGAGCTGCTTCTTCAGGTCGGCCCGCATCTCCCAGTCGCTTGCCGTGGCCAGGACCCCTTTGCTCCTCCCTCCTGCTGCTGCGCTTTCTCCTGCCCTGACAAAATGGATAAAGCGGGGCCCATTAGAAAGCTTTCTTGACCTTGTCCTTGCCAGCTCGACACCCTCTGCCAACTGTGTTAGGATCTGATCGTGTCGCCACCGGAACTTGCCATCTGCTAAGCTTGAGCGACATGAAGAGAGGACATGCTCGAGGTTAGCTATCCTTCCGCAGAGCGTGCAGCTAGGGCTCGCTACCAGTCCCCATGTGTGGAGATTTGATGGAGTAGGCAGGACATCATATACCGAACACAACAGGAACTTGATCCGGTGGCCTTCCATGCTCCAGATGTCCTGCCAGGTTAGAGCCCTCTCTCTTACACTCTCCCATCTTGTCCAGCTGCCTTGTTTCCTCATGGCTACAGCCTTGACATGCCGGTTTTCCTCCTCAGCCTTTCGGACCTCTCTCTGCACCATGCCTCGCCGCTCCTTTGGGTCAGCTTTGTTCCAGCTTGTTCTGGTGGAGCAACCCAGACCCATCCTTCCCTGGGCTACTGACCCAACGAGGTCAGCATGATGCAGTCGATCTTCGGCTTCCTTCAGTGCTCTGCTGGCTGACCACTTTCGGCCTGTCCTGACAACAATGCCTGCCTCACGTACTCTCTCGTCTTTGCTGTCTCGTAGCATCATGGCCTGGCGTGTTTTTGTCGCCTTGTACTCCTCCACCACGGATGTTATTGGCAGCTGTAGCTTGCTGCCTGTGCTGTACAGGCCAATGGAGCAGAAGCTTCTTGGGACGCCCAGCCATCTCCTCAAGTAGGTGTTCAGCTTTCTCTCCAGCCCCTCAACTGTGGAGACAGGTACCTCATAAACCAGGAGTGGCCAGAGCAGTCTGGGGAGCACCCCATGTTGGTAACCCCAGGCCTTGTACTTGCCCGGCAGGCCACTCTTCTCCAGAGATTTCATCCAAGTCTCTGCTTGGATAAGCATCTCCTTCACACTCTGCCTGTCATTGAGGTCATTTCTGTACCACTTCCCCAAGCACTTCACAGGTTTCTCTTGGACAGTTGGGATGATGTTCTCCCCAATCTTGAATCGAAACCGGTCCTGGACACGCCCCTTCTTCAGTACTAGGCTTCTGGATTTTGCTGGTTTGAACTCCATCCTTGCCCAATTGGTGAGCTCAATCAAGTCCTCCAAAATCCATCTTCCTTCTGGCACTGACCTTGCTGTGATGGTGAGGTCGTCCATGAATGCTCTGATCGGCAACATCTGGACGCCACTTGCAAGTACTGCACCTCGACGCAACTTCTCTGCTGACTTGACGAGAAGGTTCATCGCTGCGGAAAACAGAATCACTGAGATTGTGCAGCCAGTGACAATGCCCACCTCTAGTCTCTGCCAGTCAGTGGTGAATTCTCCGCAGGTGAAACGCATGTTGAATCTGTCAAAGTAGTGCTGCAAGAGCTTCTGGAATCGCTCTGGGATATGGTAGGTCTTCAGAGTCAACTCGACTAGCTTGTGGGGTATCGTTCCATAGGCATTTGTTAGATCAAGCCATAGAACTGCCAGGTCACCGTGGTTTCTCTTTGCGTCCTCAATGATCTTGGAGATGACGCTGGTGTGTTCAAGACAGCCGGATACCCCTGGAATGCCACCTTTTTGAACCGAAGTGTCCATGTAGTCATTGTCCAACATGAAGGTGGTCAACCTCTTCGCCAGAATCCCCAGAAAGATCTTAGCTTCCACGTTGAGAAGCGAGATGGTACGGAATTGCTTAATCCCTGTAGAGTTTTCTTCCTTAGGGATGAAGCACCCCTCAGCAACCAACCAGTCATCAGCAAGGAAGTTCTTTCTCCATGCCACTGTCAGTAGCTTCCAGAGTCGTTTCCTGAGACTTTCGCAATGCTTGTAAACGTTGTACTGGATGCCGTTTGGCCCTGGGGCTGACTTTCCCCTTGCCTTTTTGAGAAAGCTGTTGACTTCCTGCCAGGTTGGTTCCCCTACCTTGAAGGGGATAGTTGGTTCAGCTGGTTTGATGAGCCTCTCCATCTCCTCTAAACTGTCCTCCCTTCTGGGATCATTGTGGACCTGACGAAGGTGCTCCTCCACTTCTTCCTTTGTTGCTTTCAACTCCCCTGATCTTTTGTCGCCCAGGAGTTTCGACAGGTAATTGAATGGATTCTTAGTGAAGTTTGCCCTTTCCTTCAAGCGACGCTTCCTGTCCCTGCGGTGACACTCTGCTCGGCGCAAGATCTTAATGCGCTCTCTCAAGTTGTCTCGAATTTCTGTGATAGCTGGTCTCTCATCTGCTGTTGCTTCGCGAAAGGCCTTCTTAATCCTCCGCAGATCCGCTCTAAGGCTTGCTATTTCCTTCAGGCGTCTGTTTTCCTGGGGCTGGATGTTTACTCTACGTTTCAGCTCTTTCTTTCCGAAGCGATCAGCACCCATGCTCCAGATAATCGAGGACATGGCCTTGAGCTTCTTCCCCACATCTCCTGCGATGGCTGCTTCCAGCATCTGGTCCGCATCACGATCGAACATCTCCCATTCTTTCCTTGCAGCTGCAGTTGGCCAGTTGACTCGTTCTTTCCGAACGTCTCCAGAACGAGTGTTCTGACCAGGCCGTCTGGTATCCTGAATGACTTCCCTCTCACTCTGGTGCCTTGCCGCCTCCGTCACACCAGCGATGCTGCTCCTGACCCCCTCTTCATCATGTGCCTGGAGATTCTGGGGACTGTGGTTTGTGTCCTGCCCCAGCCTCTCCTCCGACTCACCAGGTTGCCCTGTGCGTTGCACATTACTTTTAGGATTCAAGCACTTCATCATTCTCTGGTGTATCTTCAGACCCTTCTCATTTTTGCATTTCTTCCCACATCGGCAGACCCGGGATAAATCGCTAGGCTGTTCCATAGTCGATTGTCCGTCAAGGGTGGTCATAACATTGGTCTGTCCTGTGGGTCGATCATCCTCCCCCGCTCTCGCACGACCCCGGGGGTATCTTTTTATATACCTTTCCATAGCGATTATTGGTGGGTTCCTCCTCACGGAGGATGTGCTTCGGCTTGCCAAGCCTCCGCACCCCGGCTCTGGTCTTTCCCAAATGTCAGCAGTCTTTCCTCGCTGTCACCGTTCTTCCTCGGTTGCCAACTTGTCTTTCCAAGTGGTCACTGGGTCTACCAGAGAAGAATATGCAAAATACGATAAGGGTATCGCAACAGGCCCACCTTTGCAGGTACTCGCTCCTGCGCCATCTGTGGGCCAGTGGCCTCGCTCTCTCCGTCTCTCCTTCCCTCAAGGCACCGATGGGACTCTGCATGGCAGGGGCGTCCTCCTCCCTGAGCCAAGACTAGGCTTGACCGCATACCTCGAATAGACAGGAGTTGGGTGGCTTCAGCAGGTTATCAAATGGGCACCCCCCTTCACTGGTGTTTCGTTGATTTAAGCCCATGACACCTCGGAGGGGCTCAACGGCAGATCCAGCGTCCTGGCTCTACCCCCGCTGAACACCACCCAACTCTATGTCTTTAGTCCTTCAGTAGGCCGGCTCTGCCACCGCACCTCTCTTTGTATCCAGATCCAGATGAATACAGTGAAGTATACGATGTTGAGTACAGAAAACAGTGAGTGCAGCTTATTGTATTGCAGTGGATTAAACGTATAACCAGTGCAGAACAATCTTTTTTTCTTTAATAGAGCTCGCTCACCCTGTGTCTCTGTGCGTGCGTGTGTGCGTACTGTGTGCGTGTGTGAGCGTTGAAATACAACAGCCTTAAGGCACAATTGCCTGACAGAGGAATTAAAGCAATGACTGCAGTGAGCTAATTAAACACGCTGTGATGTCCTCATCAATATTAACAGCTAATCACCACAACAGCACTGATTACCGCTGAGAACTAAGTAAAGAACCGGAGGAGGGGAGCGGAGATGAGACGAGACCTGAGACAATGTTGATTAGAGACTGTGCATAATATAGCATGTCATTTGCACTGAAAAAGTAAGGTGCAAATTAATTAATTCAGAAGAGAATCCCGTTGCGTCTATTGTGTCGATATTGTGACGTCACTATATCACTGTTTTCTTTTGTTTTTCATTGACTGTCACGGTTTCAGCCTCCATGAGGAAGAAACCCTAGATACAAAGGTGACGACATCATTGCACATAACAACCACACCGAGGGGTCTACTGTATAATGAAGTATACTGACACCACATAAACACATGCGGAAATGAACAAAATAAAAACAAAATCACGGCACCCCATCTTTAAAGTGAATGAGCTGTGTTGGTTTGCAGGCACTACAGGGGAAACAGAACCCTTAGGCCTCATGCACACGTATCAAACGAATCTTCTGTGTTCCGTCTGTGATGCAATTCCAATGGGAGTCACATGGTTTGACCAAACATCTGTGTTTGATTGCTGATTGATCCCCCATCAAACACAAATGTTTGGTCAAACCATGTGACTCCCAATTGAATTGCATTGTGGCAGCCAGTCACAGAACATTAGTTTGATACGTGTGTATGAGGCCTGCGGTATGAGGTATGAAACCAGAGTCTAATTGGTGCTGCTTTAGGCATATAGTTTTAGTGAGGTTGAGGTTAGGGTTAATCCCCTGGCCTGTGTTTTCATGTTTCTGCACTTAATTTGGACATTAATTGTCTGTTGCTTTTGGCATTTTGCAATAGAAGTTTTGAACTGGTGGGTTATTTTGACAAGATCTTGTATTGTCTTGTCTGTTTTGTTTTGTTAAAAATGTATGCGATTGCGGACTGCTTAATTGTCCTACTGTCGCTGCAAACCTAATTCCACCTACAGGTGACAGCGATAACTCTGAATCCTTGAAAAAAGGCATATGGACAAACAATCGAGGAAAGAGAAAAGCAGAGCTAGATGGATAAACAGAGAAGAGCTTTAGATTTAGTAAAGATAGGAAAACATTCGCCTGGATGTGTGCAAGTGTGCAAAGTTGCAAACCCTGTCTGCTCTGCACTAGTCTCGCGTTACCAGACTGTTCGCATATAAAGCGGAAGTGGAGCCTCCTCGCCACTTCGTCTTTACAGTCTCGCACATTTATCCTAATATAAATAGAAATCATCTAAGCATTATAGGCCTATAGCTTGTTGCTTAGCAGAAAAGGAAGAAAAAAAAGCTCTAAAGATATTTTAAATTCTACCACAGGTCGTTTCGAGGAAGCAATCTGATTGGTTGAAACAGCCTTCTAGCCGTGGGTTAAACCAGCACTGTTCACCACCTAATCAAAACAAAGAATTCAGCTGCTCTGTTCTCCCAGAGCGCTAGCAAACTCGGTGGCTAGGCTAGCTAGTTTCTTGGGAAGGTTGTGGTCGTAGTGACTACATCTGTCATTAAAAAAATATATTCTTTCAGCGATTTTAATAGTTTTAAGGGTAACTGTGGTAGAATTGCAATATTACACTCGAGGGTGTGGGTTAACGTGATTATTGCCACTTCAGTGATGCTTGCGGAACTCGACTCCGTCTCGTTCCTGACCGCATCACTGTCGTGGCAATAATCACGTTAACCCACACCCTCTCGTGTAATATTGCTTAAATATATTTCCGTGAACTCGGATTTCGGTTGCTGTAGTTCCAGACTCTATATAGCATTCTGGAGGTGTAGTTCCAGACTCTATATAGCATTCTGGAGGTGTAGTTCCAGACTCTATATAGCATTCAGGAGGTGTAGTTCCAGACTCTATATATAGCATTCTGGAGGTGTAGTTCCAGACTCTATATATAGCATTATGGAGGTGTAGTTCCAGACTCTATATATAGCATTATGGAGCTGTAGTTCCAGACTCTATATAGCATTCTGGAGCTGTAGTTCCAGACTCTAGATAGCATTCTGGAGGTGTAGTTCCAGACTCTATATAGCATTCTGGAGGTGTAGTTCCAGACTCATTCTGGAGCTGTAGTTCCAGACTCTATATAGCATTCAGGAGGTGCAGTTCCAGACTCTATATATAGCATTCTGGAGCTGTAGTTCCAGACTCTATTTATAGCATTCTGGAGGTGTAGTTCCAGACTCTATATATAGCATTCTGGAGCTGTAGTTCCAGACTCTATATAGCATTCAGAGATTGTGGAATAGTTTTGACCTGGATTGTGAACTTGACTTTTCCCCTTTTTGACCAGTGTCTGTTGTGACGGTTCCCTGTGTATAGATTATGGTATTATGGTATATGGTATCTTATAGTCTGGTGTAGCTTTATATATATTATATTTAGTATACACTTTGGTTAGTTTGTGGTTTCTTTGCTTTGCTATTCCTAATTCCCTTTCTCCTTGTCTTGCCGTGGATTGGGGAGCAGAGCTATGACGATCATGCTAATCAGTCAAGCGGCGGCACCTGGGTCCGGTGCCGACGCCCTGTATAAAAGCCTGTCTCCCCATGCAGTCCCTTCCTCAGTTCTGTTGTTTTCTTAGCTGTATAGTAGCATCAAGCTACAGATGCCAACAAAATGATTGAAATGTTGTATTTATACTTTGATTGCATACTGGAAATAGCCAATCTACAAGCGCATCTTGTCAAGCACACAACCTGAACAATGACCTGTCACCTACTGTGTAAATAGTAGGGACGGCAGGTTACAGTAAAAGTGGTTAATATACAGTAACTGAATGTTGGCTTGGTGTGTGTGGACTCCACATGTCTGAAAAATCCATCCCAATCATCATTCCCACCAAGTTTCATGACAATTCGGGCCAATTCTGTTATTGAGTTATTTTGCTAAAAAGACAGACAGATGGAGAGAACCATTACAATACCCTGCCACTGCCATAAACTGCTGTGGGCATGCACTGCGGGCAGGGTAAGGAATGGAGAGAAACAGAGTTATATGCTACACGCACTATAGCCTCTATGTGCAGTTGGGCACACAGAAAGTGAAGGTTTAGTTCATGGTTCGTGGAGATACGATTCCTTTTTTATATAAACAGAAAGCTGTTTTCCTGTGGATAACAGAAGGAGGACTGTACAATTAACTGTCAGTTCCGGATTAGGCGTTGAGTTAGCTTTGATGCAGTGTGTGAGGGATTTAAAACTGTGCCGTATCTTAAAGTGGACTGTGAAATGGCTTTTCTCACATTAAACTGTCATGTTTTATTTTTCTGTGGCTTCTGTGTTTGATGCATTTTTTGTCTCTGGTCATATTTTTTCTCAGATTTTTTTATAATTTTGAGGGAATCTGGATGTTCCAGGGACCCCCGCACAGTACACTACAATACTGTACAGTATAGAGCACAGTAGAGTACAGCAACTATAACAATAATAACTAGAACTGCACTCGAGTGCATACTTGCTTGTTGCACACTAGTAGGCCATGAATGGCCAACTAGTGCGCAAGCAGAGCGCGCAAGTACTTTGGACCGCTATAAACAGTCAAATCTCAGTATCTCTGTGAAGGAACGTTTGAAATTTCTAATTATTAGGTGTAAAAAACATATCGTCATTACGTCACCATCGAAAACCAATTACACTCTGGCATTGGGTCCTTTAATCCACATATTTCTTACGTCATCATTGAGAGCTAGTCATATATATACTATGCATATGTAATTTGTAAGTTGATTAGCGCTATACTGTGGTTACTTTGCGCCGTACCCAGCCAACCCGCCACTTTTGATGCGTATGCACCGTCCCAGCAAATTGTGCCTGATACGGCAGTGGTGCCAGATTACATACATGTATACACAGGAGCATTACCTTTAATACTCCCAACACTAAAACATATCGTCATTACGTCACCATCGAAAACCAATTACACTCTCGCATTGGGTCCTTTAATCCACATATTTATTATGTCATCATTGAGAGCTAGTTATAGTACACCATGTAATCTGGTCCCAGCAAATCAGGCACAATTTGCTGGGACGGTGCATACGCATCAAAAGTGGCGGGTTGGCTGGGACGGTGCATACGAGTCCCGGGGCGAAACTATTACTTGCACGCTCTGCTTGCGCAAGTAATAACAACAGCACCGCTCAGTTCACACAGGTTTGATTTTTCCATATCCATTTTCACTGTAACAGGGGGAACACATTTTGGGCATAACGGGGGACATTTTATGCTAAAGATGGCCATTACTCCTCATGTAATGAAGAATATGGTATCACATTGGGAACACAGAGTAAGATTTTAATATCTGTATCAACCAATTCTTCAGAATTATGAAAATGTGTCAATTTAAGTGTAACAGGGGGGGCATGGTATGCTTTACAAGTTTACAACATCAGAAATGCAACCTAAAACAGTGATAAAAAGGCAAATTAAACAGTGATACTTGCACTTCTTGTGGTAATAAATACATGCTACTTTCTGAAGTCATGTGGCCGGAAATAGTCGGGGAACATTTACAGGTGAATTTGCATCAGCGTAACAGTAAAGTCAGGGACACATTTTTTAACATTAAAAACACATTTATCACAATTCGTAACATGGTGAGAAGCGTTACTATATTATATAATAAATAATAATTAAAATTTTAGATTTTGCTTTAATTTAATTATATACAATGTGTAACTGAAGCTGAATAAACATGATGGAGGAGATGGCATTTTAGCATTAGCTCTATAAGAGTACTCAAATCAGGGATTATTTTTATATTTCACTCTGAGGTACACATTGTTTCTTGTGGTGGTAGAAAACCTTTAGGAGTATTTAAGATAAGCTTTTTGGACTTGTTGTGTTTTTGCTTATTTTGCACAAGATATGCTGATATGACCCTGGTACCAGTGTTGTTTTCGTCAACTAAAACTAAGAAGAATCTAAATAAAACGAATCTATGATGACTAAAACTAAGACTAAATATATGACAATTTCATCAACAAATAAACTAGACTAAAATGTTAGTAAGGGACTAGTGGACAAGAGATCCAGTTTTATGCTGGGTTGCATGCTGAAAATAGCAGATATACAGTCTCACAACGTGTCGCGCTGCAACACGCTGTGAGATTGTTTATCTGCTATTTTCAGCATGCAACCAAAGTGTAAAATATGTCATTACAACGACATCAAGGCCTGTCAAAACACATTTTAATCGACTAAATCAACTGTAGATTTAGTCGTCTAAAATCGTATGACTTTTAGTCCACTAAAACTAGACTAAACACTTGAACATTCCAGGTGACTAAAACTAAGTGAAAACTATTCAAGAGACTATGATTAAAACTAAAATAGAAATTTGCTGCCAAAAACAACACTGCCTGGTACACTCTGACATGACACAGAAGTCAAACAGCAGGCAGGCTGCTGGGTAATTATCAACCCACTCGACTAGACCACTTTAGCTGCATCCCAAACATACTTTACGGGCTAGAGAAAATAAAATGTATGTATTTTTTTTAAAGCGAAAACACTTATTTTGAACTAGATGTTTATGTATTTGATATGGACATAACAATTACATTTACTCATCGCACAGTTGTACAATTAGTATTGTTTAAAAAACACCCAGTCAAATACAAAAAAGTATACATTCTAATAATATTTACAGCTAAATTACAATACCCATTACATAATCTCCAATACAAAAGTAAACATAATCACTCTAGTAACCAGTCAAGCTATACATAGTTTTAGGTGATAAGCAACTCACCTTTTAGGTCAGTGGTTTTCAACCCTTTTCATACCAATATCCCATTATTTATTCTGCATTTGAGCCACGGACCACCATTTGAGCCTTGCAGACCCAAAACTAATATGTCCACAATTCCATGCTGTGTTGATGTTAGGTATACCATAGGAGAGATTACATTCTCTAATTGTGTAGACTTCTTGTATATTAACTGAAGTAATGCAGATATTTAACAATAATTATATATATATATATATATATATATATATATATATATATATATATATATATATATTAATAACATTTCAATAATTTGTTTGTTTTTATTATTTACTTTATTTTAGATTATTATTGTGGGACGACAATTTCAACCAATTCTGTAGATGATTTAGATCCATAAAGTTTGCAAGAAAAAAGTAAAAAGTACCTCATTTTATTTAAGCACTTTTCACCACTGCTGCTTGTTTGTCAGTTCAAACCACATGATGTGAAAAATGTTTTTTTGCAACCACTCCTACAACCACCAATCTCCGTGTCTACCTATAATAAAATAAAATAAAAGGTTTGTCCTGATATCAGTGCCAGAATGACACGTCATTGATAAGATAAGCCAGTATTGATCCCCACAGGCAAAAGTCAACAACAATCTGCAGGGCTGCCTAAATGTCAACTCACTTGATATAAGAGCGAGAGAGAGCTTGCACGGATCTCAGAAAGTGATCAAATCTTGCAATCCATATTGCAAGATGAATCCTTCATTCTATCTCATCGCGCTGCTGTCTTGTGGACTAACTTTGGTGCAATCCGGTGGTGTAGGTGATGAAGAAGACAAAACAGAGTTAACCAAACAACAAATACTGGACAGGAACGCGGTGTGGAAGCTGTCGGTCGACGAAGTGCTGGACATATTTTTCCAACTGATTGAAAGAACGCAAGCTCTGGAAAAACTGGTGGAGAAGTTGACGACGCGAGGTGCGGTGTTGTTTGAAACAAAGATGTTCTTTGTTGCTGTCAGGCTGAAACCTTGCATGTCCATATACCCGTTTTATTATTACTTAATTGAGTCAGAAACATGTACAATTCTTTGTAGAGAGAAACGTTTTCACATGTTTATGTCACGTTGACCCATATCATCATTTTTGTGCATAATTAACGCCCTACTTGATCAAACTATGGCGTCTCACACAAAAGCACGACAGCGTTCCAAGCTTGTCGATGTGCTACTTTTGCTATTTAAAATAAAAATAGAATCCTGAAGAGTAACAGTTTTGGACATATGAGGTTTAGAGATGGAGCTCGTTCATTTGTATTGATAACGAGCACCTTACCGATCAGGCTTATCGAGCCGGGTTCTTATCGAGCCCACTATGGAGCATTTTTATTATTTTGTGAAAAGACGGGAGTCAATAAATTCTGAACAGAACCAGTATCTTTTACTAGGGCCTTCAAATACAGTACTTTTTTAACAGACCAATCTAATATTTACCAATATATAATATTAAAGAAACTATCAACTGGTTAATATGTGTACCGGCAAACTTGTCATGTTTGAGCCAGCATGGATGATTAGATTTATGTTGTATTTTTACTTGATCGCCTCTTGTCTTGATTGCAAATGAAAATTGGTCAAAGCAACCTGACATGAATGTTTTCTTTCTCAACAGTTGCATTCAGTGTAACCGACCCGACGCCTACCGGAGCCGGTGACGTTGATGTCGCGCTCAAGTATGGAACGGTTCTCACCAACATTGGCGATGACTACGATACAGCTACAGGTAATGTCATTGCCAATTAATCATATCGCAACCAAGTGTTGCGATATGGAATGGAAAAGTAATTGGACCCCTCTTTTCATTTCTTCTTAAAATTGCTAAATATAAGTCAGTCTGCATATGTTGTCACATAGGCCTATCTGCCATATAGATATGTCTGCATATATATTTTTTAAAATAGGCCTATCATTTGACATGGGACAGATAACGTGATTCCCAAACATTTAGCAGATCTGGTAATAAACGTTGTAGTTTGAATGGCATGTGTTTTCTTTGCTAACAATTAAATTCAAAGGATCATTATTGGCATGACAAAACATACGTTTACATTGCCAAAGCAAGTGTCATCATTTCATACTGCAGTTTTAAGGTGATAAGGTGACCACCAAAAACGGTGGTTAGTAAAAAACAGAGAGATGTGTTTGGGTGAGGCGTGAGGGGTGAGTCACTTACCACCACCACCGCGGCTCAGTAACTCAGTTCTGAAGGCTCATACATAGTGTGGATTTACGGTGGTGGGGTGACCACCGAACTACAACATGACGGCACGAGCCGCTGCCACTTCTCCAGCCCTTCTCTCTGTTTTTACTCACCACCGCTCAACGTTATTTCAGCTCCGGTGGTCAGCTCACCACCGGAGCGGTGGTCACCTCACCACTGAAAATCCAGACTATGAATAGGCCTTCAGTTGTAGCTTTAAAGATGGAGTGCCATGATTTTTTTCCACCCTAAAACATGATCATCAGGTATTATAATAATATAAGGGAGGAATAACTTTTTCCAAAAAGTGTACAGTATTTGTTAAAATCATGTTTTTATGTGGGCATGCCCACCAGTTCATTAAGTATGCCTGGTTTGCCTGGTGGGTGGTGATGGGTGGTGCACTGGTGATCCACCTGAACTGAAGCCGCACCCACAGCTGTAGTTGTGTAATAAAGGGGGAGGGGTTAGGGGAGGGGCTGATATTGTGATGTCACTATATCACTGTTTATTTCATTGGCCCGTTTGACTGTCAAGGGTTCAGCCTCCAGGAAGAAACCCTAAATACAAAGTTAATACACCATTGCACATAAAAGCGACTCCAGGGTGTCTAATGAAGTACTGTCACCTCATAGACACATACAAAACTGGAAAAAGACTGGCACTCCATCTTTAAGTGGTGACCTTATCACCTAAAACAGAGTATGATTAGGCCTTAACAATGTGTTCGATCATCATCAACAGGCATCTTCACGGTGGACACACCAGGCTTGTACTACTTCACGTTCTTCTTTCACACGACGAACAAGAAGTTCGGCACCGCCGCTGGCCTCGAGCTTCACGTCAACGACGTTCAGAAGGTCAAGAGCATCGAGCAGATTGCCGGGGCCGACTACGGCGACAGCGCCGGCAACGCGGTGATCCTGGACCTGGCCAAGGGTGACCTGGTGAAAGTGGTCCTGAAAGAAGACATGTGCATTAAGGACGAGGCTTCACTGAACACCTTCACCGGCTTCTTACTACAGCCTTCCTTCACTACCGATCCACCTGCTTCCTTCATTGCCGATCCACCTGGTTAGAGATATATTCTTTATTGCCAGTGTTGGGCACGCTATATTTATTTATTATTATCATTTAATTTGCCTCTCGGGCGCCTCCCTAGGGAGGTCCTCAACGCACGTCCCACTGGGAGGAGACCCCGGGGCAGACCAAGGCGCAGTTGGAGGAAATACTCACTGGCCTTGGAACGTCTCGGAATCCCCCAGGAGGAAGTCACTAATGTTGCTCTGGAGAGGGGAAGTCTGGAGCATTGGTGGAGCAGTTGCCCCCCGCAACCCGACTACGGATAAGCGGTTGAAGATGGATGGAAGGATGGATTATCATTTAACCCATTTTGGGCGGGAACCCCTGTTGGTGTTAGCATTATGTTATGCTTTAGCTATTGAAAAATAGCAGATCTACAAGCGCATAGCGTGCCACCGAGTGGCGCGCTACGAGCTTGTAGGTCTGCTATTTTTGAAAAATCGAAGAACGACTGACATAGAAACATAGCTTTTTCAGAAAACTGTCAGGATGTAGAAGACATTTAAAGAATCGTTCACAGGTCAAAATGGGTTAATTTAAAAATATGTGTTTATGTTCTTATTTTCCAGGTCCAGAGATAAGGCTGGTCGGTGGCGGAGGCCCCTGTCAAGGCACCGTGGAGGTCCTCCATGAAGGCGTGTGGGGGTCGGTGTGCTGGAACGGCTGGGGTGAAAACGATGCCCTCGTCGTGTGCAGAGAGTTACGCTGTGGAACCTCGTTCGGGGCCCTAGGGTCAGAGTCTGGGTCGTCTGGGTCGTTCGGACCGGGTACTGGGCCGGTCCATTACGATGTCTCCCAGTGTTTAGGCAGTGAATCACGGCTCTCAGAGTGCTTCCATGAACCGATTGGAGAACACACCTGTGATCACAGTACAGATGCTGGCGTCTATTGTGAAAGTAAATATAATAATATGACTATGAACACATTTGGCATTATGGACAGAAATGTTAGAATCACTAAAGCTTATATGTTTTAAAGCCATTTATAGTATTATGACTGTTCATATTTTTGTGTCATTAGTTGAAGTAGTCATTACTACATGGTCATTTTAATTGAGAGAGTAGGAAGGCTGGGAGGGAGACAGCGTGTTAGGAAGAGGGGAAGGTTATCAGTTTATATTCATTAAGTCAGTGAAGGCGCGGTACCTTTCTGTTTTTCTGTCTTCCATAGACAAAACAACAGGGGTATATATTTATGTCACTTGGAATATTAACCATTTCCCTTTTTATTCTTTGTTTACCAGAACGTGTCCAGGATCCTGTGGCTGACTGAAACCGAGAAGATTCTTCAGCGATGCATCCTGTGGCTGGCTGAAACCGAGGGGATTCTTCAATGGAGTCCCAAATTAAGATTTTAGATTTCTGTGATTTCTGTGATCCATATGAATACTTGCTTTTAAATCACGTTTTGTCAACATTTATACAAAATAATGTTCTTTTTATACCTATATGGTTTTCTTACCTATAACATCTTTTCTATACAATATTCAACAATCAAATCCCAATCAATCAATAAAATACTTGAGCATTCATTTGATCCCTTTTTGTGTTCCTCTTAGGTGACTATACTGTATAAATGCAATAGCATATATCTGTATGTCAAAGTCAAATAATTAACAGGAGATATTAAGTCAAAGTCAAATAATTAACAGGAGATATTAAGTCAAAGTCAAATAATTAACAGGAGATATTAAGTCAAAGTCAAATAATTAAAAGGAGATATTAAGTCAAAGTCAAATAATTAAAAGGAGATATTAAGTCAAAGTCAAATAATTAAAAGGAGATATTAAGTCAAAGTCAAATAATTAAATTTCTTGTACTTCTTGTGGTCATAAATACATGCTACTTTCTGAAGTCATGGGGCTAGAAATAGTTGGGGAACATTTACAGGTGAATTTGCATCAGCGTAACAGTAAAGTCAGGGACACATTTTTTAACATTAAAAACACATTTATCACAATTCGTAACATGGTGAGAAGCATTACTATATTATATAATAATTCAAATTTTAGATTTTGTTTTAATTTGATTAGATAAAATGTGTAACTGAAGCTGAATAAACATGATGGAGGAGATGGCATTTTAGCATTTGCTCTATAGAGTCTACTCAAATCAGGGATTATTTTTATATTTCACTCTGAGGTACAAATTGTTTCTTGCCTATGGTAGAAAACCTTTAGGAGTATATAAGATAAGCTTTTTGGACTTCATGTTTTTACTTATTTTGCACAAGATATGCTGATATGTGAAAACTATTCAAGAGACAAATGACTAAAACTAAAATTTGCTGCCAAAAACAACACTGCCTGGTACACTCTGACATGACACAGAAGTCAAACAGCAGGCAGGCTGCTGGGTAATTATCAACCCACTCGACTAGACCACTTTAGCTGCATCCCAAACATACTGTACGGGCTAGAGAAAATAAAATGTTTTTTTTTAAATAGCCTAAATAATAATAATGTATTTTCTTTAAAGCGAAAACACTTATTTTGAACTAGATGTTTATGTATTTGATGTGGACATGACAATTGCATTCACTCATCGCACAGTTGTACAATTAGTAAGTGTTTAAAAAACACCCAGTCAAATACAAAAAATTATACATTCTAATAATATTTAATTATTTACAGCTAAATTACCAATACCCATTACATAATCTCCAATAATAAAGTAAACATAATCACTATAGTAACCAGTCAAGCTATACATAGTTTTAGGTGATAAGCAACTCACCTTTTAGTTCAGTGGTTTTCAACCCTTTTCATACCAATATTATTTATTCTGCATTTGAGCCACGGACCACCATTTGAGCCTTGCAGACCCAAAACTAATATGTCCACAATTCCATGCTGTGTTGATGTTAGGTATACCATAGTAGAGATTACATTCTCTAATTGTGTAGACTTCTTGTATATTAACTCAGGTAATGCAGATATTTAACAATAATTATATATATATATAAATATATATATATATATATATATATATTAATAACATTTAATAATTTTAGTTTGTTTTTATTATTTACTTTATTTTAGATTATTGTGGGACGACAATTTCAACCAATTCTGTAGATGATTTAGATCCATAAAGTTTGCAAGAAAAAAGTAAAAAGTACCTCATTTTATTTAAGCACTTTTCACCACTGCTGCTTGTTTGTCAGTTCAAACCACATGATGTGAAAAATATTTTTTTGCAACCACTCCTACAACCAGCAATCTCCGTGTCTACCTATGTGTCTACCTACCTAACTATGTGGCCATGAGCACGAGTATATGACTTATTAGTACCAGTAGGGGGGCGCCATAAACGGAGAGAGGGGTAGTGCTGCTAATGAGAGAGAGAGAGAGAGAGAGAGAGAGAGAGAGAGAGAGAGAGAGAGAGAGAGAGAGAGAGAGAGGGAGGTGGGGGGGGGGGGGGGGGGGGGATTGCACCACTCAGTTAACACAGGTGTGATTTTTAAGTGTTGCAACCACTTCTACAACCAGCAATGTCCACCTGTTTGTGTACGTCAATGAGCACCAGTGGTGTACCTGTTTGTGTACGTCAATGAGCACGAGTGGTGTGCGCATGCGTGCGTGTGCACCACTGGTGTGCGCACGCACCCGTGTGTGTAGTGCCGTGCATGTGTGCGTGCACCACTGGTGTGCCCGCACCTGTGTGTGGATGTTGCTACATAAATAGCATCAATGCTAGCGAGCTAAAATATAGCCATCCTTGCTCTAGAAAGCACCAATGTTTCCACCGGATTATCAGCAAAAACCTCCGAAAATCGTGCTAATGGACCAAACCATGGAGAGCTCCGTAGATTAGGAGTTATTCAGCTTTTAGTCTGCCTGTATAATGGGAGGTGGACGGCAGCGCGCATGCGCGATCCATAATAAAGCTAATCTAACGGAGCAGAGAGAGAGAGGGGAGTTGCACCACTTGGTTCACACAGGTGTGATTTTTCTCTTCTGCTTGGTTTTTCTAATCAAGCTGATTGAAACCTTCTTCCACCACAATCCCACACCAAAATAAATAATAAAATAAAATAAAAGGTTCGTCCTGATATCAGTGCCAGAATGACACGTCATTGATAAGATATGCCAGTATTGATCCTCACAGGCAAAAGTCAACAACAATCTGCAGGGCTGCCTAAATGTCAACTCACTTGATATAAGAGCGAGAGAGAGCTTGCACGGATCTCAGAAAGTGATCAAATCATCTTGCAATCCAAATTGCAAGATGAATCCTTCATTCTATCTCATCGCGCTGCTGTCTTGTGGACTAACTTTGGTGCAACCCGTACCGCCTGATGAAGAAGACCAAACAGAGTTAACCAAACAACAAATACTGGACAGGAACGCGGTGTGGAAGCTGTCGGTCGACGAAGTGCTGGACATATTTTTCCAACTGATTGAAAGAACGCAAGCTCTGGAAAAACTGGTGGAGAAGTTGACGACACGAGGTGAGGTGTTGTTTGAAACAAGATGTTCTTTGTTGCTGTCAGGCTGAAACCTCGCATGTCCATATACCCGTTTTATTATTACTTAATTGAGTCAGAAACATGTACAATTCCTTGTAGAGAGAAACGTTTTCACATGTTTATGTCACTTTGACCCATATATTTTTTGTGCATAATTAACGGCCTACTTGATCAAACTATGGCGTGTCACACAAAAGCATAAAGATGTTTCGCGACACCGTTCCGAGCTTGTCGATGTGCTACTTTAGCTATTTAAAAATAAAAATAGAATCCTGAAGAGTAACAGTTTTGGACATATGAGGTTTAGAGATGGAGCTCGTTAATTTGTATTGATAACGAGCACCTTACCGATCAGGCTTATCGAGCCGGGTTCTTATCGAGCCCACTATGGAGCATTTTTATTATTTTGTGGAAAGACGGGAGACAATAAATTCTGAACAGAACCAGTATCTTTTACTAGGGCCTTCAAATACAGTACTTTTTTAACAGACCGATCTAATATTTACCAATATATAATATTAAAGAAACTATCAACTGGTTAATATGTGTACCGGCAAACTTGTCATGTTTGTGCCAGCATGGATGATTAGATTTATTTTGTATTTTTACTTGATCGCCTCTTGTCTTGATTGCAAATGAAAATTGGTCAAAGCAACCTGACATGAATGTTTTCTTTCTCAACAGTTGCATTCAGTGTAACCGACCCGACGCCTACCGGAGCCGGTGACGTTGATGTCGCGCTCAAGTATGGAACGGTTCTCACCAACATTGGCGATGACTACGATACAGCTACAGGTCATTTCATTGCCAATTAATCATATCGCAACCAAGTGTTGCGATATGGAATGGAAAAGTAATTGGACCCCTCTTTTAATTTCTTCTTAAAATTGCTAAATATAAGTCAATCTGCATATGTTGTCACATAGGCCTATCTGCCATATAGATATGTCTGCATATATATTTTGTAAAATAGGCCTATCATTTGACATGGGACAGATAACGCGATTCCCAAACATTTAGCAGATCTGGTAATAAACGTTGTAGTTTGAATGGCATGTGTTTTCTTTGCTAACAATTCAATTCAAATCATTATTGGCATGAGAAAACATACGTTTACATTGCCAAAGCAAGTGTCATCAATTCATACTGCAGTTTTAAGGTGATAAGGTGACCACCAAAAGTGGTGTTTAGTAAAAACAGAGAGATGTGTTTGGGTGAGGCGTGAGTCACTTACCACCACCACCGTGGCTCAGCCGCGGTGAAGAGCAAACCACCGCCACTGCTCCAGCCCTTCTCTCTGTTTTTACTCACTACCGCTCAAGGTTATTTCAGCTCCGGTGGTCAGCTCACCACCGGAGCGGTGGTCACCTCACCACTGAGAATCCAGACTATGAATAGGCCTTCAGTTGTAGCTTTAAAGAGAGCTTTAAAACAGAGTATGATTAGGCCTTAACACTGTGTTCGATCATCATCAACAGGCATCTTCACGGTGGACACACCAGGCTTGTACTACTTCACGTTCTTCTTTCACACGACGAACAAGAAGTTCGGCACCGCCGCTGGCCTCGAGCTTCACGTCAACGACGTTCAGAAGGTCAAGAGCATCGAGCAGATCGCCGGGGCCGACTACGGCGACAGCGCCGGCAACGCGGTGATCCTGGACCTGGCCAAGGGTGACCTGGTGAAAGTGGTCCTGAAAGAAGACATGAGCGTTAAGGACGAGGCTTCACTGAACACCTTCACCGGCTTCTTACTACAGCCTTCCTTCACTACCGATCCACCTGGTTAGAGATATATTCTTTATTGCCAGTGTTGGGCACGCTATATTTATTTATTATTATCATTTAATTTGCCTCTCGGGCGCCTCCCTAGGGAGGTCCTCAACGCACGTCCCACTGGGAGGAGACCCCGGGGCAGACCAAGGCGCAGTTGGAGGAAATACTCACTGGCCTTGGAACGTCTCGGAATCCCCCAGGAGGAAGTCACTAATGTTGCTCTGGAGAGGGGAAGTCTGGAGCATTGGTGGAGCTGTTGCCCCCCCGCGACCCGACTACGGATAAGCGGTTGAAGATGGATGGAAGGATGGATTATCATTTAACCCATTTTGGGCGGAACCCCTGTTGGTGTTATTATTATGTTATGCTTTAGCTTTTGACAAATAGCAGATCTAGAAGCGCATAGCGCGCCACGAGCTTGTAGGTCTGCTATTTTTGAAAAATCGAAGAACGACTGACATAGAAACATAGCTTTTTCAGAAAACTGTCAGGATGTAGAAGACATTTATAGAATGGGTTATTTTAAAAATATGTGTTTATGTTCTTATTTTCCAGGTCCAGGGACAAGGCTGGTCAGGGGCGAAGGTCCCTGTCAAGGCACCGTGGAGGTCCTCCATGAAGGCGTGTGGGGGACGGTGTGCTGGAACGGCTGGGATGAAAACGATGCCCGCGTCTTGTGCAGAGAGTTACGCTGTGGAAACTCGCTGGGGGCCCTAGGGGAATACACTCCGTCGTACGGACCGGGTACTGGGCCGGTCCATTACGATGACTCCCAGTGTGAAGGCAGTGAATCACGGCTCTCAGAGTGCAACCATGATCCGATTGGAGACCACCGCTGTACCCACAGTTCAGATGCTGGCGTCTATTGTGAAAGTAAATATAATAATATGACTATGAACACATTTAGCATTATGGACAGAAATGTTAGAATCACTAAAGCTTATATGTTTTAAGGATTTGTTTTAAAGCCATTTATAGTATTATGACTGTTCATATTTTTGTGTTATTATTTGAAGTCGTCATTACTACATGGTCATTTTAATTGAGAGATTAGGAAGGCTGGGAGGGAGACAGCGTGTTAGGAAGAGGGGGAGGTTATCAGTTTATATTCATTAAGTCAGTGAAGGCGCGGTACCTTTCTGTTTTTCTGTCTTCCATAGACAAAACAACAGGGGTATCCTCTCTCACTTTGTATTTTATTATGAAATCTTATTTTGTGAGGGTACATACCCTCACAAAAAAACATGCAGTAATCCTGGTCTCTATACTGCCTCCCCCTGGCCATCCGGGGGTGCCTGATGGAGGGGAAAAGGAACTGGTTGGAATAACGTGTTCCTTCCACACGCTATGACCAACCGGGGAAACCACCCCCCCCCCCCCCCCCCTGTCAGGTGAAGCATGAGGTCAGTCCGTTGCTCTCCCCAGGTTGGCAGAGGGAGAGTGAATAGCGCCCAGGATTACATTAGATCATTGACGCTGAGTGGAAAAAAATGGGTTGCAAAATCGTTGGATAAGAAATATAAAAATACATATATTCTTTATATTCTTTGTTTACCAGAACACGTCCCGGATCCTTATGTGGCTGGCTGAAACCGAGGGGATTCTTCAGCAAAGCATCCTGTGGCTGGCTGAAACCGAGGGGATTCTTCAGCGATGCATCCTGTGGCTGGCTGAAACCGAGGGGATTCTTCAACGGAGTCCCAAATTATATTACTAAGATTTAGATTTCTGTGATCCATATGAATACTTGCTTTTAAATCATGTTTTGTCAACATTTATACAAAATAATGTTCTTATGGTCTTCTTACCTATAACATCTTTTCTATACAATATTCAACAATCAATCCCAATCAATCAATAAAATACTTGAGCATTAATTTGATCCCTTTTTGTGCTCCTAAAATTTGCTGCCAAAAACAACACTGCCTGGTACACTCTGACATGACACAGAAGTCAAACAGCAGGCAGGCTGCTGGGTAATTATCAACCCACATGACTAGAGCACTTTAGCTGCATCCCAAACATACTGTACGGGCTAGAGAAAATAAAATGTATTTATTTTTTAAATAGCCTACAATTTTCCTATAAATAATAATGTGTTTTTTTTTAAGCGAAAATACTTATTTTGAACGAGATGTTTATGTTTATGTATTTGATATGGACATAACAATTACATTCACTCATCGCACAGTTGTACAATTAGCAGATGTATTGTATACAGTGTGTTAATTATTATGTGCTAGTCTCCACAGGAGACTTTTCTAAAACAGAAATACAGTGACACTAGTTTAAAATAAACCCTGTCACGGTGCAACCCGTGCCCTATATACAAAGACACTTCAAACTGCTTTCTATAACATGCAAGGACGAATGTTTTAAACTTTAGGAAGGGGGCCAAGTGCTATGCAGGGGAGGGGTGTTACTTCTTATGCTTTGAGAATTTGTCATTAGAGTATTCATGCTTATTTATATTTCTTTAATGGTAACACATCTTTAGTATGTTTAGGTTACTTTTATACAATGGATTATTTATGGCAGTATTTATTTATAAGTATTTATCCCTATTTAAGGGAGGCTGCAGGGACAGGAGAGTTAGTTGGTTGTGGGCTTTAACACGGGTAACAGTCCTGAGGGAGAGCTACAGGGCCAGGAACTACCCATAGATCCGAAGACCCGTTAGTCCGAACATGCACTGCTCCCGTGCTTGCGGTTAGGGTTAGAGATAGGGATAGTAATTTCGGAACAATCGAACCTTCTGACTATTGACACGGCACCACAGGGCCTTGTGTGACCCAGGTTTAACCTGTAGAGAGTTCTCATCCTATTTGGTCTTGTATTGTTGGCCAGTATTTAGTTTATGTATGTGAATTGCACTTAGTAAGAGAAATCTATGAAAATCTGGGAACTAAATCGTTACCAAGAAATGTCTTCACCAATGTGTTTCTAAATGTGTCTAACATGCACTAAAAGTTTGAAATTCAACTCCTGTGGGAAATAGAGTTATTAGTGTGACCATACCCATAACATCCTAGGCCAAAAAGTCAAAATTTCATCACTCTTTAAGTAGCATGTGACATATGAAACTAGGGGTTTTTCATGATTCTGAATCCATTCCAAGCATTAGTTTTGCACAAAAAACGCTCCTTGGGCTAAATTAGGCCATATCCACTTGACCAAATGTGCTGACCTTATTTGTGATGACGGCTATGGCCGTTTTCCTCCCAAGGAATGTTTTTTGTGCAAAACTAATGCTAGGAATGGATTCAGAATCATGAAAACCCCCTAGTTTCATATGTCACATGCTACTGAAAGAATGATGAAATTTGGACTTTTTTTCTATATATAGGATGTTATGGGTATGGTCACATATTATGCTAATAACTCAATTTCCCCCGGGAGTTGAATTTCAAACTTTTAGTACATGTTATTAGACACCTTTAGAAACACATTGGTGAAGACATTTCTTGGTAACGATTTAGTTCCCAGATTGGTCAAATACCTGATAAAATGCCCTCACTAACTGAAGAAAACTGTCTGGAGGTTTGGTGGAGGAGTTTGGGGAAAATAAAAGGCCTTAACTAACATTTCTGACTGTTCTTGGAGCCTTGGCCGTTCGGACAACTTCACACACCCAGTCAAATACATTATGATAATATTTACAGCAAAATTACAATACCATTACATAATCTCCAATACAAAAGTAAACATGGCCTATGCTGTGTATATGGTGTACTGCCCTGTGTGTTTCTCCAACAGATCATGTGGGCGTCGGCCCACTTGAGACTCCTCATTAGGTGCATTAGGAGCACCTGATCAGTGCTCCTGAAACCCTATAAAGAGTGCTTGCCAGCCATTCTCTTTGTCCCACTCCAGATGACAGCAGCTTTCTGTTTGTTGCTCCTCACTGTTTGATTTGCACACTACAACACACCTTCACCATATTAACCACACATCCACACTGATCTTACCGACTACCACATCTCATACATTCTGAAGCATTATTCTTTATATTAAGTTGAACCCAATGGTTACCAACTCTCCACCATTTAGCATGGGAACCACCTGGAACTCGCTCAAGGACCACTGTTTGAGAACCACTGACAGGGCTGGTGTAATACCAACTTGTGCCAAACGGGGGCGAGTGACACTTCTGTGAGTACCTTGTGGCACCTATAAGGCACTATAGCAAATCTGGACTAGTTATTGTGTAGGTTTGACTGCTGGAGCTATGGGGAGTGCTTAAATGAGACTCAGACACAAGGAGGTTAAATGATTGCCGGCAGTTATATTGAAAAATCAATTAACAAACAAACATACAATATGGAAAATAAATAAATTGGTACCAACTCTTGAATAGCAATTGCTTGGCCACTTTCAATTCTCACAGTTTACTGTGTCTTTCTAATTTGGGTCTACCCTTCTAACTTGAATCCTCAGTTATCTCCTTTAAACCTTCAACTCAAGTTTTGTTTCTTTCCAGTTAAATCAAACAATCAAAATAGGACAATACAATCTACAAATATTCACCTGTTCAATACGTAATTAATTGACCACTCAGTCACTGTTCTCCCAATTAATGAACAAGGTAAGGTATGTATGCAAAATCAGTATACATGTTATGGTTCAGAGTTCCAGGGATAAACCATCCAGGTATGTATCAGTGTATGTGTCAAAGTTCCATATGGTTTCCAAAACTGTAAGAATCAGAGTTCCAATTCCAGGGGAATGTATGTGCATGCGTGTGCGCGGAGGGAGAGAGGGGGAATTGGGATTACTGCAGCTGAGAGTGGGGGAGTCTGCAGATTAGGCCTACCACACCGTAGAGGGCAGTAGTCTGTCCAGTGGTCACCAGCGTATGGGGGAATACTCGCTGTCGCTCAATCTCTAGATCCTGGTGGGAAGCTCGCCATCTATTGGAATGGTCAACTGGAAAACGATCCAATCCAACAAAAAAACCTGACCTGTCATCAGACAGGGTCAGAGAAATCTAATCGGTATCAAAGTACCAACTGTCTGTTGATTCGTTTTTAACCATGCAATATGCATTACATGAACTTTTTTAAATGAAAACAAATGAAATACTGTATGCAACACTGTGCATTTTTTACCTTTATACTTTTTCACATTATGTATTTTAAACAATAAACATCTTCACATGAACATCAGTACACTTGTAGGAAGTGCATCAAACATAAACTTCTTCTTAGTAGTATTAATTACACTCTCAAAGTGTTCACTTGCAAAGTGCAAAAAATAAGAACAATATCCCTTCATTGAAATTAAATGAACTGTCTCACCGATTCTGTGTGAAACAGGCTGGGCACAAACAATGCAATGGCTGCCCCAGTGAATCCACAATGGTTTCTAGGAATAAACAATACCACTCATCAAAAACCAAAGTAATTTCCAATTATTTGTTACTCTTAAATTAACTCATAAGATGTGGTGATTTACCTTGCTTCGCTGTGGTTTGTGCTCATAAAACTCTTCTAGTATCACACTTTTTCTCTCTGTGTTCTGTGCTCTTCTCATGTGCTGTGCACTGCTGTTTGGCTGTCTTTCTGTCTCTAACCTCAACAGTTGAACTGACTCAGTTCAATTGGGCTTAATTAGTGCAGCACTGCAGGTATAGAGCGCCGCAGTCCCGCCCCCTTTCAGAAAAGCGAGTGGCCCAGGAAATGAAACCCCAATGCATTCTTCCATCGGCACTTCTAATATAATTTATTTAAAGACGGTTACGCCGCGGACAAAGCCAACTCGGATCGTGACAAATCATGACAATGAACACAATGTTTTGGGCCGATCAAATAATTTATAAGACGAAAAACAAAACAAATAGTGTTGTCTCCTGACTTTCTTTTCTTCTTTCTAATGATTTGATCGGCCCAAAACATTGTGTTCATTGTCATGATTTGTTACGATCCGAGTTGGCTTTGTCCGCGGCGTAACCGTCTTTAAATAAATTATATTAGAAGTGCCGATGGAAAATGCATTGGGGTTTCATTTCCTGGGCCACTCGCTTTTCTGAAAGGGGGCGGGACTGCGGCGCTCTATGGTAATCACTGCTTCAACAGGTTGCTGTGTGGCTGGAACAGCATATCAGCCAAGCCTAAACTGACTGCTGATTGGTGGAACCACATGTCACTCTGTCTCTATCTAGTGATTTTTAGATAGCTTAACAAATCTCTGCACCACTCAGTGGTTAGGTTTTAGACAGGGTCACTATACATAGTAACTTTAGATTTAGTTCTTAGGCAAAAGCACACATATAAGGTTATGTTAGGGTTATACTGTAATCCACTAAATCATGTGTGTTACACTGGACTGGGACAGAAATTTGGTCCGGTCATTTCCGCGTGAATTTGGCCCAGACCGGCCAGCCCACCACAACCAGCTCGCAGATAGCAGAAACTACCGCCCGCTCCGTCGAGGCACACACAAACAAACAAGCCCTAATACCACCACTTTTACAGAACAACATAAATGATACAAACCAACAGACAACTACACAACCCTTTGTAGAGGGTTTATTTGTCACTGAGATTATCATGATGGCACTGGCAGAATGGCAGCAGGCCCGGACCTTTCCTGGTGGCCTGCCGTCTATTGGCCTGCCTGCCTGGCAGGCCAATATCATCCTAAACGTATCACCTAAACGGGAACGAGTGGAGTCCATACATACTCGCCGTGATGTCCTTACGCGTCGACCCCCTCCTCCCTGTGCCTGCAAAACCAAGGGGACCGCCCACCCAACTTCTAGACCAACCAGTGAATTCATGGGGTGATGGCCCAGGCCAGGGACGAAGAGTCTGACAGGGCCCCCATGAGGATTTTCGGGGGAATTGCACCCAACCGCACTGAAGACAGTCAATTAAGACACTGTCCAACACCGCCCTCCCCTGGCTAAACCAGGCACGGGCCCCCATGAGGATTATGAAAACTATTCGTCCCTGGCCCAGGCTGAAAGGGGTGATCTGTACGTCGGTCAGTAAAAACAGAGAGATATGCAGTGGTTTGTTCCGTTTGCCTGGTGGTGTGTTGATGTTGTAGGTCAGGGGTGCCCAGAAGCTAGATTGCGATCTACCAGTAGATCACAAAGGCTTTGCAGGTAGAGCACATGACATGGGCCAAAATATATATAATTAAAAAAAAGACTTGAATTAAGGTGACTGATTGATTAAAAGAGCCTTTCAGCTCAAACACACAATACAAATGCAATACAAATACAAAGTCATATACAAATAACTACGAATTCCATTTTCCTCTCTCTATTTCCCATTCCAAGTGTGTTATTGTCTTATAGTATGTAACGCCAGTGCTGCTGTTTTCAGCAATGGGATAATACTTTTTTGGGTGAGTAGATCTTGTTGAGCTGGTCATTGTGAAAGTAGCTTTAAAGTAAAAAAATCACACCTGTGTGAACCGAGTGGTGAAAATCCTCTCTCTCTCTCTCTCTCTCTCTCTCTCTCTCTGCTCCGTTAGATTAGCTTTATTATGGATCGCGTATGCGCGCTGCCGTCCACCTCCCATTATACAGGCAGACTAAAAGCTGAATAACTCCTAATCTACGGAGCTCTCCATGGTTTGGTCAATTAGCGCGATTTTCGGAGGTCTTTGCTGATAATCCAGTGGTCTAGATGGAAACATTGGTGCTTTCTAGAGCAAGGATGGCTATATTTTAGCTTGCTAGCATTGACGCTATTTATGTAGCAACAACATCTGTTTCTGTGCTGCGTGCGCAGCCTCACAGACCGTGGCAGTCAGAAGTTGATTTGCGTCCAGCAGGTGGCAGCAATGTCACATACTTCTCTTGTTCCAATTCCACGCATGCGCACACCACTCGTGCTCATTGACGTACATACTGTACACAAACAGGTACATGGACATTGCTAGCTGGTTGTAGGAGTGGTTGCACCACTCAAAAAGTGTGGGCACCCCTGTATGTTGGTGCAAGAGAATGTCATTGACGGTATGCAGCATACATTACCTCCACCGTGTGTTTTTGTAAACATGTAAAGTTATGAGCAACATCTGAGTGTTCCTGCAGGCTAGCATGCTTTGTTTAATTTTATGGTATTTTATGTTGTATATTATGTAATCTGCCTTGTAAGGATCTGGAGTGTAGCATTAGTCAGTTTGGTATTCACTTGATCATTGTTTGCAAAATATATATAGGCTATATATATTAATAACATTTCAATAATATTTCTTTGTTTTCATTATTTACTTTATTTTAGATTATTGTGGGACGACCAATTCTGTAGATGATTTAGATCCATAAAGTTTGCAAGAAAAAAGTACCTCATTTTATTTAAGCACTTTTCACCACTGCTGCTTGTTTGTCAAAACAATGTTTTTTTTCTCTTCTGCTTTGTTTTTCTAATCAAGCTGATTGAAACCTTTTTCCACCACAATCCCACACCAAAATAAATAATAAAATAAAATAAAAGGTTTGTCCTGATATCAGTGCCAGAATGACACGTCATTGATAAGATAAGCCAGTATTGATCCTCACAGGCAAAAGTCAACAACAATCTGCAGGGCTGCCTAAATGTCAACTCACTTGATATAAGAGCGAGAGAGAGCTTGCACGGATCTCAGAAAGTGATCAAATCATCTTGCAATCCAAATTGCAAGATGAATCCTTCATTCTATCTCATCGCGCTGCTGTCTTGTGGACTAACTTTGGTGCAACCCGTACCGCCTGATGAAGAAGACCAAACAGAGTTAACCAAACAACAAATACTGGACAGGAACGCGGTGTGGAAGCTGTCGGTCGACGAAGTGCTGGACATATTTTTCCAACTGATTGAAAGAACGCAAGCTCTGGAAAAACTGGTGGAGAAGTTGACGACGCGAGGTGAGGTGTTGTTTGAAACAAGATGTTCTTTGTTGCTGTCAGGCTGAAACCTCGCATGTCCATATACCTGTTTTATTATTACTTAATTGAGTCAGAAACATGTGCAATTCCTTGTGGAGAGAAACGTTTTCACATGTTTATGTCACTTTGACCCATATATTTTTTGTGCATAATTAACGCCCTACTTGATCAAACTATGGCGTGTCACACAAAAGCATAAAGATTTGCTGTTCCACGACAGCGTTCCGAGCTTGTCGATGTGCTACTTTTGCTATTTAAAAATAAAAATAGAATCCTGAAGAGTAACAGTTTTGGACATATGAGGTTTAGAGATGGAGCTCGTTCATTTGTATTGATAACGAGCACCTTACCGATCAGGCTTATCGAGCCGGGTTCTTATCGAGCCCACTATGGAGCATTTTTATTATTTTGTGGAAAGACGGGAGACAATACATTCTGAACAGAACCAGTATCTTTTACTAGGGCCTTCAAATACAGTACTTTTTTAACAGACCGATCTAATATTTACCAATATATAATATTAAAGAAACTATCAACTGGTTAAAATGTGTACCGGCAAACTTGTCATGTTTGTGCCAGCATGGATGATTAGATTTATTTTGTATTTTTACTTGTTCGCCTCTTGTCTTGATTGCAAATGAAAATTGGTCAAAGCAACCTGACATGAATGTTTTCTTTCTCAACAGTTGCATTCAGTGTAACCGACCCGACGCCTACCGGAGCCGGTGACGTTGATGTCGCGCTCAAGTATGGAACGGTTCTCACCAACATTGGCGATGACTACGATACAGCTACAGGTAATGTCATTGCCAATTAATCATATCGCAACCAAGTGTTGCGATATGGAATGGAAAAGTAATTGGAACCCTCTTTTAATTTCTACTTAAAATTGCTAAATATAAGTCTGCATATGTTGTCACATAGGCCTATCATTTGACATGGGACAGATAACGTGATTCCCAAACATTTAGCATATCTGGTAATAAACGTTGTAGTTTGAATGGCATGTGTTTTCTTTGCTAACAATTCAATTCAAAGGATCATTATTGGCATGAGAAAACATACGTTTACATTGCCAAAGCAAGTGTCATCAATTCATACTGCAGTTTTAAGGTGATAAGGTGACCACCAAAAACGGTGGTTAGTAAAAACAGAGAGATGTGTTTGAGTGAGGTGTGAGTCACTTACCACCGCGGCTCAGTAACTCAGTTCTCAGTTGTAGCTTTAAAGATGGAGTGCCATGATTTTTTTCCACCCTAAAACATGATCATCAGGTAATATTATAATATAAGGAGGAAGAACTTTTTCCAAAAAGTGTACAGTATTTGTTAAAATCATGTTTTTATGTGGGCACGCCCACCAGTTCATTAAGTATGCCTGGTTTGCATGGTGGGTGGTGATGGGTGGTGATCCACCTGAACTGAAGCCGCACCCACAGCTGTAGTTGTATGATAAAGGGGGAGGGGTTAGGGGAGGGGCTGATAGTGTGATGTCACTATATCACTGTTTATTTCATTGGCCCGTTTTACTGTCAAGGGTTCAGCCTCCAGGAAGAAACCCTAAATACAAAGTTAATACACCATTGCACATAAAAGCGATTTCAGGGTGTCTAATGAAGTACTGTCACCTCATAGACACATACAAAACTGAAAAAAAAACATTGTGGCACTCCATCTTTAAGTGGTGACCTTATCACCTAAAACAGAGTATGATTAGGCCTTAACAATGTGTTCGATCATCATCAACAGGCATCTTCACGGTGGACACACCAGGCTTGTACTACTTCACGTTCTTCTTTCACACGACGAACAAGAAGTTCGGCACCGCCGCTGGCCTCGAGCTTCACGTCAACGACGTTCAGAAGGTCAAGAGCATCGAGCAGATCGCCGGGGCCGACTACGGCGACAGCGCCGGCAACGCGGTGATCCTGGACCTGGCCAAGGGTGACCTGGTGAAAGTGGTCCTGAAAGAAGACATGTGCATTAAGGACGAGGCTTCACTGAACACCTTCACCGGCTTCTTACTACAGCCATCCTTCACTACCGATCCACCTGGTTAGAGATATATTCTTTATTGCCAGTGTTGGGCACGCTATATTTATTTATTATCATCATTTAATTTGCCTCTCGGGTGCCTCCCTGGGGAGGTCCTCAACGTACGTCCCACTTGGAGGAGACCCCGGGGCAGACCAAGGCGCAGTTGGAGGAAATACTCACTGGCCTTGGAACGTCTCGGAATCCCCCAGGAGGAAGTCACTAATGTTGCTCTGGAGAGGGGAAGTCTGGAGCATTGGTGGAGCTGTTGCCCCCCCGCGACCCGACTATGGATAAGCGGTTGAAGATGGATGGAAGGATGGATTATCATTAAACCCATTTTGGGCGGGAACCCCTGTTGGTGTTAGCATTATGTTATGCTTTAGCTATTGAAAAATAGCAGATCTACAAGCGCATAGCGTGCCACCGAGTGGCGTGCTACGAGCTTGTAGGTCTGCTATTTTTGAAAAATCGAAGAACGACTGACATAGAAACATAGCTTTTTCAGAAAACTGTCAGGATGTAGAAGAATCTTATTTATAGAATCGTTCACAGGTCAAAATGGGTTAATTAAAAAATATGTGTTTATGCTCTTATTGTCCAGCTCCAGAGATAAGGCTGGTCGGCCATGCAGACCCCTGTCAAGGCACCGTGGAGGTCCTCCATGAAGGCGTGTGGGGGACGGTGTGCTGGAACGACTGGGATGAAAACGATGCCCACGTCGTGTGCAGAGAGTTACGCTGTGGAATCGGGATTGGGGTCCTAGATAGGTACTCTCCGTCGAACGGAGGGGGTACTGGGCCGGTCCATTGGGATTTCTCCCATTGTGAAGGCAGTGAATCACGGCTCTCAGAGTGCAACCATGCACCGATTGGAGACCACATCTGTGATCACGGTTCAGATGCTGGCGTCTATTGTGAAAGTAAATATAATAATATGACTATGAACACATTTAGCATTATGGACAGAAATGTTAGAATCACTAAAGCTTATATGTTTTAAGGATTTGTTTTAAAGCCATTTATAGTATTATGACTGTTCATATTTTTGTGTTATTAGTTGAAGTAGTCATTACTACATGGTCATTTTAATTGAGAGAGTAGGAAGGCTGGGAGGGAGACAGCGTGTTAGGAAGAGGGGGAGGTTATCAGTTTATATTCATTAAGTCAGTGAAGGCGCGGTACCTTTCTGTTTTTCTGTCTTCCATAGACAAAACAACAGGGGTATCCTCTCTCACTTTGTATTTTATTATGAAATCTTATTTTGTGAGGGTACATACCCTCACAAAAAAAACATGCAGTAATCCTGGTCTCTATACTGCCTCCCCCTGGCCATCCGGGGGTGCCTGATGGAGGGGAAAAGGAACTGGTTGGAATAACGTGTTCCTTCCACACGCTATGACCAACCGGGGAAACCCCCCCCCCTGTCAGGTAAAGCATGAGGTTAGTCCGTTGCTCTCCCAGGTTGGCAGAGGGAGAGTGTATATAGCGCCCAGGATTACATTAGATAATTGACGCTGAGTGAAAAAAATGGGTTGCAAATCATGGGATAAAATATATATACATAATTTAAAAAAGTTCCGGGTTGCAGCTTTAAGTATATTTATGTCAATTGGAATATTAACCATTTCCCTTTTTATTCTTTGTTTACCAGAACGTGTCCAGGATCCTTATGTGGCTGGCTGAAACCGAGGGGATTCTTCAGCGATGCATCCTGTGGCTGGCTGAAACCGAGGGGATTCTTCAACGGAGTCCCAAATTATATTACTAAGATTTTAGATTTCTGTGATCCATATGAATACTTGCTTTTAAATCGTGTTTTGTCAACATTTATACAAAATAATGTTCTTATGGTCTTCTTACCTAACATATTTTCTATACAATATTCAACAATCAAATCCCAATCAATCAATAAAATACTTGAGCATTCATTTGATCCCTTTTTGTGTTCCTAAAATTTGCTGCCAAAAACAACACTGCCTGGTACACTCTGACATGACACAGAAGTCAAACAGCAGGCAGGCTGCTGGGTAATTATCAACCCACTCGACTAGACCACTTTAGCTGCATCCCAAACATACTGTACGGGCTAGAGAAAATAAAATGTATTTATTTTTTAAATAGCCTATACTTTTCCTACAAATAATGTGTTTTTTTAAAAGCGAAAACACTTATTTTTAACAAGATGTTTATGTTTATGTATTTGATATGGACATAACAATTACATTCACTCATCGCACAGTTGTACAATTAGTAGATGTATTGTATACAGTGTGTTATTATGTGCTAGTCTCCACAGGAGACTTTTCTAAAAAAAAAATACAGTGACACTAGTTTAAAATACACCCTGCCCTATATACAAAGACACTTCAAACTGCTTCCTATAACATGCAAGGACGAATGTTTCAAACTTTAGGAAGGGGCCAAGTGCTATGCAGGGGAGGGGTGTTACTTCTTATGCTTTGAGAATGTGTCATTGAGTTTTCATGCTTATTTATTTGTTTAATGGTAACACATCTTTAGTATGTTTAGGTTACTTTTATACAATGGATTATTTATGGCAGTATTTCTTTATAAGTATTTATCCCCATTTAAGGGAGGCTGCAGGGACAGGAGAGTTAGTTGGTTGTGGGCTTTAACACGGGTAACAGTCCTGAGGGAGAGCTACAGGGCCGGGAACTACCCATAGATCCGAAGACCCGTTAGTCCGAACATGCACCGCACAGGGCCTTGTGTGACCCAGGTTTAACCTGTAGAGAGTTCTCATCCTATTTGGTCTTGTATTGTTGGCCAGTATTTAGTTTATGTATGTGAATTGCACTTAGTGTCACGTTTTATACTGTGTGTACAGGCCCAGGTTGCCTATATATATTTTTATATAAGTATTACTGCGTGTGTTTCTATTCTATAGTGAACCCCTTTTCCGGTGGTCTTGAGACCTGAACCAATTTTGTGTTTTAATGTTTATATTTAGTTATTATTTTCTATTTAGAGTGAGTGCATGTGTTCATATCCCGTTATGATTGAACATAACTTGATTTAAGAGGAGTGTTTACAGCTAGGCTCCAAGGCGCATGCGCGAACTGCGTGGAACAAGGGTCAGTACCATCAGTGGTCAGTTTCCGAGTGTATTCCGTCTGATCTGGATGCCTTTTGTTTTAATTACCTGCTTTAACTGCTTTTTAACTGCTACCACTGCTTTGCTGCTAACTGCTGCTACGGGTTTGGCTTATTTACGTCACTAAACAAAGTTCAGTTTAATTTAGCTCATGTGTGTTTATGTTGTGAATGTGTGTGTGTAATAAATTTAACAAACTATAGTGATTGAGTTGCCTCGGTGTTGCTTGCTAGCCTGCGGTGTATTTGCCGAGTAGTTTAACATTGTCCCAGACAGATGATCGCCTCGACGGAGGGCTAAAATTATTAGATTACGATTGAGTCTAGTGATTTCCGTACAGTAATTAAAACAGTGGCCAGCCCGTGTGAAGAGAGCGCACGGCAGGACAGTGTTTAGCATCATCTCGCCGCCATTAGCCTCTTATCGGAGAGAGAGGATTGCGGTCGAGACAAAGGAAGGTGCTACCAGCTTTGCCCGGAGGAGCGAGGCCAGGTCGTGTTTTCCAACAAACCACGAGGAGCGCGTGGTGGTGGAACGCAACAGCGACGGTGGTACGGAGTGGAGCGCTGATCACGTCAACGGAGCCAACGGCAGCCCTTGTCGGACTAGTGGACGGGAGTCGGGAGCGAACGGAGCCGCTACCGTTTCAAACAACCCCAGTCAACTGGCTGATCGACGGCGCTCAAAAGCAACAAAGCATTCATCAAAAATAAAGTTCATGGTTGTTGTGCTTGTGACTGTTAGGCGATCGGCATAGGATAAGCCGTTTGCTGTTTGTTCTTTGCCAAAGCTAACGTTGCTATGCTAGAAGCTATCCAATACATTGACATTGCTACCTTGATGAAGCTAACTTTGCTATGCTACGAAGCTAACGCCGCTACGTTGTGATGGATCTAAGCTAACCTGCTAAAGTGCATTTTTCTACCGTGGAAGTTGTCGGTGCATTGACTTTTATTAGTGTATCATGCCGGGTTGCACAGCTCATTGACTTTTCTTGATACCGTGCCAAGTTAGACGTACTGCTTGTCACTAAAGCTACTGCTAGATAGGCCTACTAGGTAGCTGCTTTGCATGTAAACAAGTCCGCGAACCGGAAACGCCGACCGGATACGGAGCCGCAAACCGGAAGCAGCGAATGGGAACCCGGATACAACGGTAAGACAACGGGAGTACGTGTGCCGTCCAAATAGGTCCGTCGTGCAACTACTACCAATTGACTTTGGTTCCTACCAACGTTTTTCATCTTTTTTGTTCCTATTAAAAGCCTCATCATGTTGATGGATGTAATGGGGGACCTTAAAGACAGCCGAGCGCAGGCAGAGGCAATGTTTAACAAGAGGGCTGATGCTGTTTCACATATGATGAAGAGACTAAGTGTGAACGATTTAAAGGCTGAACATTATGCACTTAAGCATGATTATGAGGAATTCATGCATGCCAGTTTCAAATGCTGTGCTGCAATGGAGGACTCTCCTGTTTCAGCTCAGGACATTGGGGAGGAGAGGGCTAGGTTGGATGACAGAACCTCAAAGTTTTTTGACATTGACTTTAAAATCAAGGAAATTTTGTGGAACAAGCATGTCTCCAACCAATTCGATTCCCATGGAGACAATGTCAGGCGCTTTGTTGAGCTGCTCGAGCAGCAGTGCACCCAGGGAGGAGGAGTCTCTTCTGAGGAGTATGCATCATTGCGGAATCAAATGGAGTGCAAGGCAGCATGTCTGGAGGAGTATGGATTAACTTGGGCACCTTTGGTTCATGATGACAATGTTGTTGACATGGAGAGATGCTGCATGGAGTACAAGGAGAGGGCAGAGGTGGCTTTACGAGCGTTGGGGAAGAGGATTGTCGTGAACCCCTCTGGTCAGTGGGAGAGCAATGTGAGTGTTGGGGACAGCTATGAGTCATGTGGCGACAATGAGAGTCGTGTTACCGTGGTCCGGGAGACAGACGGCTCGAGATCATCTAGTCCCCAAGGCAAGCAGGCTGATTTAGCCATGGGAGCAAGTGGAGGCGGACTAGCTACTGGGACAACGCCGAGCGGTCCAGACCCGCCATCTCAAGCACTGAAGCGAGAGCCGTCTCCGCCGCCAGGGCTAAACACTAGCACCCTGCTGCATCGGCCGCTTCCGGACCTGCCATCTCAAGCACCGAAGCGAGAGCCGTTCTCGGGGCTAGATACAAGTACCCCACTGCATCGGCCGCTTCCTCCATCGCTAGGCTACGGCGACCATCGGTCTCAGCAGCAGCAAGGAGCGTCGGCTTCATATCCAGGCTACACTGACTCACATCCAACGCAGAAGAGAGCAGCGCTTGCTACAAGACAAGAGCAGCATGGAGCGCCTGCTTTGAGACAAGACTACGGTGACCTTCGTGTTCAGCAGCAGCATGGAGTGCTTGCTTCATCACGAGACTACGGTGACCGTCGTTCTCAGCAGCAGCATGGAGCGCCCACGTCGTCGCAAGCCTACGGTGGGGCTCGTTCGAAGCTACTATCAGCGTTTGTGGGGCAACCGGACAGTAACCCTCATGGGTCGAATTCTCCGTTTGTCGCGCCACCAAGGTATGGCGGAGTGAGGCAGAATACCACTGCGTCCATGAACGTTTCAGGTGCTTCTGCCCGTTCGATGGGGGCAGTAGCGCCAAGGTTAGCGCTTGCACCGCTGAGCTTGCCCAAGTTCAGTGGGGACAGAAGGAGCTACTACCGCTGGAAGGATAACTGGAATAACCTGCAGTCCTTGGCTGAGCCATCGGGCTCTCGTGAGTTACGGTTGTTTCACCTGCTGGACAGTATCGCCGATGCAGTGAAGAACGAGCTCAGACTGTTTTATTGTCGTGATGCAGAAGATGTTTTCCGTGCTCTGGAGGATAGGTATGGAGACGTTTCGCATATCGCTGATGACATCATTATGGAGTTACAAGAATTGCCAGTGGTGCGCAGCAACCAGCCAAGGGAGGCATTACAACTAATCCAGACCGTGGAGAGGGCGTTGTGTGACCTCACAGACTTGCGTTGTGAAGATGCGATTAACAACCAGTTGGTGGTCCGAGCGCTCGAGGGGAAGTTACCGCCCAGTATGCAGGAGCGGTGGCTCTTATTTCGGTGCGACGCAATGAACAATGTCACCACACGAAATCGGTTTGATAAACTATTGCAATTCCTGCGTGATCAGAAGACCGTTTTGACACAACAGGAGCAGTTGCAGGCCATGAGACCGGCATCCACCAGGGGGGGTGAGCCACAGGGCCGCAGCAAGCCGAGTGATAAAGCAGGGGACAGAGGGCAAGAGAGGCGTGCATTCACTAAAGCAACGGTGAACGAGACCAGGAGCAACTCTTCTCAGGTTCTTTGCGACATGTGTGGAAAGGCGGGCCATACTGGACTATATCGCTGCAAGTCGTTTCGAGATGCCAGTGCGGTGGATAAGAGGGCCCAGGCAAAAAAGGCAAAAGCTTGTTTTAAATGTCTGGATATCCATGACGGGCTGTGCAAGAGAGACTTTTTGTGTCGTAAGGACGATTGCAAGAGGGGAAATACTCCCGTGGACCACCACTACATGTTGTGCCTTAAGCCACGGGCAGATAGGAGCTCTGCACCTGAAGACACTGCAAAGGTCGGGGTTGAGGGGGATCAAGGGAGAGATCCTCGGGGACCGACAAGGCAGCAGGAGGCCATCTTTGCGAAGTTGGGCCTTACACCAGAGCAGATGGCTGGAGTTCGTGAGGCGGTGACGAACAGGGTGTCTACTGCAGTATGTGCGGGAACAGGACTCGTGGACAGTAGTGGACTAAAAGAGCACCCAGTACTCATGATGATGGTTGATGTCACGACCAAGAGAGGGGACTGGCTGGGTGCCCTAATTGATCTTGCCTCCGACACCAATTATGTCACTCACCAGGCAGCAGAGGAGCTGGGGCTATTGGGTGAGCCCGTCACACTGATCGTGCGTGGTGTGGGTGGAATGGAGTCAAAGGTTGACACAAAGAGATACATTGTGAGCCTGAAAGTGGAGATGAAGAAGGGATCTTTGCAGGCTCACGAGATGATCTGCTATGGGCTTGACGAAATCGCCAGAATAGACTATACAGTGGACTCTGAGCGCCTGGAGAAGTTCTTTCCGGCTGTAGTCAAGCCGGGGGAACTGAGACGTCCGCAGGAAGTGCAGCTGTTGATTAGTGCCCGGGAAGGTCGTCTCGTGCCTCAACGGTTGAAGAGGTGCGGTGATCTGGTCCTCTGGGACGGTCCGTTGGGAAAGACCGTCAGCGGCGTGCATCCTGAACTGTCCGAGGGTGTGGAGGTGACTGCACGACAGGCATCGACTCATTTTGCTTGGTCTATGCGGGCAGAGGCTGTGAGAGTCGAGGCCCGGAGCAGAGTCAACCTCCCTGAGCAGAGCTGCGTGGAAGTTAAGACTGCTGCAAGCAATGCTGAGGTCATCAAGTGGCTGCAACGGGACAGTATCGACGTGGCCTGTGATCCTGTGTGCGGTCGTTGCAGGAGGTGCGCTCTTGGAGGGAAAGAGATGTCCCTGGCAGACGAGAAGGAGCTCGAGATCATTGGATTGACCGTCATAACAAGCAACGCTCACAGCGACAAGTCCCACCGGGGACTGGGAGGCGAAGTATCCGTGGATCTGGTCATGAGAGGAGCTTCTCCTGTAGAGCTGGATGAAGATTCTCTGTGGCAGAGAGGCCCCAGGTTCCTGTCCCTGCCGGTGGAGAGTTGGCCCATAAAGTCAGCGACGGAGGTTGCCTCCGAGTCTAGGGAGAGCACCAGTGTGCTGCAGAGGAAGGCGTTGTCTGCTGTCGTGACTAGAGCGCAGGCATTGAAGTTGGTTGCACCATCTTCACCGGTTGGTGCCATGGAGCTGTCACCAGGGACAACTACAGGGTCTTCTTCGGCAACTTCCAGTGTTGGTGTGGGAAGACTATGGGGGGCGCTTCTCGTGGATCGGTTGGACCTGACAAGATGCAATACCAAACTTTGTGGCGTGGTGGGGTACGTCTGCAGAGCAGTACAGATCTGGTTACACAGCAGGACCGGCAATCACGAGCGGTGGGAGGCGAGGCTCACAATCCAGGAGGGTAAGATGGCGTACCAAGACTTATGCCGTGCTGCCCAAACTGGCATGTCCTTCCCCACAACTACTCTGAACCTGCTCAGTGTGTATAAGCAGGTGATCGACTCATGTCTGCACTGCTGGAAGAGGGCAGACAAGCGGTCGACTCAGGTGATGGGCGTTCTTCCTACGGTGCGTACAAATCTGGCGGTTCCTTTCCAGTACACCACACTGGATTTGTTTGGGCCTTATATGGTCAGGGACGTGGTGAAGCGACGCGCCAAGGAGATGGTCTGGGGCGACCAGGGAGTCGTCCAAAGGAAGGCGGCAGAGGCTGGGACTGACTGGGCCGGGGAGTTCAGCCCAGCAGACTCACCCCATCAGTTGGTCTCAGGTGAAGAAGGACGGGGGGTCATGTTCATCTACCATCCTCCATAGGAACGTGAGGAGGCTGGCCACAGAGGGTGCCCAAAAGACTTTCGCTGCTAAAAAACTTTCAGCTGTTCACTTTTTTACTTTTTTTTACCAAAATGGACTTACGTTCAGCTGTTCTCTTTTTTACCTTTTTTACCCAAACGGACTTTTGAGTTGTCTTTGTTTTGAGTTCGTTTAAAATGTGTGTATGACCTAAGTGGGAGGTTGTGTCTAAGTGGGAGGTTGTGTAGCCTACTTGGATCACGTGATCCGTAGCCTAAGTGGGAGGTGTCACGTTTTATACTGTGTGTACAGGCCCAGGTTGCCTATATATATTTTTATATAAGTATTACTGCGTGTGTTTCTATTCTATAGTGAACCCCTTTTCCGGTGGTCTTCAGACCTGAACCAATTTTGTGTTTTAATGTTTATATTTAGTTATTATTTTCTATTTAGAGTGAGTGCATGTGTTCATATCCCGTTATGATTGAACATAACTTGATTTAAGAGGAGTGTTTACAGCTAGGCTCCAAGGCGCATGCACGAACTGCGTGGAACAAGGGTCAGTACCATCAGTGGTCAGTTTCCGAGTGTATTCCGTCTGATCTGGATGCCTTTTGTTTTAATTACCTGCTTTAACTGCTTTTTAACTGCTACCACTGCTTTGCTGCTAACTGCTGCTACGGGTTTGGCTTATTTACGTCACTAAACAAAGTTCAGTTTAATTTAGCTCATGTGTGTTTATGTTGTGAATGTGTGTGTGTAATAAATTTAACAAACTATAGTGATTGAGTTGCCTCGGTGTTGCTTGCTAGCCTGCGGTGTATTTGCCGAGTAGTTTAACATTGTCCCAGACAGATGATCGCCTCGACGGAGGGCTAAAATTATTAGATTACGATTGAGTCTAGTGATTTCCGTACACTTAGTAAGAGAAATCTATGAAAATCTGGGAACTAAATCGTTACCAAGAAATGTCTTCACCAATGTGTTTCTAAATGTGTCTAACATGCACTAAAAGTTTGAAATTCAACTCCTGTGGGAAATAGAGTTATTAGTGTGACCATACCCATAACATCCTATAAGGCCAAAAAGTCAAAATCACTCTTTAAGTAGCATGTGACATATGAAACTAGGGGTTTTTCATGATTCTGAATCCATTCCAAGCATTAGTTTTGCACAAAAAACACTCCTTGGGCTAAATTAGGCCATATCCACTTGACCAAAATTAATGTGCTGACCTCATCACATTTGTGATGACGGCTATGGCCGTTTTCCTCCCAAGGAATGTTTTTTGTGCAAAACTAATGCTTGGAATGGATTCAGAATCATGAAAACCCCCTAGTTTCATATGTCACATGCTACTGAAAGAATGATGAAATTTGGACTTTTTTTTCTATATATAGGATGTTATGGGTATGGTCACATATTATGCTAATAACTCAATTTCCCCCGGGAGTTGAATTTCAAACTTTTAGTACATGTTATTAGACACCTTTAGAAACACATTGGTGAAGACATTTCTTGGTAACGATTTAGTTCCCAGATTGGTCAAATAACTGGTAAAATGCCCTCACTAACTGTCTGGAGGTTTGGTGGAGGAGTTTGGGGAAAATAAAAGGCCTTAACTAACATTTCTGACTGTTCTTGGAGCCTTGGCCGTTCGGACAACATCACACACCCAGTCAAATACATTATAATAATATTTACAGCAAAATTACAATACCCATTACATAATCTCCAATACAAAAGTAAACATGGCCTATGCTGTGTATATGGTGTACTGCCCTGTGTGTTTCTCCAACAGATCATGTGGGCGTCGGCCCACTTGAGACTCCTCATTAGGTGCATTAGGAGCACCTGCTCAGTGCTCCTGAAACCCTATAAAGAGGGCTTGCCAGCCATTCTCTTTGTCCCACTCCAGATGACAGCACCTTTCTGTTTGTTGCTCCTCACTGTTTGATTTGCACACTACAACACACCTTCACCATATTAACCACACATCCACACTGATCTTACCGACTACCACATCTCATACATTCTGAAGCATTATTCTTTATATTAAGTTGAACCCAATGGTTACCAACTCTCCACCATTTAGCATGGGAACCACCTGGAACTCGCTCAAGGACCACTGTTTGAGAACCACTGACAGGGCTGGTGTAATACTAACTTGTGCCAAACGTGGGCGAGTGACACTTCTGTGAGTACCTTGTAGCACCTATAAGGCACTATAGCAAATCTGGACTAGTTGTGTAGGTTCGACTGTTGGAGCTATGGGGAGTGCTTAAATGAGACTCAGTAAATGATTGCCGGCAGTTATATTGAAAAAACAATTAACAAACAAACATACAATATGGAAAATAAATAAATTGGTACCAACTCTTGAATAGCAATTGCTTGGCCACTTTCAATTCTCACAGTTTACTGTGTCTTTCTAATTTGGGTCTACCCTTCTAACTTGAATCCTCAGTTATCTCCTTTAAACCTTCAACTCAAGTTTTGTTTCTTTCCAGTTAAATCAAACAATCAAAATAGGACAATACAATCTACAAATATTCACCTGTTCAATACGTAATTAATTGACCACTCAGTCACTGTTCTCCCAATTAATGAACAAGGTAAGGTAAGGTATGTATGCAAAATCAGTATACATGTTATGGTTCAGAGTTCCAGGGATAAACCATCCAGGTATGTATCAGTGTATGTGTCAAAGTTCCATATGGTTTCCAAAACTGTAAGAATCAGAGTTCCAATTCCAGGGGAATGTATGTGCATGCGTGTGCGCGGAGGGAGAGAGGGAATTGGGATTACTGCAGCTGAAGTGGGGGAGTCTGCAGATTAGGCCTACCACACCGTAGAGGGCAGTAGTCTGTCCAGTGGTCACCAGCGTATGGGGGAATACTCGCTGTCGCTCAATCTCTAGATCCTGGTGGGAAGCTCGCCATCTATTGGAATGGTCAACTGGAAAACGATCCAATCCAACAAAAAAACCTGACCTGTCATCAGACAGGGTCAGAGAAATCTAATCAGTATCAAAGTACCAACTGTCTGTTGATTCATTTTTAACCATGCAATATGCATTACATGAACTTTTTTAAATGAAAACAAATGAAATACTGTATGCAACACTGTGCATTTTTTACCTTTATACTTTTTCACATTATGTATTTTAAACAATACACATCTTCACATGAACATCAGTACACTTGTAGGAAGTGCATCAAACATAAACTTCTTCTTAGTAGTATTAATTACACTCTCAAAGTGTTCACTTGCAAAGTGCAAAAAATAAGAACAATATCCCTTCATTGAAATTAAATGAACTGTCTCACCGATTCTGTGTGAAACAGGCTGGGCACAAACAATGCAATGGCTGCCCCAGTGAATCCACAATGGTTTCTAGGAATAAACAATACCACTCATCAAAAACCAAAGTAATTTCCAATTATTTGTTACTCTTAAATTAACTCATAAGATGTGGTGATTTACCTTGCTTCGCTGTGGTTTGTGCTCATAAAACTCTTCTAGTATCACACTTTTTCTCTGTGTTCTGTGCTCTTCTCATGTGCTGTGCACTGCTGTTTGGCTGTCTTTCTGTCTCTAACCTCAACAGCTGAACTGACTCAGTTCAATTGGGCTTGATTAGTGCAGCACTGCAGGTATAGAGCGCCGCAGTCCCGCCCCCTTTCAGAAAAGCGAGTGGCCCAGGAAATGAAACCCCAATGCATTCTTCCATCGGCACTTCTAATATAATTTATTTAAAGACGGTTACGCCGCGGACAAAGCCAACTCGGATCGTGACAAATCATGACAATGAACACAATGTTTTGGGCCGATCAAATAATTTATAAGACGAAAAACAAAACAAATAGTGTTGTCTCCTGACTTTCTTTTCTTCTTTCTAATGATTTGATCGGCCCAAAACATTGTGTTCATTGTCATGATTTGTTACGATCCGAGTTGGCTTTGTCCGCGGCGTAACCGTCTTTAACCCATTCTGACCGGGCACCCATTTTGGTGTTGGCATCATGTTATGCTTTAGCTATTGAAAAATAGCAGATCTACAAGCTCATATCGCGCCACCGAGTGGCGCGATACGAGCTTGTAGGTCTGCTATTTTTGAAAAATTCGAAGAACGACTGACATTTTTAGAATCTGATCTCAGGTCAGAATGGGTTAATCAGACCAGTGTGTGTCCCGTGGAAACCTCGTATGAATCTGATCTCAGGTCAGAATGGGTTAAATAAATTATATTAGAAGTGCCGATGGGAGAATGCATTGGGGTTTCATTTCCTGGGCCACTCGCTTTTCTGAAAGGGGGCGGGACTGCGGCGCTCTATATGGTAATCACTGCTTCAACAGGTTGCTGTGTGGCTGGAACAGCATATCAGCCAAGCCTAAACTGACTGCTGATTGGTGGAACCACATGTCACTCTGTCTCTATCTAGTGATTTTTAGATAGCTTAACAAATCTCTGCACCACTCAGTGGTTAGGTTTTAGACAGGGTCACTATACATAGTAACTTTAGATTTAGTTCTTAGGCAAAAACACACATATAAGGCAACTGTAGCTTGTCTCTATATGTTAGGGTTATACTGTAATCCACTAAATCATGTGTGTTACACTGGACTGGGACAGAAATTCGGTCCGGTCATTTCCGCGTGAATTTGGCCCAGACCGGCCAGCCCACCACAACCAGCTCGCAGATAGCAGAAACTACCGCCCGCTCCGTCGAGGCACACACAAACAAACAAGCCCTAATACCACCACTTTTACAGAACAACATAAATGATACAAACCAACAGACAACTACACAACCCTTTGTAGAGGGTTTATTTGTCACTGAAATTATCATGATGGCACTGGCAGAATGGCAGCAGGCCCGGACCTTTCCTGGTGGCCTGCCGTCTATTGGCCTGCCTGCCTGGCAGGCCAATATCATCCTAAACGTATCACCTAAACGGGAACGAGTGGAGTCCATACATACTCGCCGTGATGTCCTTACGCGTCGACCCCCTCCTCCCTGTGCCTGCAAAACCAAGGGGACCGCCCACCCAACTTCTAGACCGACCAGTGAATTCATGGGGTGATGGCCCAGGCCAGGGACGAAGAGTCTGACAGGGCCCCCATGAGGATTTTCGGGGGAATTGCACCCAACCGCACTGAAGACAGTCAATTAAGACACTGTCCAACACCGCCCTCCCCTGGCTAAACCAGGCACGGGCCCCCATGAGGATTATGAAAACTATTCGTCCCTGGCCCAGGCTGAAAGGGGTGATCTGTATGTCGGTCAGTAAAAACAGAGAGATATGCAGTGGTTTGTTCCGTTTGCCTGGTGGTGTGTTGATGTTGTAGGTCAGGGGTGCCCAGAAGGTATATTGCGATCTACCAGTAGATCACAAAGGCTTTGCAGGTAGACCACATGACATGGGCCAAAATATATATCATTAAAAAAAAGACTTGAATTAAGGTGACTGATTGATTAAAAGAGCCTTTCAGCTCAAACACACAATACAAATGCAATACAAATACAAAGTCATATACAAAATACAAATAACTACGAATTCCATTTTCCTCTCTCCATTTCCCATTCCAAGTGTGTTATTGTCTTATAGTATGTAACGCCAGTGCTGCTGTTTTCAGCAATGGGATAATACTTTTTTGGGTGAGTAGATCGTCATTGTGATTTTCGGAGGTCTTTGCTGATAATCCAGTGGTCTAGATGGAAAAATTGGTGCTTTCTAGAGCAAGGATTGCTATATTTTAGCTCGCTAGCATTGACGCTATTTATGTAGCAACAACATCTGTTTATGTGCTGCGTGCGCAGCCTCACAGACCGTGGCAGTCAGAAGTTGATTTGCGTCCAGGCAGCAATGTCACATACTTCTCTTGTTCCAATTTCACGCATGCGCACACCACTCGTGCTCATTGACGTACGTACTGTACACAAACAGGTACATGGACATTGCTAGCTGGTTGTAGGAGTGGTTGCACCACTCAAAAAGTGTGGGCACCCCTGTATGTTGGTGCAAGAGAATGTCATTGACGGTATGCAGCATACTGATGTATATAATATACCATACAGAGGAGAAATGTGCACACAGCAGACGAAGTGAAGTTCCATGATGTTTATTCAAACGAAGTACAGCTTCACCTTTTAAACATTCTACATTGGTTGGGGGTCGACATTTGGTGCATTATTATTAGTAGCAAAGACCTTGATCAGCATGTCTGTCCCTTCAGGTCAACAGACCCCTTTTGTCATGCCAATGGCCACCGGATTTCGGCTGCTTCTCCCCCTGAGAAGGCCGACACCCACGTAGCAGCTGATCACAGCTGATAAACAAAAATAGGTCCGACTGTCTGTAGCCTGTATGTAAATTACACAATTGAGTGAATTGACACAAGGCATTGCAACATTGTATAATTATGGGATCCTATATTCTTCATATCTGTGAAGTATATTTCGTACCAACAACTTAGGAGAGAGACTGACGACGATGCACGCAGAATGAAAGTTCTCAAGTCCATTTTATTGCAAAGAGTGTAAAATACAGCATTCACAGCCATGGAGCAGAGCTCCATGCATGCACCCAGCCACAGCCAGCCTCACGGCTTGTCTGGGCCTAACACACACATAGACATTGCAGTAGGGTTTAAATACAACTCAAAACAAAGACATCAAAGACAAATGCAAACCCCCACTGTCCACTATATGGTAATAGCTAGGAACACAGGAAGGACAGTAGGTGCTTGTCCTAACATAGCTACTATCAACAACCCCCCAACCATTTGTTTGTGGTCACTAGTGGCCACTGGCTATTCTAAGATTCCTATAGCCTGCTATAAAGGACTCTGTGTCCTGACATGTTTGCTAATTGAGAGACAACTTCGAACAGTTGTCTAAGCTATATTTAATGTGAATTGTAGTTCCAATATACATCATAACCTCCCTTTGAGGCTACCTTGCCTCATAAAACGAATATGGAACACAATTTACCCTAGTCCTCCCTTTGACACTGACTGACTGGAACATCAAAAATATGACACAAATAATTAAATCAAACAATTACAGTAGAATGGCGTCATTCAAATCACATAACTCGTTACCAGTGTTCTTCATCACATTACAGTATTATCATCGGTGTGCTCATAAGACCCCCTGTGTTACTCTAATCTTAGGCTAAAACGTAAAAAATAAACACTAACAACATTAACTTCATGTCAACTCAGGCATGGCCCCGACCATCATGCGCACCTGACCACATCTCTGTATGTGATTCACCGTCATGGAAACAACATATAAAGACCATCATGCGCACCTGACCACGTCTCTGTGATTCACCGACATGGAAACAACATTATAAAGACCATCATGCGCACCTGACCACATCTCTGTGATTCACCGACATGGAAACAACATATAAAGAACTACATTTTAGCTTAAAAACCACAGAAAAATCTCCTTTACACCTCGATAACTCCTCTGTACTGTAATCAACTTCACTTTTAACCTTTACATAACTCAAAACAAAATCATTGCTTCTGTAACGTTTCTCCTCTTTCTCTGTCCCACCTTCTCGAGTGTTCATTCATCGGCCAGCGCACAGGCCAAACGAGGTTGTGATGCAGTACACTTATGCGCCGCAATGACGTAGGCCTCTCTGTCATGGAGAGTTGCCCATTGTTCGAAAACTTTCGTTCTGAATTCTGATCTGAATTCACTTATCATCACCTCCTCCCTTTCAGCCATGACAGTCCAATCATGACTGAACAACCAGAAAGTGATCCAGCTCGTCATCACAGGAGCCTGTAGGCTTCTGCAAGGCAGAAACTTGTTGCGTGCTGCGTTGCGAGCTCGTAGATCAGCCGCGTTGCCGTCGCCGTCGAACCAAGCAGAGGCGTACGCCGTCGACGCCGAGAAGAGTTGAATGAAGAGCGCCACCACCTCCCTTTGATCGTTGTCCGCCGATGAGCGCCCCAGCTGGGCCGGGGTATATGCTACGCTGCGCATCCTCACCCCGCCGTCCAGCCGCTGTGCACCGCCTCAGGTCAATGATCGCTGAGAGCCGCCGTCGTCCATCGTCGTTCCTCCCCACCGCGCCGGGCAGGCCGTCGCCAACATGTCGAATCGCCGCTGGTTCGACTGCAGCATGCAGCACCGTCGTCCTCCTCCATCCAAAAATTGCCGACCGAAACACTATATCAGACTGAAAAATTCCCCTTCTGGTTCTCTCGCCTGACGCAAAAAATGCACCAAAAAAAACGGGTTTCCGCACCACTGTGAAGTATATTTCGTACGAACAACTTAGGAGAGAGACTGACGACGATGCACGCAGAATGAAAGTTCTCAAGTCCATTTTATTGCAAAGAGTGTAAAATACAGCATTCACAGCCATGGAGCAGAGCTCCATGCATGCACCCAGCCACAGCCAGCCTCACGGCTTGTCTGGGCCTAACACACACATAGACATTGCAGTAGGGTTTAAATACAACTCAAAACAAAGACATCAAAGACAAATGCAAACCCCCACTGTCCACTATATGGTAATAGCTAGGAACACAGGAAGGACAGTAGGTGCTTGTCCTAACATAGCTACTATCAACAACCCCCCAACCATTTGTTTGTGGTCACTAGTGGCCACTGGCTATTCTAAGATTCCTATAGCCTGCTATAAAGGACTCTGTGTCCTGACATGTTTGCTAATTGAGAGACAACTTCGAACAGTTGTCTAAGCTATATTTAATGTGAATTGTAGTTCCAATATACATCAATACATTACCTCCACCGTGTGTTTTTGTAAACATGTAAAGTTATGAGCAACATCTGAGTGTTCCTGCAGGCTAGCATGCTTTGTTTAATTTTATGGTATTTTATGTTGTATATTATGTAATCTGCCTTGTAAGGATCTGGAGTGTAGTATTAGTCAGTTTGGTATTCACTTGATCATTGTTTGCAAACCGTCTTCATAGGCTATATATATATATATATATTAATAACATTTCAATAATTTTTCTTTGTTTTCATTATTTACTTTATTTTAGATTATTGTGGGACGACCAATTCTGTAGATGATTTAGATCCATAAAGTTTGCAAGAAAAAAGTACCTCATTTTATTTAAGCACTTTTCACCACTGCTGCTTGTTTGTCAAAACAATGTTTTTTTTCTCTTCTGCTTTGTTTTTCTAATCAAGCTGATTGAAACCTTTTTCCACCACAATCCCACACCAACAAAAATAATGAAATAAAATAAAAGGTTTGTCCTGATATCAGTGCCAGAATGACACGTCATTGATAAGATAAGCCAGTATTGATCCTCACAGGCAAAAGTCAACAACAATCTGCAGGGCTGCCTAAATGTCAACTCACTTGATATAAGAGCGAGAGAGAGCTTGCACGGATCTCAGAAAGTGATCAAATCTTGCAATCCAAATTGCAAGATGAATCCTTCATTCTATATCATCGCGCTGCTGTCTTGTGGACTAACTTTGGTGCAACCCGTACCGCCTGATGAAGAAGACCAAACAGAGTTAACCAAACAACAAATACTGGACAGGAACGCGGTGTGGAAGCTGTCGGTCGACGAAGTGCTGGACATATTTTTCCAACTGATTGAAAGAACGCAAGCTCTGGAAAAACTGGTGGAGAAGTTGACGACGCGAGGTGAGGTGTTGTTTTAAACAAAGATGTTCTTTGTTGCTGTCAGGATGAAACCTCACATGTCCATATACCCGTTTTATTATTACTTTATTGAGTCAGAAACATGTACAATTCCTTGTAGAGAGAAACGTTTTCACATGTTTATGTCACGTTGACCCATATCATTTTTGTGCATAATTAACGCCCTACTTGATCAAACTATGGCGTCTCACACAAAAGCACGACAGCGTTCCAAGCTTGTCGATGTGCTACTTTTGCTATTTAAAATAAAAATAGAATCCTGAAGAGTAACAGTTTTGGACATATGAGGTTTAGAGATGGAGCTCGTTAATTTGTATTGATAACGAGCACCTTACCGATCAGGCTTATCGAGCCGGGTTCTTATCGAGCCCACTATGGAGCATTTTTATTATTTTGTGGAGAGACGGGAGACAATACATTCTGAACAGAACCAGTATCTTTTACTAGGGCCTTCAAATACAGTACTTTTTTAACAGACCGATAATACCAATATATAATATTAAAGAAACTATCAACTGGTTAATATGTGTACCGGCAAACTTGTCATGTTTGTGCCAGCATGGATGATTAGATTTATTTTGTATTTTTACTTGATCGCCTCTTGTCTTGATTGCAAATGAAAATTGGTCAAAGCAACCTGACATGAATGTTTTCTTTCTCAACAGTTGCATTCAGTGTAACCGACCCGACGCCTACCGGAGCCGGTGACGTTGATGTCGCGCTCAAGTATGGAACGGTTCTCACCAACATTGGCGATGACTACGATACAGCTACAGGTAATGTCATTGCCAATTAATCATATCGCAACCAAGTGTTGCGATATGGAATGGAAAAGTAATTGGAACCCTCTTTTAATTTCTACTTAAAATTGCTAAATATAAGTCTGCATATGTTGTCACATAGGCCTATCATTTGACATGGGACAGATAACGTGATTCCCAAACATTTAGCAGATCTGGTAATAAACGTTGTAGTTTGAATGGCATGTGTTTTCTTTGCTAACAATTCAATTCAAAGGATCATTATTGGCATGAGAAAACATACGTTTACATTGCCAAAGCAAGTGTCATCAATTCATACTGCAGTTTTAAGGTGATAAGGTGACCACCAAAAACGGTGGTTAGTAAAAACAGAGAGATGTGTTTGAGTGAGGTGTGAGTCACTTACCACCGCGGCTCAGTAACTCAGTTCTCAGTTGTAGCTTTAAAGATGGAGTGCCATGATTTCTTTCCACCCTAAAACATGATCATCAGGTAATATTATAATATAAGGAGGAAGAACTTTTTCCAAAAAGTGTACAGTATTTGTTAAAATCATGTTTTTATGTGGGCACGCCCACCAGTTCATTAAGTATGCCTGGTTTGCATGGTGGGTGGTGATGGGTGGTGATCCACCTGAACTGAAGCCGCACCCACAGCTGTAGTTGTATGATAAAGGGGGAGGGGTTAGGGGAGGGGCTGATAGTGTGATGTCACTATATCACTGTTTATTTCATTGGCCCGTTTTACTGTCAAGGGTTCAGCCTCCAGGAAGAAACCCTAAATACAAAGTTAATACACCATTGCACATAAAAGCGATTTCAGGGTGTCTAATGAAGTACTGTCACCTCATAGACACATACAAAACTGAAAAAAAACATTGTGGCACTCCATCTTTAAGTGGTGACCTTATCACCTAAAACAGAGTATGATTAGGCCTTAACAATGTGTTCGATCATCATCAACAGGCATCTTCACGGTGGACACACCAGGCTTGTACTACTTCACGTTCTTCTTTCACACGACGAACAAGAAGTTCGGCACCGCCGCTGGCCTCGAGCTTCACGTCAACGACGTTCAGAAGGTCAAGAGCATCGAGCAGATCGCCGGGGCCGACTACGGCGACAGCGCCGGCAACGCGGTGATCCTGGACCTGGCCAAGGGTGACCTGGTGAAAGTGGTCCTGAAAGAAGACATGAGCGTTAAGGACGAGGCTTCACTGAACACCTTCACCGGCTTCTTACTACAGCCTTCCTTCACTACCGATCCACCTGGTTAGAGATATATTCTTTATTGCCAGTGTTGGGCACGCTATATTTATTTATTATCATCATTTAATTTGCCTCTCGGGTGCCTCCCTAGGGAGGTCCTCAACGTACGTCCCACTTGGAGGAGACCCCGGGGCAGACCAAGGCGCAGTTGGAGGAAATACTCACTGGCCTTGGAACGTCTCGGAATCCCCCAGGAGGAAGTCACTAATGTTGCTCTGGAGAGGGGAAGTCTGGAGCATTGGTGGAGCTGTTGCCCCCCCGCGACCCGACTATGGATAAGCGGTTGAAGATGGATGGAAGGATGGATTATCATTAAACCCATTTTGGGCGGGAACCCCTGTTGGTGTTAGCATTATGTTATGCTTTAGCTATTGAAAAATAGCAGATCTACAAGCGCATAGCGTGCCACCGAGTGGCGTGCTACGAGCTTGTAGGTCTGCTATTTTTGAAAAATCGAAGAACGACTGACATAGAAACATAGCTTTTTCAGAAAACTGTCAGGATGTAGAAGACATTTATAGAATCGTTCACAGGTAAAAATGGGTTAATTAAAAAATATGTGTTTATGCTCTTATTGTCCAGCTCCAGAGATAAGGCTGGTCGGCCATGGAGACCCCTGTCAAGGCACCGTGGAGGTCCTCCATGAAGGCGTGTGGGGGACGGTGTGCTGGAACGACTGGGATGAAAACGATGCCCACGTCGTGTGCAGAGAGTTACGCTGTGGAATCGGGATTGATTACCTAGATAGGTACTCTCCGTCGAACGGAGGGGGTACTGGGCCGGTCCATTGGGATTTCTCCCATTGTGAAGGCAGTGAATCACGGCTCTCAGAGTGCAACCATGCACCGATTGGAGACCACACCTGTGATCACGGTTCAGATGCTGGTGTCTATTGTGAAAGTAAATATAATAATATGACTATGAACACATTTAGCATTATGGACAGAAATGTTAGAATCACTAAAGCTTATATGTTTTAAGGATTTGTTTTAAAGCCATTTATAGTATTATGACTGTTCATATTTTTGTGTTATTAGTTGAAGTAGTCATTACTACATGGTCATTTTAATTGAGAGAGTAGGAAGGCTGGGAGGGAGACAGCGTGTTAGGAAGAGGGGGAGGTTATCAGTTTATATTCATTAAGTCAGTGAAGGCGCGGTACCTTTCTGTTTTTCTGTCTTCCATAGACAAAACAACAGGGGTATATATTTATGTCACTTGGAATATTAACCATTTCCCTTTTTATTCTTTGTTTACCAGAACGTGTCCAGGATCCTTATGTGGCTGGTTGAAACCGAGGGGATTCTTCAGCGATGCATCCTGTGGCTGGCTGAAACCGAGGGGATTCTTCAACGGAGAAGATTTTAGATTTCTGTGATCCATATGAATACTTGCTTTTAAATCATGTTTTGTCAACATTTATACAAAATAATGTTCTTATGGTCTTCTTACCTATAACATATTTTCTATACAATATTCAACAATCAATCCCAATCAATCAATAAAATACTTGAGCATTCATTTGATCCCTTTTTGTGTTCCTAAAATTTGCTGCCAAAAACAACACTGCCTGGTACACTCTGACATGACACAGAAGTCAAACAGCAGGCAGGCTGCTGGGTAATTATCAACCCACATGACTAGAGCACTTTAGCTGCATCCCAAACATACTGTACGGGCTAGAGAAAATAAAATGTATTTATTTTTTAAATAGCCTAAAATTTTCCTACAAATAATAATGTGTTTTTTTAAAAGCGAAAACACTTATTTTGAACGAGATGTTTATGTTTATGTATTTTATATGGACATAACAATTACATTCACTCATCGCACAGTTGTACAATTAGTAGATGTATTGTATACAGTGTGTTATTATGTGCTAGTCTCCACAGGAGACTTTTCTTAAAAAAAAAAAATGCAGTGACACTAGTTTAAAATACACCCTGTCACGGTGCAACCCGTGCCCTATATACAAAGACACTTCAAACTGCTTTCTATAACATGCAAGGACGAATGTTTTAAACTTCAGGAAGGGGCCAAGTGCTATGCAGGGGAGGGGTGTTACTTCTTATGCTTTGAGAATTTGTCATTAGAGTTTTCATGCTTATTTATATTTCTTTAATGGTAACACATCTTTAGTATGTTTAGGTTACTTTTATACAATGGATTATTTATGGCAGTATTTATTTACGAGTAAGACGCGCAAACGCGGGAAGCGAACGCACTCAGCTCCATATATGGGCACAAAAGGGGCCAGGTCCACAAGAAACAAATCACTGGCCCCTTTTGTCCCCATATATGGAGCTGAGTGGACCTGGCCCCTTTTGTGCCCATATATGGAGCTGAGTGATTGCTGATGCAACACACTCCATATTTGGATAGCGGGACAGACAGACAGACACACAGACACACAGACAGACAGACAGACAGACAGACACACACACACACACACACACACACACACACACACACACACACACACACACACACACACACACACACACACACACAGACATGATCTGCTAGGTCTCATAGTAAGTGCTCACTGCGTTCGCAATAAGTATTTATCCCTATTTAAGGGAGGCTGCAGGGACAGGAGAGTTAGTTGGTTGTGGGCTTTAACACGGGTAACAGTCCTGAGGGAGAGCTACAGGGCCGGGAACTACCCATAGATCCGAAGACGCGTTAGTCTGAACATGCACAGCTCCCGTGCTTGCGGTTAGGTTTAGGTTTGCTCCCGTGCTTGCGGTTAGGTTTAGGTTAGGGTTAGAGACAGGGATAGTAATTTCGGAACAATGAACCTTCTGACTAATGACACGGCACCACAGGGCCTTGTGTGACCCAGGTTTAACCTGTAGAGAGTTCTCATCCTATTTGGTCTTGTATTGTTGGCCAGTATTTAGTTTATGTATGTGAATTGCACTTAGTAAGAGAAATCTATGAAAATCTGGGAACTAAATCGTTACCAAGAAATGTCTTCACCAATGTGTTTCTAAATGTGTCTAACATGCACTAAAAGTTTGAAATTCAACTCCTGTGGGAAACAGAGTTATTAGTGTGACCATACCCATAACATCCTAGGCCAAAAAGTCAAAATTTCATCACTCTTTAAGTAGCATGTGACATATGAAACTAGGGGTTTTTCATGATTCTGAATCCATTCCAAGCATTAGTTTTGCACAAAAAACACTCCTTGGGCTAAATTAGGCCATATCCACTTGACCAAATGTGCTGACCTCATTTGTGATGACGGCTATGGCCGTTTTCCTCCCAAGGAATGTTTTTTGTGCAAACTAATGCTTGGAATGGATTCAGAATCATGAAAACCCCCTAGTTTCATATGTCACATGCTACTGAAAGAATGATGAAATTTGGACTTTTTTTCTATATAGGCCTATAGGATGTTATGGGTATGGTCACATATTATGCTAATAACTCAATTTCCCCCGGGAGTTGAATTTCAAACTTTTAGTACATGTTATTAGACACCTTTAGAAACACATTGGTGAAGACATTTCTTGGTAACGATTTAGTTCCCAGATTGGTCAAATACCTGATAAAATGCCCTCACTAACTGAAGAAAACTGTCTGGAGGTTTGGTGGAGGAGTTTGGGGAAAATAAAAGGCCTTAACTAACATTTCTGACTGTTCTTGGAGCCTTGGCCGTTCGGACAACATCACACACCCAGTCAAATACATTATAATAATATTTACAGCAAAATTACAATACCCATTACATAATCTCCAATACAAAAGTAAACATGGCCTATGCTGTGTATATGGTGTACTGCCCTGTGTGTTTCTCCAACAGATCATGTGGGCGTCGGCCCACTTGAGACTCCTCATTAGGTGCATTAGGAGCACCTGATCAGTGCTCCTGAAACCCTATAAAGAGGGCTTGCCAGCCATTCTCTTTGTCCCACTCCAGATGACAGCACCTTTCTGTTTGTTGCTCCTCACTGTTTGATTTGCACACTACAACACACCTTCACCATATTAACCACACATCCACACTGATCTTACCGACTACCACATCTCATACATTCTGAAGCATTATTCTTTATATTAAGTTGAACCCAATGGTTACCAACTCTCCACCATTTAGCATGGGAACCACCTGGAACTCGCTCAAGGACCACTGTTTGAGAACCACTGACAGGGCTGGTGTAATACCAACTTGTGCCAAACGTGGGCGAGTGACACTTCTGTGAGTACCTTGTAGCACCTATAAGGCACTATAGTAAGTAGTAAGTAAGTAAATTTTATTTATAAAGCACCTTTCTTAACAATGTTACAAAGTGCTGTACAGTGACACAATAAAATCAGTCATAATTAAAACAGGACAGTAGAACAAGCAAATAAGAACAACATAATCAAATCAAATAAAATCAGAAAAATGTTCCCGAAATAAAAAGGTTTTCAGCAAACTTTTAAAAATATCCACAGACTCAGCATTTTTCAAAGTGCAAGGCAGGGCATTCCATAAAGTAGGTGCAACTACTGCAAAGGCACGGTCACCCATTTTCTTTCTCTTAGTCCCAGGAACTATTAGGAGGCCTTTGTCTGAGGATCGCAGGGATCTCACATTGACCTTGGGGGGCAGAAGATCACAAATGTACGGTGGGGCCAGTCCATGTAGGGCTTTAAAAGTGGTTAAAAGGATTTTAAAATCTATTCTAGCCTTGATGGGCAGCCAATGGAGTGTGGCTAAGACCGGGGTGATGTGTGCTCGACGGTTGGTGTTGGTGAGAATTCTGGCTGCTGTGTTCTGTACAAGTTGAAGTTTGGATAAAGAGGAGCTGGATAGAGTGGTATATAGTCCGTTGCAGTAGTCAAGGCGGGATGAAACAAAAGCGTGCATAATTCTTTCTAGGTCAGTGGGAGTGAGAATAGATTTTATTTTAGAGATGTTGCGTAAATGAAAGAAGCATGCCTGCGTAACTTTTTTGACATGGGGCTCAAGGGTCATCCTACTGTCAAAAAGTACACCCAGGTTTTTGGTTATTGTTTTGACATTTGCTGCCAGTGGGCCAAGGGACTGATGAATGGTGTGTGAACTAGCCTCTGGGCCAATGATGAGGATTTCAGTTTTGTCTGTATTGAGCTGTAGAAAGTTTTGTGCCATCCAATTGTTGATGGCAGATAGGCAGTCGTGCATAATTGAAATTTTACAGAGGTTGTCTTTCTTGAATGACAGATATATCTGAGTATCATCAGCGTAGCAATGATATGAGATACCTTCAAAGCTACTAATAAGGGAGCCCAGGGGGAGCATGTATAGTGAGAATAGGATTGGACCCAGTATGGAGCCCTGGGGGACCCCACAGGGCAAAGGAGCTGAGGAGGAGGTGTAATTGTTCAGGGCGACAGCCACACTTCTCCCTGACAAATAGGAGGCAAACCAGTCTAATGCCAACCCGGTTAAGCCCACCCACCGCTGTAGCCGTTCGAGCAGCAGCAAGTGGTCGATTGTGTCAAATGCTGCACTGAGATCTAGGAGCAGCAGCACCGAACATTCTCCGGCATCTGCTCTCATGAGAATATCACTGGAGACTCTGAGTAGTGCTGTTTCAGTGCTATGCTTTTGACGGAAGCCAGATTGAAATTTGTCAAATGAGTTATTGTTATTGAGAAACTGCAGGAGTTGGTTACTGACAACTTTTTCTAATACTTTAGATATGAAGGTGAGTTTGGAAATTGGCCTATAATTACTGAGGATAGATGGATCTAGACTTGGTTTTTTTAATAACGGTTGAATAATTGCATGCTTAAAGTGGTCGGGGACGCAGCCTGAGGCTAGTGATGTATTGATGATAGACAGAATAAAGGGACTGAGGCAGCTAAAAACATCCTTTAAAAGTGTAGTCGGGATGGGATCTACAGGGCTGGAGGAGGGGTGCATATGGGATACAATGGGGGAGAGATCATCTAATGATATTGAATTAAACTGGGAAAGAACAGGAACAGGAGGAGGATGGATGGCTATGTTGATGCCAGGTGGTATGATGTTTGACCTTATGGTATCAACTTTGTCTAGGAAAAATGATAAAAAATGTTCACAGTCCTCATCAGAGAAGACAGGAACTGGTGGAGGGGCTGGGTTGACCAAGGTGTTGATGACGGAAAAAAGGGCTTTTGGTTTGTTTTTATTTATGTTGATCAAATTAGAGTAGTATGAGGTTCTTACATCCTCGATCTTCTGATTAAAGGCAGTCAGGAGTTCCTTCATCTGAGTGAAATGAGCAGTGTCCCTGGATTTTTTCCATTTCCGTTCTGCCTGTCTACATTCCCTTTTAAGGCTGCGGATGTCGTCATTGATCCAAGGGGAAGAATTGACAGAGCTAACACATTTATTTTTTGTTTTAAGTGGGGCAACTAAGTCTAGAGCAGATGAGCAGAGAGTATTAAAGTGAGAGACAAGGTCGTTGGTGTTGGTTGGCATTAAGGTGTCCTTAGAGAGGTCTAAGAAAACAGAGGAAAACTTAGTGGCAGAGAGATTATTTAAATGACGAGAGGAGGTTAAACGAGTGATGGGTTGGGTCTCAGCAATAGAATCAATGTTAAAAATAATATATTTGTGATCAGACAGGAAAAACTCACCTACACTTAGGATATTGAGGTTCAGGCCTAGTGAAAAAACAAGGTCAAGTGTATGGCCTTGATTGTGAGTCGGCCCAGAAACATGCTGACTTAGATTGAGTGATTGTGTCATGCTCATGAACTCAGTAGCTGAGTTGTCATTGAGATTGTCAATATGAAAATTAAAATCACCAATCAGTGACAAATTATCCACTTTCACAACAACCGATGCTAGAAAATCTGAAAATTCAATTAAAAACTCATTTTTAGGGCCTGGTGGACGGTAACACAGTAAAACATAGAGGGATTTTGTGGAGCCAATTCTAATTAGGAGTGCTTCAAAGGTTTTGAAAGTGTCAATGACCACAGAGCGACAGGTAAACCGCTTAGAGAATACAGCAGCTATGCCACCTCCACGGCCGGAGGTTCTAGGGGAGTTAATGATGTTACAGGAAGTGGGACAGAGCTTGTTTACTGTGACATTATCATTTTCTTTCAGCCACGTCTCTGTTAAAAACAGAAAATCAAGGTGGTGAGAGTTAAAAAAGTCTCGTACAACAAAAGGCTTATTGCAAACTGACCTTACATTTATTAAGGCCATTTTAAGTGGAACAGACTTAGTGGGAGGAGCTAAGGGGAGGCGAGGAATGAGACTAAGGTTAGATGGAATGACTGTGCGTGGAGTGGAAATTAAATATAATGAAGTGGGTCTAGTCGTGATGAGAACGGTGATGGGCAGGGGGCAGGAGAGGGATGTGTAGTCATGGGTCAAGAGGTCAGATGGGACGGAAAGGGAGAGAGTAATATCAGCATGATTTTCAAGATGGGGCTCGTTATTGCAAGGTATGGAGACTATAGTGGAATCATGCTGTGATAGGCATCATTTCTTGAAGGCCACATGGCGGATGAAATTCATGGTGAGCTGTCTGATTCCTGTAGTATTTGGGTGAAGACCATCCGGTTTGTATAGGTTTTTTCTAGTCCAGAAAGTATCGAAATTGTCAATGAAGCCATGACCCGTTGCAGTACAAAAAGCTCTTAACCATTCCTGCAGACTGTAAAGCCTGCTAAAGTGCTCGGCGCTCTTGCATGGGGCAGGGATGGGACCAGAGAAGACACAAGTTTTGTTGAGGCACTCGATGTTGGTGGCAATTGCTTCTAAGTCTAGTCTGTGTTTGGCCGATTGCCGTTCCAGGACATTGTTCGTTCCGATGTGCACAAAAACAGTATGGGCCGAGGGGTAGAGGTCGATGATAATGGGTGCTAATTTAGAAACATCTGTAATTCTACCGCCTGGGAGACAAAAGGTGATGCCGCCTGGGATTACAATGTCTCTTGTGGTTGAATCGCCAATTATAATGAGCTCTGGGTTATTGTCTTTAAATAACAAGCCCTTATAGACAATAAGTTTTGGCCAGGCAAGTAACGGGTTAATGATCAGGGGGGGTGGGGGGGGCACAGGAGCTGGTTCCAGGTCAGGGATTTCCATGACTGACCCAGTGGAGGAGAGGAGTGAGTATATGGATGATTCAGGGTCAGGGGTACCCCTGTTACTGGTGGTGACGTCATCGCATTTCACAGCTGTTTTTAGAGTGGCTAGTGGAGATGGAAGTGGTGAAAGTGAGTCTAGGTTGGTAATGTTTGGACACGGGGGAAATTGGATGGGCAGTGGGGGTGAGCGGAGTCGTGTACGTTTGAGGATGATTCTTGGGGACAGTGATGGGCAGGAGCGCTTGCGTGTTTTTCCGGAGCGGATCTGTTGCGCAACTTGCGCCTGGACAGCAAGGGGATTTGGAGCCGTTAGCTCCACGTTAGCATTAGCTACCAGCTCGCCCGTGTCTACTGTTGGAATGTTAGCAGGAGGCGCTAAGCTAACTGGAGACTCGGAGTCGGGGTGAGCCGCGAGCGGGGAGAAAAAGTTTGGCAGCGATGGAGAGAACAGTGGGAGAGCGAGTCGAGGGACCCTTCTCCCCTTCTTCACAACGGTGGCCCAGGGAGGGGACAGTGGAGTAGATGGCCCGGCTACGGGGGTTGAACTGCTTGGACCGTTGGCAGTCAGCGCATCCAACCGTGAGAGGACCGCGGATTTTCTGCGGAGCACGTCGCCCAGGAGTCCCTCGATGGTAAGGAGCTCGGACCTCAAACTGGACAGCTCATCCCCACTCACAACCGTGGTAAGTGGCGCCATTCTAGGGGAAAAGAAATGAATCGCCAGTACACAGGTCTAGAAAGCAGTGGTGTTGTTTTTTTTTATCAGCCGGTGGCTATGACCATTTAGGCAAAAGGCAGGCGAGAAGCAGCGGTACGTACACGCAGGGGCTCCAGATGGAGCCCGATGCGGTGATCTGGTGTAGCGATTAAGGTGAATACTCAGAGGAGGGTCCAGAACTGTACTTACGCACAAGGGCTCCGAAAGGAGCCCGTTGCGAAGATCTGGAATAGCATGAAGTGGTGTAGGCTTCAGGGTGTTGTTGGTTGAGTCGTCAACGTTCTCATCTCGTTGTCAGCAGCAGTGTTTGTTTGACAGCAGAGTTTCTTGTTAGTGAACACCGGCTAACCGAGAGTCCGATGATTAAAACATCCTAATGGATGTGTAGCGGGTAGACAGTGCTGTCATATTCCAGTAACATAAAAGCTCAAAAAACGAATTAAAATGAGTAAAATGCTGGGTTTTGGTAAGACATTCAACGGAGCTTTCACCGACGGTGACTATAGCAAATCTGGACTAGTTATTGTGAGGTTCGACTGCTGGAGCTATGGGGAGTGCTTAAATGAGACTCAGTAAATGATTGCCGGCAGTTATATTGAAAAAACAATTAACAAACAAACATACAATATGGAAAATAAATAAATTGGTACCAACTCTTGAATAGCAATTGCTTGGCCACTTTCAATTCTCACAGTTTACTGTGTCTTTCTAATTTGGGTCTACCCTTCTAACTTGAATCCTCAGTTATCTCCTTTAAACCTTCAACTCAAGTTTTGTTTCTTTCCAGTTAAATCAAACAATCAAAATAGGACAATACAATCTACAAATATTAACCTGTTCAATACGTAATTAATTGACCACTCAGTCACTGTTCTCCCAATTAATGAACAAGGTAAGGTAAGGTATGTATGCAAAATCAGTATACATGTTATGGTTCAGAGTTCCAGGGATAAACCATCCAGGTATGTATCAGTGTATGTGTCAAAGTTCCATATGGTTTCCAAAACTGTAAGAACTTGTCAGAGTTCCAATTCCAGGGGAATGTATGTGCATGCGTGTGCGCGGAGGGAGAGAGGGAATTGGGATTACTGCAGCTGAGAGTGGGGGAGTCTGCAGATTAGGCCTACCACACCGTAGAGGGCAGTAGTCTGTCCAGTGGTCACCAGCGTATGGGGGAATACTCGCTGTCGCTCAATCTCTAGATCCTGGTGGGAAGCTCGCCATCTATTGGAATGGTCAACTGGAAAACGATCCAATCCAACAAAAAAACCTGACCTGTCATCAGACAGGGTCAGAGCAATCTAATCAGTATCAAAGTACCAACTGTCTGTTGATTCGTTTTTAACCATGAAATATGCATTACATGAACTTTTTTAAATGAAAACAAATGAAATACTGTATGCAACACTGTGCATTTTTTACCTTTATACATACTTTTTCACATTTATGTATTTTAAACAATACACATCTTCACATGAACATCAGTACACTGGTAGGAAGTGCATCAAACATAAACTTCTTCTTAGTAGTATTAATTACACTCTCAAAGTGTTCACTTGCAAAGTGCAAAAAATAAGAACAATATCCCTTCATTGAAATTAAATGAACTGTCTCACCGATTCTGTGTGAAACAGGCTGGGCACAAACAATGCAATGGCTGCCCCAGTGAATCCACAATGGTTTCTAGGAATAAACAATACCACTCATCAAAAACCAAAGTAATTTCCAATTATTTGTTACTCTTAAATTAACTCATAAGATGTGGTGATTTACCTTGCTTCGCTGTGGTTTGTGCTCGTAAAACTCTTCTAGTATCACACTTTTTCTCTCTGTGTTCTGTGCTCTTCTCATGTGCTGTGCACTGCTGTTTGGCTGTCTTTCTGTCTCTAACCTCAACAGCTGAACTGACTCAGTTCAATTGGGCTTGATTAGTGCAGCACTGCAGGTATAGAGCGTAGCAGTCCCGCCCCCTTTCAGAAAAGCGAGTGGCCCAGGAAATGAAACCCCAATGCATTCTTCCATCGGCACTTCTAATATAATTTATTTAAAGACGGTTACGCCGCGGACAAAGCCAACTCGGATCGTGACAAATCATGACAATGAACACAATGTTTTGGGCCGATCAAATAATTTATAAGACGAAAAACAAAACAAATAGTGTTGTCTCCTGACTTTCTTTTCTTCTTTCTAATGATTTGATCGGCCCAAAACATTGTGTTCATTGTCATGATTTGTCACGATCCGAGTTGGCTTTGTCCGCGGCGTAACCGTCTTTAAATAAATTATATTAGAAGTGCCGATGGGAGAATGCATTGGGGTTTCATTTCCTGGGCCACTCGCTTTTCTGAAAGGGGGCGGGACTGCGGCGCTCTATATGGTAATCACTGCTTCAACAGGTTGCTGTGTGGCTGGAACAGCATATCAGCCAAGCCTAAACTGACTGCTGATTGGTGGAACCACATGTCACTCTGTCTCTATCTAGTGATTTTTAGATAGCTTAACAAATCTCTGCACCACTCAGTGGTTAGGTTTTAGACAGGGTCACTAAACATAGTAACTTTAGATTTAGTTCTTAGGCAAAAGCACACATATAACTGTAGCTTGTCTCTATATGTTAGGGTTATACTGTAATCCACTAAATCATGTGTGTTACACTGGACTGGGACAAAAATTCGGTCCGGTCATTTCCGCGTGAATTTGGCCCAGACCGGCCAGCCCACCACAACCAGCTCGCAGATAGCAGAAACTACCGCCCGCTCCGTCGAGGCACACACAAACAAACAAGCCCTAATACCACCACTTTTACAGAACAACATAAATGATACAAACCAACAGACAACTACACAACCCTTTGTAGAGGGTTTATTTGTCACTGAAATTATCATGATGGCACTGGCAGAATGGCAGCAGGCCCGGACCTTTCCTGGTGGCCTGCCGTCTATTGGCCTGCCTGCCTGGCAGGCCAATATCATCCTAAACGTATCACCTAAACAGGAACGAGTGGAGTCCATACAGTACATACTCGCCGTGATGTCCTTATGCGTCGACCCCCTCCTCCCTGTGCCTGCAAAACCAAGGGGACCGCCCACCCAACTTCTAGACCAACCAGTGAATTCATGGGGTGATGGCCCAGGCCAGGGACGAAGAGTCTGCCAGGGCCCCCATGAGGATTTTAGGGGGAATTGCACCCAACCGCACTGAAGACAGTCAATTAAGACATTGTCCAACACCGCCCTCCCCTGGCTAAACCAGGCACGGGCCCCCATGAGGATTATGAAAACTATTCGTCCCTGGCCCAGGCTGAGAGGGGTGATCTGTACGTTGGTCAGTAAAAACAGAGAGATATGCAGTGGTTTGTTCCGTTTGCCTGGTGCTGTGTTGATGTTGTAGGTCAGGGGTGCCCAGAAGGTAGATTGCGATCTACCAGTAGATCACAAAGGCTTTGCAGGTAGACCACATGACATGGGCCAAAATATATATCATTAAAAAAAAGACTTGAATTAAGGTGACTGATTGATTAAAAGAGCCTTTCAGCTCAAACACACAATACAAATGCAATACAAATACAAAGTCATATACAAAATACAAATAACTACGAATTCCATTTTCCTCTCTCTATTTCCCATTCCAAGTGTGTTATTGTCTTAGATTAGCTTTATTATGGATCGCGCTGCCGTCCACCTCCCATTATACAGGCAGACTAAAAACTGAATAACTCCTAATCTACGGAGCTCTCCATGGTTTGGTCAATTAGCGCGATTTTCGGAGGTCTTTGCTGATAATCCAGTGGTCTAGATGGAAACATTGGTGCTTTCTAGAGCAAGGATGGCTATATTTTAGCTCGCTAGCATTGACGCTATTTATGTAGCAACAACATCTGTTTCTGTGCTGCGTGCGCAGCCTCACAGACCGTGGCAGTCAGAAGTTGATTTGCGTCCAGCAGGTGGCAGCAATGTCACATACTTCTCTCGTTCCAATTTCACGCATGCGCACACCACTCGTGCTCATTGACGTTCGTACTGTACACAAACAGGTACATGGACATTGCTTGCTGGTTGTAGGAGTGTTTGCGCCACTCAAAAAGTGTGGGCACCCCTGTATGTTGGTGCAAGAGAATGTCATTGACGGTATGCAGCATACATTACCTCCACCGTGTGTTTTTGTAAACATGTAAAGTTATGAGCAACATCTGAGTGTTCCTGCAGGCTAGCATGCTTTGTTTTATTTTATGGTATTTTATGTTGTATATTATGTAATCTGCCTTGTAAGGATCTGGAGTGTAGTATTAGTCAGTTTGGTATTCACTTGATCATTGTTTGCAAACCGTCTTCATATATATAGGCTATATATATATTAATAACATTTCAATAATTTTTCTTTGTTTTCATTATTTACTTTATTTTAGATTATTGTGGGACGACCAATTCTGTGGATGATTTAGATCCATAAAGTTTGCAAGAAAAAAGTACCTCATTTTATTTAAGCACTTTTCACCACTGCTGCTTGTTTGTCAAAACAATGTTTTTTTTCTCTTCTGCTTTGTTTTTCTAATCAAGCTGATTGAAACCTTTTTTTCCACCACAATCCCACACCAAAAGAAATAATAAAATAAAATAAAAGGTTTGTCCTGATATCAGTGCCACAATGTCATTTATAAGATAAGCCAGTATTGATCCTCACAGGCAAAAGTCAACAACAATCTGCAGGGCTGCCTAAATGTCAACTCACTTGATATAAGAGCGAGAGAGAGCTTGCACGGATCTCAGAAAGTGATCAAATCATCTTGTAATCCAAATTGCAAGATGAATCCTTCATTCTATCTCATCGCGCTGCTGTCTTGTGGACTAACTTTGGTGCAATCCGTACCGCCTGATGAAGAAGACCAAACAGAGTTAACCAAACAACAAATACTGGACAGGAACGCGGTGTGGAAGCTGTCGGTCGACGAAGTGCTGGACATATTTTTCCAACTGATTGAAAGAACGCAAGCTCTGGAAAAACTGGTGGAGAAGTTGACGACGCGAGGTGAGGTGTTGTTTGAAACAAGATGTTCTTTGTTGCTGTCAGGCTGAAACCTCGCATGTCCATATACCTGTTTTATTATTACTTAATTGAGTCAGAAACATGTACAATTCCTTGTAGAGAGAAACGTTTTCACATGTTTATGTCACTTTGACCCATATATTTTTTGTGCATAATTAACGGCCTACTTGATCAAACTATGGCGTGTCACACAAAAGCATAAAGATTTGCTGTTCCGCGACAGCGTTCCAAGCTTGTCGATGTGCTACTTTTGCTATTTAAAAATAAAAATAGAATCCTGAAGAGTAACAGTTTTGGACATATGAGGTTTAGGGATGGAGCTCGTTAATTTGTATTGATAACGAGCACCTTACCGATCAGGCTTATCGAGCCGGGTTCTTATCGAGCCCACTATGGAGCATTTTTATTATTTTGTGGAAAGACGGGAGACAATAAATTCTGAACAGAACCAGTATCTTTTACTAGGGCCTTCAAATACAGTACTTTTTTAACAGACCGATCTAATATTTACCAATATATAATATTAAAGAAACTATCAACTGGTTAATATGTGTACCGGCAAACTTGTCATGTTTGTGCCAGCATGGATGATTAGATTTATTTTGTATTTTTACTTGATCGCCTCTTGTCTTGATTGCAAATGAAAATTGGTCAAAGCAACCTGACATGAATGTTTTCTTTCTCAACAGTTGCATTCAGTGTAACCGACCCGACGCCTACCGGAGCCGGTGACGTTGATGTCGCGCTCAAGTATGGAACGGTTCTCACCAACATTGGCGATGACTACGATACAGCTACAGGTAATGTCATTGCCAATTAATCATATCGCAACCAAGTGTTGCGATATGGAATGGAAAAGTAATTGGACCCCTCTTTTAATTTCTACTTAAAATTGCTAAATATAAGTCTGCATATGTTGTCACATAGGCCTATCATTTGACATGGGACAGATAACGTGATTCCCAAACATTTAGCAGATCTGGTAATAAACGTTGTAGTTTGAATGGCATGTGTCTTCTTTGCTAACAATTAAATTCAAAGGATCATTATTGGCATGAGAAAACATACGTTTACATTGCCAAAGCAAGTGTCATCAATTCATACTGCAGTTTTAAGGTGATAAGGTGACCACCAAAAACGGTGGTTAGTAAAAACAGAGAGATGTGTTTGAGTGAGGTGTGAGTCACTTACCACCGCGGCTCAGTAACTCAGTTCTCAGTTGTAGCTTTAAAGATGGAGTGCCATGATTTTTTTCCACCCTAAAACATGATCATCAGGTAATATTATAATATAAGGAGGAAGAACTTTTTCCAAAAAGTGTACAGTATTTGTTAAAATCATGTTTTTATGTGGGCACGCCCACCAGTTCATTAGGTATGCCTGGTTTGCCTGGTGGGTGGTGATGGGTGGTGATCCACCTGAACTGAAGCTGCACCCACAGCTGTAGTTGTATGATAAAGGGGGAGGGGTTAGGGGAGGGGCTGATAGTGTGATGTCACTATATCACTGTTTATTTCATTGGCCCGTTTTACTGTCAAGGGTTCAGCCTCCAGGAAGAAACCCTAAATACAAAGTTAATACACCATTGCACATAAAAGCGACTCCAGGGTGTCTAATGAAGTACTGTCACCTCATAGACACATACAAAACTGGAAAAAAACATTGTGGCACTCCATCTTTAAGTGGTGACCTTATCACCTAAAACAGAGTATGATTAGGCCTTAACAATGTGTTCGATCATCATCAACAGGCATCTTCACGGTGGACACACCAGGCTTGTACTACTTCACGTTCTTCTTTCACACGACGAACAAGAAGTTCGGCACCGCCGCTGGCCTCGAGCTTCACGTCAACGACGTTCAGAAGGTCAAGAGCATCGAGCAGATCGCCGGGGCCGACTACGGCGACAGCGCCGGCAACGCGGTGATCCTGGACCTGGCCAAGGGTGACCTGGTGAAAGTGGTCCTGAAAGAAGACATGAGCGTTAAGGACGAGGCTTCACTGAACACCTTCACCGGCTTCTTACTACAGCCTTCCTTCACTACCGATCCACCTGGTTAGAGATATATTCTTTATTGCCAGTGTTGGGCACGCTATATTTATTTATTATTATCATTTAATTTGCCTCTCGGGCGCCTCCCTAGGAAGGTCCTCAACGCACGTCCCACTGGGAGGAGACCCCGGGGCAGACCAAGGCGCAGTTGGAGGAAATACTCACTGGCCTTGGAACGTCTCGGAATCCCCCAGGAGGAAGTCACTAATGTTGCTCTGGAGAGGGGAAGTCTGGAGCATTGGTGGAGCAGTTGCCCCCCGCAACCCGACTATGGATAAGCGGTTGAAGATGGATGGAAGGATGGATTATCATTTAACCCATTTTGGGCCGGAACCCCTGTTGGTGTTAGCATTATGTTATGCTTTAGCTATTGAAAAAAAGCAGATCTACAAGCGCATAGCGTGCCACCGAGTGGCGTGCTACGAGCTTGTAGGTCTGCTATTTTTGAAAAATCGAAGAACGACTGACATAGAAACATAGCTTTTTCAGAAAACTGTCAGGATGTAGAAGACATTTATAGAATCGTTCACAGGTCAAAATGGGTTAATTTAAAAAAATGTGTTTATGCTCTTATTTTCCAGCTCCAGAGATAAGGCTGGTCGGCCAACAAGGCCCCTGTCAAGGCACCGTGGAGGTCCTCCATGAAGGCGTGTGGGGGACGGTGTGCTGGAACGACTGGGATCTAAACAATGCCCACGTCGTGTGCAGAGAGTTACGCTGTGGAATAGGGATAATGGCCATGGATAGGTACTCTCCGTCGTTCGGAGGGGGTACTGGGCCGGTCCATTACGATTTCTCCCATTGTGAAGGCAGTGAATCACGGCTCTCAGAGTGCAACCATGCACCGATTGGAGACCACACCTGTGATCACGTTTCAGATGCTGGCGTCTATTGTGAAAGTAAATATAATAATATGACTATGAACACATTTAGCATTATGGACAGAAATGTTAGAATCACTAAAGCTTATATGTTTTAAGGATTTGTTTTAAAGCCATTTATAGTATTATGACTGTTCATATTTTTGTGTTATTAGTTGAAGTAGTCATTACTACATGGTCATTTTAATTGAGAGAGTAGGAAGGCTGGGAGGGAGACAGCGTGTTAGGAAGAGGGGGAGGTTATCAGTTTACATTCATTAAGTCAGTGAAGGCGCGGTACCTTTCTGTTTTTCTGTCTTCCATAGACAAAACAACAGGGGTATCCTCTCTCACTTTGTATTTTATTATGAAATCTTATTTTGTGAGGGTACATACCCTCACAAAAAAAACATGCAGTAATCCTGGTCTCTATACTGCCTCCCCCTGGCCATCCGGGGGTGCCTGATGGAGGGGAAAAGGAACTGGTTGGAATAACGTGTTCCTTCCACACGCTATGACCAACCGGGGAAACCCCCCCCCTCCCTGTCAGGTAAAGCATGAGGTCAGTCCGTTGCTCTCCCAGGTTGGCAGAGGGAGAGTGTATTAGATTAGGATTAGGATTACATTAGATAATTGACGCTGAGTGAAAAAAATGGGTTGCAAATCATGGGATAAAATATATATACATAATTTTAAAAAGTTCCGGGTTGCAGCTTTAAGTATATTTATGTCAATTGGAATATTAACCATTTCCCTTTTTATTCTTTGTTTACCAGAACGTGTCCCGGATCCTGTGGCTGGCTGAAACCGAGGGGATTCTTCAGCGATGCATCCTGTGGCTGGCTGAAACCGAGGGGATTCTTCAACGGAGTCCCAAATTATATTACTAAGATTTTAGATTTCTGTGATCCATATGAATACTTGCTTTTAAATCGTGTTTTGTCAACATTTATACAAAATAATGTTCTTATGGTCTTCTTACCTATAACATATTTTCTATACAATATTCAACAATCAAATCCCAATCAATCAATAAAATACTTGAGCATTCATTTGATCCCTTTTTGTGTTCCTAAAATTTGCTGCCAAAAACAACACTGCCTGGTACACTCTGACATGACACAGAAGTCAAACAGCAGGCAGGCTGCTGGGTAATTATCAACCCACATGACTAGAGCACTTTAGCTGCATCCCAAACATACTGTACGGGCTAGAGAAAATAAAATGTATTTATTTTTTAAATAGCCTAAAATTTTCCTACAAATAATAATGTGTTTTTTTAAAAGCGAAAACACTTATTTTGAACGAGATGTTTATGTTTATGTATTTGATATGGACATAACAATTACATTCACTCATCGCACAGTTGTACAATTAGTAGATGTATTGTATACAGTGTGTTATTATGTGCTAGTCTCCACAGGAGACTTTTCTAAAAAAAATAATACAGTGACACTAGTTTAAAATACACCCTGCCCTATATACAAAGACACTTCAAACTGCTTCCTATAACATGCAAGGACGAATGTTTCAAACTTTAGGAAGGGGCCAAGTGCTATGCAGGGGAGGGGTGTTACTTCTTATGCTTTGAGAATGTGTCATTGAGTTTTCATGCTTATTTATTTGTTTAATGGTAACACATCTTTAGTATGTTTAGGTTACTTTTATACAATGGATTATTTATGGCAGTATTTCTTTATAAGTATTTATCCCCATTTAAGGGAGGCTGCAGGGACAGGAGAGTTAGTTGGTTGTGGGCTTTAACACGGGTAACAGTCCTGAGGGAGAGCTACAGGGCCGGGAACTACCCATAGATCCGAAGACCCGTTAGTCCGAACATGCACCGCACAGGGCCTTGTGTGACCCAGGTTTAACCTGTAGAGTTCTCATCCTATTTGGTCTTGTATTGTTGGCCAGTATTTAGTTTATGTATGTGAATTGCACAATCTGGGAACTAAATCGTTACCAAGAAATGTCTTCACCAATGTGTTTCTAAATGTGTCTAACATGCACTAAAAGTTTGAAATTCAACTCCTGTGGGAAATAGAGTTATTAGTGTGACCATACCCATAACATCCAAGGCCAAAAAGTCAAAATCACTCTTTAAGTAGCATGTGACATATGAAACTAGGGGTTTTTCATGATTCTGAATCCATTCCAAGCATTAGTTTTGCACAAAAAACACTCCTTGGGCTAAATTAGGCCATATCCACTTGACCAAATGTGCTGACCTCATCACATTTGTGATGACGGCTATGGCCGTTTTCCTCCCAAGGAATGTTTTTTGTGCAAAACTAATGCTTGGAATGGATTCAGAATCATGAAAACCCCCTAGTTTCATATGTCACATGCTACTGAAAGAATGATGAAATTTGGACTTTTTTTTCTATATATAGGATGTTATGGGTATGGTCACATATTATGCTAATAACTCAATTTCCCCCGGGAGTTGAATTTCAAACTTTTAGTACATGTTATTAGACACCTTTAGAAACACATTGGTGAAGACATTTCTTGGTAACGATTTAGTTCCCAGATTGGTCAAATCCCTGATAAAATGCCCTCACTAACTGTCTGGGGTCATGGAAGGAGCGTCCACGTCGCGGCCCTGGGAGTATTGACGAGATCAACGAGATCGGCGAGATCGACAAGATCAACAAGATCGACTAGATCGACAAGATACTGCTAATCCTTTCACCACTACAAGCAACAGTTACAAGACCACAACAGCCACAAGCTACGCCAAAGCTGCAACCTACAAGCCACAAAGCTACAGAGATAGCGGAGATACGGAGATAGACACAAAGATCAACGTCGAAAACGAGGGACCTCCTCAAAACCGGCACTGACAGTCATATCTGTGAACATTGAAGGGTTCTCCTCTGCAAAACAAACCATCCTAGCCGATCTATGCAGCAAGCAACAATGTGATGTTCTCTGCTTGCAAGAGACGCACAGAGGGAGTGAAAATAACCGCCCCACTATACCAGGAATGGTCCTGGCCAGTGAGCGACCTCACCGGCAGTACGGCAGTGCTATATTTGTAAAAACAGGCCTAACTATAGAAGATACAGACATGTCAGATGACCATGATATCGAAGTCCTGTCTGCTGAGTTAAGCAGTGTTGTAATAACATCCGTCTATAAACCACCACCTGTAGACTTCATATTTCCCCAGCCAATCCCTAAAGTGCACAGTAAACCACAGATCATAATTGGTGACTTCAACAGCCACAGTACCCAGTGGGGCTACTCTGAAATGAACAAGGATGGAGAAGCAGTAGAGGACTGGATGGATACTAACCAGCTAAGTCTTATCCATGACCCCAAGCTACCACACTCATTCTTCAGTGCTCGCTGGAAACGTGGCTACAACCCAGATCTCACCATGGTCACAAGTAACATCGTTGGACTGTGTAAAAAGACTGTGCTGGACCCTATTCCATCAACCCAACACCGTCCCATTGGGATCCTAATCAATGCAGCTGTAGTCCCAACCATCGTGCCCTTTAAAAGGCGTTTCAACTACAAGAAAGCAGACTGGAAAGGTTTCACCAATGGGCTGGAAGAGAAGATCGGAAATATAATACCAGTTAGCAAGAGCTACGATCAATTTGCTAACCTGGTGCTGAAGACTGCTCGGAAATACATCCCACGAGGCTGTAGAGTTGAATATATACCAGGACTTTCAAAAGACTGTGCAGGACTCTATGACAACTACGTCAGCATGTTTGAAGCAGATCCCTTCTCAGATGAAACAACTGTCCAAGGCGAGAAGGTGATGGAAAGCATTGCCGAAGAGCGAAGCAAGACCTGGAACGCTCTTATTGAGTCCACAGACATGTCAAAAAACAGCAAGAAAGCATGGACACTTATTCACAAGCTACGGGGCGATCCTAAAGCAGCTCCTCAGCACCCAAAAGTCACTGCCAACCAAGTTGCCAACCAATTGCTCGAAAATGGAAAGAGTACAAAGAGAGGGAAAAAGACCAAGCTGAACCGCAAGCAATACACCGAGGACCCTGCTTTTACAAGACAGCTTACCATGGAAGAGCTGGAAGAGGGAATCTCTATCCTCAAACCAGGAAAGGCAATTGGACTGGATAACATCGCAACAGAACAGATCAAGCACTTCGGTCTCAAGGCAAAGACGTGGCTTCTACAGCTCTACAATGAGTGCTTATCAACACACAAGCTCCCTAACATCTGGAAAAAAGCCCACATTATAGCACTGCTGAAACCGGGGAAAGATCCATCCGCTCCCAAGAACTTCAGACCAATCTCACTTTTGAGCCACACCTACAAGCTCTTTGAACGTCTGATCCTCAACAGAATTGGCTCCTTTGTTGACAAACACCTCATCCCTGAACAAGCAGGTTTCCGCCCTGGCAAGTCGACAACTAGCCAAGTACTCAACCTTACTCAGCACATCGAAGACGGTTATGAGGAAGGGATGGTAACCGGTGTGGTGTTTGTCGACCTCTCAGCTGCCTATGACACAGTCAACCACAGACGCCTCCTCAGCAAGATCCTGGAGACCACAAGAGACATCTGTCTGACAGAGCTGATTGAAAGCATGCTTGAAAACAGGCACTTCTTTGTTGAACTAGGAGGAAAGAAAAGCAGGTGGCGAAGACTCAAGAATGGCCTTCCACAGGGAAGTGTGCTTGCACCACTTCTCTTTAACATCTACACCAACGACCAACCAAAAAGTGCAGACACTCAGCGCTACATCTATGCAGATGATCTCGGCATAGCTGCACAAGCCACTGACTTCAAAGTTGTGGAAGACAGACTCTCTAATGCTCTGGCAGAGCTAACACCCTACTATGAAGAGAACCACCTACGTGCAAACCCATCTAAGACTCAGGTGTGTGCCTTCCACCTGCGAAATTGTGAAGCCAAGCGCCAACTGAAGGTCAGCTGGTCAGGAACCCCCCTTGAACACTGTGAGCACCCTGTCTACCTAGGGGTAACCCTGGATAGATGTCTCTCTTTTAAGACCCACACAGAGAAGACCAAGTGTAAAGTGAGTGCGAGGAACAACATAATCCGCAAGCTCACTGGCACAACCTGGGGTGCTAACCCACAGACTATTAAGTCAACCGCACTAGCGCTCTGCTACTCAGCTGCCGAGTATGCCTGCCCAGTGTGGGAGCGATCTGCCCATGCCAAGAAGGTGGACCCCGCCCTTAATGCTAGCTGCCGCCTTATCACAGGCTGTCTGAAACCTACACCCACAGACCGTTTGTACATCCTGGCAGGCATAGCCCCACCAGAGATACGACGGAATGCAGCAAGCAGAAAAGAGCGGCTACAACAGTCTACCGACGAAAGACACCCTCTCTTCGGCCATGTGCCAGCCAAAAGCCGTCTTAAATCCAGGAAAAACTTCCTGAATAGCACCCCTCTGCTCGGAACACCGAGCATAAGTAGTGAGAGAGTCACTCAGTGGGAAGAAAGGACTGGCAATCTCCCACCAGCTACAACGATGGAGCTAAAGGCTAGCGAGGCACTACCCCCTGGAGCAGACTCAACATACGCAGTGTGGAAATGCCTTAATAGACTAAGATCTGGTGTTGGGCGAGCAAAAGCCACTCTCGTAAAATGGGGTTTTTCTGATGACGAGGACACTGTGTGACTGTGGCACTGAGCCGCAGACCATGCAACACCTCCTCACATGCCCCCTGCTGGAACATCCCTGCACAGCAACGGACTTGGCAGAGTTCAACGAAAAGGGACAGCAATGTGTTCAGCTGTGGCTGAACCACATCTAGCGTGTATTGTAACTAACTGTATTGTGGACACGATAAGAAGAACTAACTGTCTGGAGGTTTGGTGGAGGAGTTTGGGGAAAATAAAAGGCCTTAACTAACATTTCTGACTGTTCTTGGAGCCTTGGCCGTTCGGACAACATCACACACCCAGTCAAATACATTATAATAATATTTACAGCAAAATTACAATACCCATTACATAATCTCCAATACAAAAGTAAACATGGCCTATGCTGTGTATATGGTGTACTGCCCTGTGTGTTTCTCCAACAGATCATGTGGGCGTCGGCCCACTTGAGACTCCTCATTAGGTGCATTAGGAGCACCTGATCAGTGCTCCTGAAACCCTATAAAGAGGGCTTGCCAGCCATTCTCTTTGTCCCACTCCAGATGACAGCACCTTTCTGTTTGTTGCTCCTCACTGTTTGATTTGCACACTACAACACACCTTCACCATATTAACCACACATCCACACTGATCTTACCGACTACCACATCTCATACATTCTGAAGCATTATTCTTTATATTAAGTTGAACCCAATGGTTACCAACTCTCCACCATTTAGCATGGGAACCACCTGGAACTCGCTCAAGGACCACTGTTTGAGAACCACTGACAGGGCTGGTGTAATACCAACTTGTGCCAAACGTGGGCGAGTGACACTTCTGTGAGTACCTTGTAGCACCTATAAGGCACTATAGCAAATCTGGACTAGTTATTGTGTAGGTTCGACTGCTGGAGCTATGGGGAGTGCTTAAATGAGACTCAGTAAATGATTGCCGGCAGTTATATTGAAAAAACAATTAACAAACAAACATACAATATGGAAAATAAATAAATTGGTACCAACTCTTGAATAGCAATTGCTTGGCCACTTTCAATTCTCACAGTTTACTGTGTCTTTCTAATTTGGGTCTACCCTTCTAACTTGAATCCTCAGTTATCTCCTTTAAACCTTCAACTCAAGTTTTGTTTCTTTCCAGTTAAATCAAACAATCAAAATAGGACAATACAATCTACAAATATTCACCTGTTCAATACGTAATGAATTGACCACTCAGTCACTGTTCTCCCAATTAATGAACAAGGTAAGGTAAGGTATGTATGCAAAATCAGTATACATGTTATGGTTCAGAGTTCCAGGGATAAACCATCCAGGTATGTATCAGTGTATGTGTCAAAGTTCCATATGGTTTCCAAAACTGTAAGAACTTGTCAGAGTTCCAATTCCAGGGGAATGTATGTGCATGCGTGTGCGCGGAGGGAGAGAGGGAATTGGGATTACTGCAGCTGAGAGTGGGGGAGTCTGCAGATTAGGCCTACCACACCGTAGAGGGCAGTAGTCTGTCCAGTGGTCACCAGCGTATGGGGGAATACTCGCTGTCGCTCAATCTCTAGATCCTGGTGGGAAGCTCGCCATCTATTGGAATGGTCAACTGGAAAACGATCCAATCCAACAAAAAAACCTGACCTGTCATCAGACAGGGTCAGAGAAATCTAATCAGTATCAAAGTACCAACTGTCTATTGATTCGTTTTTAACCATGAAATATGCATTACATGAACTTTTTTAAATGAAAACAAATGAAATACTGTATGCAACACTGTGCATTTTTTACCTTTATACATACTTTTTCACATTTATGTATTTTAAACAATACACATCTTCACATGAACATCAGTACACTGGTAGGAAGTGCATCAAACATAAACTTCTTCTTAGTAGTATTAATTACACTCTCAAAGTGTTCACTTGCAAAGTGCAAAAAATAAGAACAATATCCCTTCATTGAAATTAAATGAACTGTCTCACCGATTCTGTGTGAAACAGGCTGGGCACAAACAATGCAATGGCTGCCCCAGTGAATCCACAATGGTTTCTAGGAATAAACAATACCACTCATCAAAAACCAAAGTAATTTCCAATTATTTGTTACTCTTAAATTAACTCATAAGATGTGGTGATTTACCTTGCTTCGCTGTGGTTTGTGCTCATAAAACTCTTCTAGTATCACACTTTTTCTCTCTGTGTTCTGTGCTCTTCTCATGTGCTGTGCACTGCTGTTTGGCTGTCTTTCTGTCTCTAACCTCAACAGCTGAACTGACTCAGTTCAATTGGGCTTGATTAGTGCAGCACTGCAGGTATAGAGCGTAGCAGTCCCGCCCCCTTTCAGAAAAGCGAGTGGCCCAGGAAATGAAACCCCAATGCATTCTTCCATCGGCACTTCTAATATAATTTATTTAAAGACGGTTACGCCGCGGACAAAGCCAACTCGGATCGTGACAAATCATGACAATGAACACAATGTTTTGGGCCGATCAAATAATTTATAAGACGAAAAACAAAACAAATAGTGTTGTCTCCTGACTTTCTTTTCTTCTTTCTAATGATTTGATCGGCCCAAAACATTGTGTTCATTGTCATGATTTGTCACGATCCGAGTTGGCTTTGTCCGCGGCGTAACCGTCTTTAAATAAATTATATTAGAAGTGCCGATGGGAGAATGCATTGGGGTTTCATTTCCTGGGCCACTCGCTTTTCTGAAAGGGGGCGGGACTGCGGCGCTCTATATGGTAATCACTGCTTCAACAGGTTGCTGTGTGGCTGGAACAGCATATCAGCCAAGCCTAAACTGACTGCTGATTGGTGGAACCACATGTCACTCTGTCTCTATCTAGTGATTTTTAGATAGCTTAACAAATCTCTGCACCACTCAGTGGTTAGGTTTTAGACAGGGTCACTAAACATAGTAACTTTAGATTTAGTTCTTAGGCAAAAGCACACATATAACTGTAGCTTGTCTCTATATGTTAGGGTTATACTGTAATCCACTAAATCATGTGTGTTACACTGGACTGGGACAAAAATTCGGTCCGGTCATTTCCGCGTGAATTTGGCCCAGACCGGCCAGCCCACCACAACCAGCTCGCAGATAGCAGAAACTACCGCCCGCTCCGTCGAGGCACACACAAACAAACAAGCCCTAATACCACCACTTTTACAGAACAACATAAATGATACAAACCAACAGACAACTACACAACCCTTTGTAGAGGGTTTATTTGTCACTGAAATTATCATGATGGCACTGGCAGAATGGCAGCAGGCCCGGACCTTTCCTGGTGGCCTGCCGTCTATTGGCCTGCCTGCCTGGCAGGCCAATATCATCCTAAACGTATCACCTAAACAGGAACGAGTGGAGTCCATACAGTACATACTCGCCGTGATGTCCTTATGCGTCGACCCCCTCCTCCCTGTGCCTGCAAAACCGAGGGGACCGCCCACCCAACTTCTAGACCAACCAGTGAATTCATGGGGTGATGGCCCAGGCCAGGGACGAAGAGTCTGCCAGGGCCCCCATGAGGATTTTAGGGGGAATTGCACCCAACCGCACTGAAGACAGTCAATTAAGACATTGTCCAACACCGCCCTCCCCTGGCTAAACCAGGCACGGGCCCCCATGAGGATTATGAAAACTATTCGTCCCTGGCCCAGGCTGAAAGGGGTGATCTGTACGTTGGTCAGTAAAAACAGAGAGATATGCAGTGGTTTGTTCCGTTTGCCTGGTGGTGTGTTGATGTTGTAGGTCAGGGGTGCCCAGAAGGTAGATTGCGATCTACCAGTAGATCACAAAGGCTTTGCAGGTAGACCACATGACATGGGCCAAAATATATATCATTAAAAAAAAGACTTGAATTAAGGTGACTGATTGATTAAAAGAGCCTTTCAGCTCAAACACACAATACAAATGCAATACAAATACAAAGTCATATACAAAATACAAATAACTACGAATTCCATTTTCCTCTCTCTATTTCCCATTCCAAGTGTGTTATTGTCTTATAGTATGTAACGCCAGTGCTGCTGTTTTCAGCAATGGGATAATACTTTTTTGGGTGAGTAGATCTTGTTGAGCTGGTCATTGTGAAAGTAGCTTTAAAGTAAAAAAATCACACCTGTGTGAACCGAGTGGTGCAAATCCTCTCTCTCTCTCTCTCTCTCTCTCTGCTCCGTTAGATTAGCTCTATTATGGATCGCGCATGCGCGCTGCTGTCCACCTCCCATTATACAGGCAGACTAAAAGCTGAATAACTCCTAATCTACGGAGCTCTCCATGGTTTGGTCAATTAGCGCGATTTTCGGAGGTCTTTGCTGATAATCCAGTGGTCTAGATGGAAAAATTGGTGCTTTCTAGAGCAAGGATGGCTATATTTTAGCTCGCTAGCATTGACGCTATTTATGTAGCAACAACATCTGTTTCTGTGCTGCGTGCGCAGCCTCGCAGACCGTGGCAGTCAGAAGTTGATTTGCGTCCAGCAGGTGGCAGCAATGTCACATACTTCTCTTGTTCCAATTTCACGCATGCGCACACCACTCGTGCTCATTGACGTACGTACTGTACACAAACAGGTACATGGACATTGCTAGCTGGTTGTAGGAGTGGTTGCACCACTCAAAAAGTGTGGGCACCCCTGTATGTTGGTGCAAGAGAATGTCATTGACGGTATGCAGCATACATTACCTCCACTGTGTGTTTTTGTAAACATGTAAAGTTATGAGCAACATCTGAGTGTTCCTGCAGGCTAGCATGCTTTGTTTAATTTTATGGTATTTTATGTTGTATATTATGTAATCTGCCTTGTAAGGATCTGGAGTGTAGTATTAGTCAGTTTGGTATTCACTTGATCATTGTTTGCAAACCGTCTTCATATATATAGGCTATATATATATTAATAACATTTCAATAATTTTTCTTTGTTTTCATTATTTACTTTATTTTAGATTATTGTGGGACGACCAATTCTGTGGATGATTTAGATCCATAAAGTTTGCAAGAAAAAAGTACCTCATTTTATTTAAGCACTTTTCACCACTGCTGCTTGTTTGTCAAAACAATGTTTTTTTTCTCTTCTGCTTTGTTTTTCTAATCAAGCTGATTGAAACCTTTTTCCACCACAATCCCACACCAAAAGAAATAATAAAATAAAATAAAAGGTTTGTCCTGATATCAGTGCCACAATGACACGTCATTGATAAGATAAGCCAGCATTGATCCTCACAGGCAAAAGTCAACAACAATCTGCAGGGCTGCCTAAATGTCAACTCACTTGATATAAGAGCGAGAGAGAGTTGCACGGATCTCAGAAAGTGATCAAATCATCTTGCAATTATTGCAAGATGAATCCTTCATTCTATCTCATCGTGCTGCTGTCTTGTGGACTAACTTTGGTGCAACCCGTACCGCCTGATGAAGAAGACCAAACAGAGTTAACCAAACAACAAATACTGGACAGGAACGCGGTGTGGAAGCTGTCGGTCGACGAAGTGCTGGACATATTTTTCCAACAGATTGAAAGAACGCAAGCTCTGGAAAAACTGGTGGAGAAGTTGACAACGCGAGGTGAGGTGTTGTTTGAAACAAAGATGTTCTTTGTTGCTGTCAGGATGAAACCTCACATGTCCATATACCCGTTTTATTATTACTTTATTGAGTCAGAAACATGTACAATTCCTTGTAGAGAGAAACGTTTTCACATGTTTATGTCACGTTGACCCATATCATTTTTGTGCATAATTAACGCCCTACTTGATCAAACTATGGCGTCTCACACAAAAGCACGACAGCGTTCCGAGCTTGTCGATGTGCTACTTTTGCTATTTAAAAATAAAAATAGAATCCTGAAGAGTAACAGTTTTGGACATATGAGGTTTAGAGATGGAGCTCGTTCATTTGTATTGATAACGAGCACCTTACGGATCAGGCTTATCGAGCCGGGTTCTTATCGAGCCCACTATGGAGCATTTTTATTATTTTGTGGAAAGACGGGAGACAATAAATTCTGAACAGAACCAGTATCTTTTACTAGGGCCTTCAAATACAGTACTTTTTTAACAGACCGATCTAATATTTACCAATATATAATATTCAATAAACTATTGTCGTATCTGGAATCAATAATTCCTACATATGTGTGAACCAATTGTTGGACTCTGTAGTCTGCCTGGCTGCAAGTTTGAAAGAAAACACGCATAGTCAAGTACTTGGCCTGGCCATGGTGTGATAGTAAACTTAGCATCACTCTATATGCATCACTCTGGATGCATCTGCTATTTAAATCTCTATCACACCTAAAGAACAATTGATCAAGGCCTACAGTGATTTACCTTCCTGGGAGGGGCCAATGCCAGTCTGGAACTATGTGTATTTGTGACTCTGTTTTAAGGCGGTTGGTTTTCATTGTAAAGGGGGTCATTCTCTCCGACGGCATTCGCCGTCGGAGGTGAGCTTATGCTACGCTTCACTGCTGTGCTGTACTCTGAATAAACTACTCATGGAACATCGAATCCTGTCTGCCGTTGCACATTTACTCTCCTGGATGGTATAAAATATACAACATAAGTGGCGCCCGATGTGGTTTTGATGGCGTGGATAATTCTACGGCACAATAAAAACGGACCTGCGAAGAGGGAGGGGAGTTTTTGGGAGCGACGGTGGAGAAGCGTGATCCGACGTTCAGTGCGTCTACGTGGAGGTGGAGGCCTTAACCAACTACGGACTGAGTCACGGCTCTGCCCTGCGAGAGGATGGACGGAAGCGGTTGCATCGACAGCGGGGTGACGGTGAGCGGCTGCGGGTGGCGGAGACCTGCATCTTTGCATCAGCGCACTGGCGGAGGAGGACGACGGGGAGCAGTGAGACGCAGCACGGCGCAGCAGTGGCTGATTGACCGACCTAAGCTGAGGGCCTTCACGGACCTGCTCGAGGGGTCTGTGATGACGATGTTTGCTTTTCTTTTTCGTCCCATCTCTGTTGTGAACAGAGTTGGGAGGGGGGAGAGAAGATGATGATGACGAGGACAGCGAAAAAACAGCAGTGCAGACTCTCGAACTTTGATCCGTGCAGCTAAGCGAACATTTCGAGGTAAACTGGAAGGAGCAGCATACATGAAGAACTTTCCTTTGTCCAATTCGGAGGGGAGACGAACTTTCCTTCGCTCCGATTACAAATTGTGCGTCAAGTCTGTTTTCAACATGAATTATAATAGGCCTCATGTTGGTATGTGTTTGTCGTATAATTAGATAAGTTGAGTCATTTAGCCTAATTGAATCAATGAGGTATTTTCCTAGGGATATGAAGAGATATGTGTTATTATTGTTAGACTCTGGCGCGTCAATGTTTGGATCACCACTGGGTGATCTTGGTCAGACGTAAGTCCGGGACTTAGCTGATATTGTGTATTGGAATAGCAGAGTTTAGTAGTAAAATCATGTAGGTTATTACATATCAAAAAAGTGCTCTTGTAAAATGGAGCTGAAAGCGGCATATGTATTGTTTAATGTCAGTTAACTGTACTAATCATTTTCCCATTATTCATACACGTAGGGATGTCTGTTTGAAAACCATTTTTGGGAAGTTCTGTACTGTAATGCTGTTATTTTTTGGTTTCTTGAATGTGTATTGTCAAGCTGAGGGTCAAGGGGGGTGTAAGGGAATTATTGTTCCACATTTTGTATTTAGCAGACGGTGAGTCTGCTAAAAGGGGGGAATGTCGTATCTGGAATCAATAATTCCTACATATGTGTGAACCAATTGTTGGACTCTGTAGTCTGCCTGGCTGCAAGTTTGAAAGAAAACACCCATGGTGTGATAGTAAACTTAGCATCACTCTATATGCATCACTCTGGATGCATCTGCTATTTAAATCTCTATCACACCTAAAGAACAATTGATCAAGGCCTACAGTGATTTACCTTCCTGGGAGGGGCCAATGCCAGTCTGGAACTATGTGTATTTGTGACTCTGTTTTAAGGCGGTTGGTTTTCATTGTAAAGGGGGTCATTCTCTCCGACGGCATTCGCCGTCGGAGGTGAGCTTATGCTACGCTTCACTGCTGTGCTGTACTCTGAATAAACTACTCATGGAACATCGAATCCTGTCTGCCGTTGCACATTTACTCTCAACTGGTTAATATGTGTACCGGCAAACTTGTCATGTTTGTGCCAGCATGGATGATTAGATTTATTTTGTATTTTTACTTGATCGCCTCTTGTCTTGATTGCAAATGAAAATTGGTCAAAGCAACCTGACATGAATGTTTTCTTTCTCAACAGTTGCATTCAGTGTAACCGACCCGACGCCTACCGGAGCCGGTGACGTTGATGTCGCGCTCAAGTATGGAACGGTTCTCACCAACATTGGCGATGACTACGATACAGCTACAGGTAATGTCATTGCCAATTAATCATATCGCAACCAAGTGTTGCGATATGGAATGGAAAAGTAATTGGAACCCTCTTTTAATTTCTACTTAAAATTGCTAAATATAAGTCTGCATATGTTTCTATCATTTGACATGGGACAGATCATTTAGCAGATCTGGTAATAAACGTTGTAGTTTGAATGGCATGTGTTTTCTTTGCTAACAATTAAATTCAAAGGATCATTATTGGCATGAGAAAACATACGTTTACATTGCCAAAGCAAGTGTCATCAATTCATACTGCAGTTTTAAGGTGATAAGGTGACCACCAAAAACGGTGGTTAGTAAAAACAGAGAGATGTGTTTGAGTGAGGTGTGAGTCACTTACCACCGCGGCTCAGTAACTCAGTTCTCAGTTGTAGCTTTAAAGATGGAGTGCCATGATTTTTTTCCACCCTAAAACATGATCATCAGGTAATATTATAATATGAGGAAGAACTTTTTCCAAAAAGTGTACAGTATTTGTTAAAATCATGTTTTTATGTGGGCACGCCCACCAGTTAATTAAGTATGCCTGGTTTGCATGGTGGGTGGTAATGGGTGGTGATCCACCTGAACTGAAGCCGCACCCACAGCTGTAGTTGTATGATAAAGGGGGAGGGGTTAGGGGAGGGGCTGATAGTGTGATGTCACTATATCACTAGGGGCGGCGGTGGCTCAGGGGCTCAGGTGGCTCAGGGGTAGAGTGCCTGGATGGGAACCGCAAGGTTGCCAGTTCAAACCCGGGCTCCCCCAGAGTTACTGTCGAAGTGTCCTTGAGCAAGACACTGAACCCCTAATTGCTCCCGATGTGCTAGTTGGTGCCTTGCATGGTTTCCGCTGCCATCGGTGTATGAATGGGTGAATGTAATGCACAATCTATGTAAAGCGCCTTGGATAAAGGCGCTATATAAATGCACCATTTATCACTGTTTATTTCATTGGCCCGTTTTACTGTCAAGGGTTCAGCCTCCAGGAAGAAACCCTAAATACAAAGTTAATACACCATTGCACATAAAAGCGACTCCAGGGTGTCTAATGAAGTACTGTCACCTCATAGACACATACAAAACTGGAAAAAAACATTGTGGCACTCCATCTTTAAGTGGTGACCTTATCACCTAAAACAGAGTATGATTAGGCCTTAACAATGTGTTCGATCATCATCAACAGGCATCTTCACGGTGGACACACCAGGCTTGTACTACTTCACGTTCTTCTTTCACACGACGAACAAGAAGTTCGGCACCGCCGCTGGCCTCGAGCTTCACGTCAACGACGTTCAGAAGGTCAAGAGCATCGAGCAGATCGCCGGGGCCGACTACGGCGACAGCGCCGGCAACGCGGTGATCCTGGACCTGGCCAAGGGTGACCTGGTGAAAGTGGTCCTGAAAGAAGACATGAGCGTTAAGGACGAGGCTTCACTGAACACCTTCACCGGCTTTTTACTACAGCCTTCCTTCACTACCGATCCACCTGGTTAGAGATATATTCTTTATTGCCAGTGTTGGGCACGCTATATTTATTTATTATCATCATTTAATTTGCCTCTCGGGTGCCTCCCTAGGGAGGTCCTCAACGTACGTCCCACTGGGAGGAGACCCCGGGGCAGACCAAGGCGCAGTTGGAGGAAATACTCACTGGCCTTGGAACGTCTCGGAATCCCCCAGGAGGAAGTCACTAATGTTGCTCTGGAGAGGGGAAGTCTGGAGCATTGGTGGAGCTGTTGCCCCCCCGCGACCCGACTATGGATAAGCGGTTGAAGATGGATGGAAGGATGGATTATCATTTAACCCATTTTGGGCGGGAACCCCTGTTGGTGTTAGCATTATGTTATGCTTTAGCTATTGAAAAATAGCAGATCTACAAGCGCATAGCGTGCCACCGAGTGGCGTGCTACGAGCTTGTAGGTCTGCTATTTTTGAAAAATCGAAGAACGACTGACATAGAAACATAGATTTTTCAGAAAACTGTCAGGATGTAGAAGACATTTATAGAATCGTTCACAGGTCAAAATGGGTTAATTTAAAAATATGTGTTTATGTTCTTATTTTCCAGCTCCAGAGATAAGGCTGGTCGGCCCAGGCCCCTGTGAAGGCACCGTGGAGGTCCTCCATGAAGGCGTGTGGGGGACGGTGTGCTGGAACGACTGGGTTCTAAACAATGCCCACGTCGTGTGCAGAGAGTTACGCTGTGGAATAGGGATAATGGCCATGGATAGGTACTCTCCGTCGTACGGAGGGGGTACTGGGCCGGTCCATTACGATTTCTCCCATTGTGAAGGCAGTGAATCACGGCTCTCAGAGTGCAACCATGCACCGATTGGAGACCACACCTGCATTGATCACGTTTCAGATGCTGGCGTCTATTGTGAAAGTAAATATAATAATATGACTATGAACACATTTAGCATTATGGACAGAAATGTTAGAATCACTAAAGCTTATATGTTTTAAGGATTTGTTTTAAAGCCATTTATAGTATTATGACTGTTCATATTTTTGTGTTATTAGTTGAAGTAGTCATTACTACATGGTCATTTTAATTGAGAGAGTAGGAAGGCTGGGAGGGAGACAGCGTGTTAGGAAGAGGGGGAGGTTATCAGTTTATATTCATTAAGTCAGTGAAGGCGCGGTACCTTTCTGTTTTTCTGTCTTCCATAGACAAAACAACAGGGGTATCCTCTCTCACTTTGTATTTTCTTATTTTGTGAGGGTACATACCCTCACAAAAAAAACATGCAGTAATCCTGGTCTCTATACTGCCTCCCCCTGGCCATCCGGGGGTGCCTGATGGAGGGGAAAAGGAACTGGTTGGAATAACGTGTTCCTTCCACACGCTATGACCAACCGGGGAAACCCCCCCCCTGTCAGGTAAAGCATGAGGTCAGTCCGTTGCTCTCCCAGGTTGGCAGAGGGAGAGTGTATATAGCGCCCAGGATTACATTACATAATTGACGCTGAGTGAAAAAAATGGGTTGCAAATCATGGGATAAAATATATATACATAATTTAAAAAAGTTCCGGGTTGCAGCTTTAAGTATATTTATGTCAATTGGAATATTAACCATTTCCCTTTTTATTCTTTGTTTACCAGAACGTGTCCAGGATCCTTATGTGGCTGGCTGAAACCGAGGGGATTCTTCAGCGATGCATCCTGTGGCTGGCTGAAACCGAGGGGATTCTTCAACGGAGTCCCAAATTATATTACTAAGATTTTAGATTTCTGTGATCAATATGAATACTTGCTTTTAAATCGTGTTTTGTCAACATTTATACAAAATAATGTTCTTATGGTCTTCTTACCTATAACATATTTTCTATACAATATTCAACAATCAATCCCAATCAATCAATAAAATACTTTCATTTGATCCCTTTTTGTGTTCCTAAAATTTGCTGCCAAAAACAACACTGCCTGGTACACTCTGACATGACACAGAAGTCAAACAGCAGGCAGGCTGCTGGGTAATTATCAACCCACATGACTAGAGCACTTTAGCTGCATCCCAAACATACTGTACGGGCTAGAGAAAATAAAATGTATTTATTTTTTAAATAGCCTAAAATTTTCCTACAAATAATAATGTGTTTTTTAAAAAAAATGCAGTGACACTAGTTTAAAATACACCCCGTCACGGTGCAACCCGTGCCCTATATACAAAGACACTTCAAACTGCTTTCTATAACACGAATGTTTTAAACTTCAGGAAGGGGCCAAGTGCTATGCAGGGGAGGGGTGTTAATTCTTATGCTTTGAGAATTTGTCATTAGAGTTTTCATGCTTATTTATATTTCTTTAATGGTAACACATCTTTAGTATGTTTAGGTTACTTTTATACAATGGATTATTTATGGCAGTATTTATTTACGAGTAAGACGCGCAAACGCGGGAAGCGAACGCACTCAGCTCCATATATGGGCACAAAAGGGGCCAGGTCCACAAGAAACAAATCACTGGCCCCTTTTGTCCCCATATATGGAGCTGAGTGGACCTGGCCCCTTTTGTGCCCATATATGGAGCTGAGTGATTGCTGATGCAACACACTCCATATTTGGATAGCGGGACAGACAGACACACAGACAGACACACACACACACACACACACACACACACACACACAGACATGATCTGCTAGGTCTCATAGTAAGTGCTCACTGCGTTCGCAATAAGTATTTATCCCTATTTACGGGAGGCTGCAGGGACAGGAGAGTTAGTTGGTTGTCGGCTTTAACACGGGTAACAGTCCTGAGGGAGAGCTACAGGGCCGGGAACTACCCATAGATCCGAAGACGTGTTAGTCTGAACATGCACCGCTCCCGTGCTTGCGGTTAGGTTTAGCTTTGCTCCCGTGCTTGCGGTTAGGTTTAGGTTAGGGTTAGAGACAGGGATAGTAATTTCGGAACAATGAACCTTCTGACTAATGACACGGCACCACAGGGCCTTGTGTGACCCAGGTTTAACCTGTAGAGAGTTCTACAGGTGTAGAGAGTATTTAGTTTATGTATGTGAATTGCACTTAGTAAGAGAAATCTATGAAAATCTGGGAACTAAATCGTTACCAAGAAATGTCTTCACCAATGTGTTTCTAAATGTGTCTAACATGCACTAAAAGTTTGAAATTCAACTCCTGTGGGAAATAGAGTTATTAGTGTGACCATACCCATAACATCCTAGGCCAAAAAGTCAAAATTTCATCACTCTTTAAGTAGCATGTGACATATGAAACTAGGGGTTTTTCATGATTCTGAATCCATTCCAAGCATTAGTTTTGCACAAAAAACACTCCTTGGGCTAAATTAGGCCATATCCACTTGACCAAATGTGCTGACCTCATTTGTGATGACGGCTATGGCCGTTTTCCTCCCAAGGAATGTTTTTTGTGCAAAACGAATGCTTGGAATGGATTCAGAATCATGAAAACCCCCTAGTTTCATATGTCACATGCTACTGAAAGAATGATGAAATTTGGACTTTTTTTCTATATATAGGATGTTATGGGTATGGTCACATATTATGCTAATAACTCAATTTCCCCTGGGAGTTGAATTTCAAACTTTTAGTACATGTTATTAGACACCTTTAGAAACACATTGGTGAAGACATTTCTTGGTAACGATTTAGTTCCCAGATTGGTCAAATACCTGATAAAATGCCCTCACTAACTGAAGAAAACTGTCTGGAGGTTTGGTGGAGGAGTTTGGGGAAAATAAAAGGCCTTAACTAACATTTCTGACTGTTCTTGGAGCCTTGGCCGTTCGCACAACTTCACACACCCAGTCAAATACATTATAATAATATTTACAGCAAAATTACAATACCCATTACATAATCTCCAATACAAAAGTAAACATGGCCTATGCTGTGTATATGGTGTACTGCCCTGTGTTTCTCCAACAGATCATGTGGGCGTCGGCCCACTTGAGACTCCTCATTAGGTGCATTAGGAGCACCTGATCAGTGCTCCTGAAACCCTATAAAGAGGGCTTGCCAGCCATTCTCTTTGTCCCACTCCAGATGACAGCACCTTTCTGTTTGTTGCTCCTCACTGTTTGATTTGCACACTACAACACACCTTCACCATATTAACCACACATCCACACTGATCTTACCGACTACCACATCTCATACATTCCTGAAGCATTATTCTTTATATTAAGTTGAACCCAATGGTTACCAACTCTCCACCATTTAGCATGGGAACCACCTGGAACTCGCTCAAGGACCACTGTTTGAGAACCACTGACAGGGCTGGTGTAATACCAACTAGTGCCAAACGGGGGCGAGTGACACTTCTGTGAGTACCTTGTAGCACCTATAAGGCACTATAGCAAATCTGGACTAGTTATTGTGTAGGTTTGACTGCTGGAGCTATGGGGAGTGCTTAAATGAGACTCAGACACAAGGAGGTTATGATTGCCGGCAGTTATATTGAAAAATCAATTAACAAACAAACATACAATATGGAAAATAAATAAATTGGTACCAACTCTTGAATAGCAATTGCTTGGCCACTTTCAATTCTCACAGTTTACTATGTCTTTCTAATTTGGGTCTACCCTTCCAACTTGAATCCTCAGTTATCTCCTTTAAACCTTCAACTCAAGTTTTGTTTCTTTCCAGTTAAATCAAACAATCAAAATAGGACAATACAATCTACAAATATTCACCTGTTCAATACGTAATGAATTGACCACTCAGTCACTGTTCCCCCAGTTAATGAACAAGGTAAGGTAAGGTATGTATGCAAAATCAGTATACATGTTATGGTTCAGAGTTCCAGGGATAAACCATCCAGGTATGTATCAGTGTATGTGTCAAAGTTCCATATGGTTTCCAAAACTGTAAGAATCAGAGTTCCAATTCCAGGGGAATGTATGTGCATGCGTGTGCGCGGAGGGAGAGAGGGGGAATTGGGATTACTGCAGCTGAGAGTGGGGGTGTCTGCAGATTAGGCCGACCACACCGTAGAGGGCAGTAGTCTGTCCAGTGGTCACCAGCGTATGGGGGAATACTCGCTGTCGCTCAATCTCTAGATCCTGGTGGGAAGCTCGCCATCTATTGGAATGGTCAACTGGAAAACGATCCAATCCAACAAAAAAACCTGACCTGTCATCAGACAGGGTCAGAGAAATCTAATCAGTATCAAAGTACCAACTGTCTGTTGATTCGTTTTTAACCATGAAATATGCATTACATGAACTTTTTTAAATTAAAACAAATTAAATACTGTATGCAACACTGTGCATTTTTTACCTTTATACATACTTTTTCACATTATGTATTTTAAACAATACACATCTTCACATGAACATCAGTACACTTGTAGGAAGTGCATCAAACATAAACTTCTTCTTAGTAGTATTAATTACACTCTCAAAGTGTTCACTTGCAAAGTGCAAAAAATAAGAACAATATCCCTTCATTGAAATTAAATGAACTGTCTCACCGATTCTGTGTGAAACAGGCTGGGCACAAACAATGCAATGGCTGCCCCAGTGAGTGGTTTCTAGGAATAAACAATACCACTCATCAAAAACCAAAGTAATTTCCAATTATTTGTTACTCTTAAATTAACTCATAAGATGTGGTGATTTACCTTGCTTCGCTGTGGTTTGTGCTCATAAAACTCTTCTAGTATCACACTTTTTCTCTCTGTGTTCTGTGCTCTTCTCATGTGCTGTGCACTGCTGTTTGGCTGTCTTTCTGTCTCTAACCTCAACAGCTGAACTGACTCAGTTCAATTGGGCTTGATTAGTGCAGCACTGCAGGTATAGAGCGCCGCAGTCCCGCCCCCTTTCAGAAAAGCGAGTGGCCCAGGAAATGAAACCCCAATGCATTCTCCCATCGGCACTTCTAATATAATTTATTTAAAGACGGTTACGCCGCGGACAAAGCCAACTCGGATCGTAACAAATCATGACAATGAACACAATGTTTTGGGCCGATCAAATCATTAGAAAGAAGGGCCACTCGCTTTTCTGAAAGGGGGCGGGACTGCGGCGCTCTATATGGTAATCACTGCTTCAACAGGTTGCTGTGTGGCTGGAACAGCATATCAGCCAAGCCTAAACTGACTGCTGATTGGTGGAACCACATGTCACTCTGTCTCTATCTAGTGATTTTTAGATAGCTTAACAAATCTCTGCACCACTCAGTGGTTAGGTTTTAGACAGGGTCACTATACATAGTAACTTTAGATTTAGTTCTTAGGCAAAAGCACACATATAAGGCAACTGTAGCTTGTCTCTATATGTTAGGGTTATACTGTAATCCACTAAATCATGTGTGTTACACTGGACTGGGACAAAAATTCGGTCCGGTCATTTCCGCTTGAATTTGGCCCAGACCGGCCAGCCCACCACAACCAGCTCGCAGATAGCAGAAACTACCGCCCGCTCCGTCGAGGCACACACAAACAAACAAGCCCTAATACCACCACTTTTACAGAACAACATAAATGATACAAACCAACAGACAACTACACAACCCTTTGTAGAGGGTTTATTTGTCACTGAAATTATCATGATGGCACTGGCAGAATGGCAGCATGCCCGGACCTTTCCTGGTGGCCTGTCGTCTATTGGCCTGCCTGCCTGGCAGGCCAATATCATCCTAAACGTATCACCTAAACGGGAACGAGTGGAGTCCATACATACTCGCCGTGATGTCCTTACGCGTCGACCCCCTCCTCCCTGTGCCTGCAAAACCAAGGGGACCGCCCACCCAACTTCTAGACCAACCAGTGAATTCATGGGGTGATGGCCCAGGCCAGGGACGAAGAGTCTGCCAGGGCCCCCATGAGGATTTTCGGGGGAATTGCACCCAACCGCACTGAAGACAGTCAATTAAGACACTGTCCAACACCGCCCTCCCCTGGCTAAACCAGGCACGGGCCCCCATGAGGATTATGAAAACTATTCGTCCCTGGCCCAGGCTGAAAGGGGTGATCTGTACGTCGGTCAGTAAAAACAGAGAGATATGCAGTGGTTTGTTCCGTTTGCCTGGTGCTGTGTTGATGTTGTAGGTCAGGGGTGCCCAGAAGGTAGATTGCGATCTACCAGTAGATCACAAAGGCTTTGCAGGTAGACCATATGACATGGGCCAAAATATATATCATTAAAAAAAAGACTTGAATTAAGGTGACTGATTGATTAAAAGAGCCTTTCAGCTCAAACACACAATACAAATGCAATACAAATACAAAGTCATATACAAAATACAAATAACTACGAATTCCATTTTCCTCTCTCTATTTCCCATTCCAAGTGTGTTATTGTCTTATAGTATGTAACGCCAGTGCTGCTGTTTTCAGCAATGGGATAATACTTTTTTGGGTGAGTAGATCTTGTTGAGCTGGTCATTGTGAAAGTAGCTTTAAAGTAAAAAAAATCACACCTGTGTGAACCGAGTGGTGAAAATCCCCTCTCTCTCTCTCTCTCTCTCTCTCTGCTCCGTTAGATTAGCTTTATTATGGATCGTGCATGCGCGCTGCCGTCCACCTCCCATTATACAGGCAGACTAAAAGCTGAATAACTCCTAATCTACGGAGCTCTCCATGGTTTGGTCAATTAGCGCGATTTTCGGAGGTCTTTGCTGATAATCCAACTGTGGTCTAGATGGAAACATTGGTGCTTTCTAGAGCAAGGATGGCTATATTTTAGCTCGCTAGCATTGACGCTATTTATGTAGAGACAACATCTGTTTCTGTGCTGCGTGCGCAGCCTCACAGACCGTGGCAGTCAGAAGTTGATTTGCGTCCAGCAGGTGGCAGCAATGTCACATACTTCTCTTGTTCCAATTTCACGCATGCGCACACCACTCGTGCTCATTGACGTACGTACTGTACACAAACAGGTACATGGACATTGCTAGCTGTTTGTAGGAGTGGTTGCACCACTCAAAAAGTGTGGGCACCCCTGTATGTTGGTGCAAGAGAATGTCATTGACGGTATGCAGCATACATTACCTCCACCGTGTGTTTTTGTAAAGTTATGAGCAACATCTGAGTGTTCCTGCAGGCTAGCATGCTTTGTTTAATTTTATGGTATTTTATGTTGTACAGTATATTATGTAATCTGCCTTGTAAGGATCTGGAGTGTAGTATTAGTCAGTTTGGTATTCACTTGATCATTGTTTGCAAACCGTCTTCATATATATAGGCTATATATATATTAATAACATTTCAATAATTTTTCTTTGTTTTCATTATTTACTTTATTTTAGATTATTGTGGGACGACCAATTCTGTGGATGATTTAGATCCATAAAGTTTGCAAGAAAAAAGTACCTCATTTTATTTAAGCACTTTTCACCACTGCTGCTTGTTTGTCAAAACAATGTTTTTTTTCTCTTCTGCTTTGTTTTTCTAATCAAGCTGATTGAAACCTTTTTCCACCACAATCCCACACCAAAAGAAATAATAAAATAAAATAAAAGGTTTGTCCTGATATCAGTGCCACAATGACACGTCATTGATAAGATAAGCCAGTATTGATCCTCACAGGCAAAAGTCAACAACAATCTGCAGGGCTGCCTAAATGTCAACTCACTTGATATAAGAGCGAGAGAGAGCTTGCACGGATCTCAGAAAGTGACCAAATCATCTTGTAATCCAAATTGCAAGATGAATCCTTCATTCTATCTCATCGCGCTGCTGTCTTGTGGACTAACTTTGGTGCAATCCGTACCGCCTGATGAAGAAGACCAAACAGAGTTAACCAAACAACAAATACTGGACAGGAACGCAGTGTGGAAGCTGTCGGTCGACGAAGTGCTGGACATATTTTTCCAACTGATTGAAAGAACGCAAGCTCTGGAAAAACTGGTGGAGAAGTTGACGACGCGAGGTGAGGTGTTGTTTGAAACAAAGATGTTCTTTGTTGCTGTCAGGCTGAAACCTCGCATGTCCATATACCTGTTTTATTATTACTTAATTGAGTCAGAAACATGTACAATTCCTTGTAGAGAGAAACGTTTTCACATGTTTATGTCACTTTGACCCATATATTTTTGTGCATAATTAACGGCCTACTTGATCAAACTATGGCGTCTCACACAAAAGCATAAAGATTTGCTGTTCCGCGACACCGTTCCGAGCTTGTCGATGTGCTACTTTTGCTATTTAAAAATAAAAATAGAATCCTGAAGAGTAACAGTTTTGGACATATGAGGTTTAGAGATGGAGCTCGTTCATTTGTATTGATAACGAGCACCTTACCGATCAGGCTTATCGAGCCGGGTTCTTATCGAGCCCACTATGGAGCATTTTTATTATTTTGTGGAAAGACGGGAGACAATACATTCTGAACAGAACCAGTATCTTTTACTAGGGCCTTCAAATACAGTACTTTTTTAACAGACCGATCTAATATTTACGAATATATAATATTAAAGAAACTATCAACTGGTTAATATGTGTACCGGCAAACTTGTCATGTTTGAGCCAGCATGGATGATTAGATTTATTTTGTATTTTTACTTGATCGCCTCTTGTCTTGATTGCAAATGAAAATTGGTCAAAGCAACCTGACATGAATGTTTTCTTTCTCAACAGTTGCATTCAGTGTAACCGACCCGACGCCTACCGGAGCCGGTGACGTTGATGTCGCGCTCAAGTATGGAACGGTTCTCACCAACATTGGCGATGACTACGATACAGCTACAGGTCATTTCATTGCCAATTAATCATATCGCAACCAAGTGTTGCGATATGGAATGGAAAAGTAATTGGAATCCTCTTTTAATTTCTACTTAAAATTGCTAAATATAAGTCTGCATATGTTGTCACATAGGCCTATCATTTGAAATGGGACAGATAACGTGATTCCCAAACATTTAGCAGATCTGGTAGTAAAAACGTTGTAGTTTGAATGTCATGTGTTTTCTTTGCTAACAATTAAATTCAAAGGATCATTATTGGCATGAGAAAACATACGTTTACATTGCCAAAGCAAGTGTCATCAATTCATAGGCTACTGCAGTTTTAAAGGGGGAGTGTCCCGGCCCGAGATTAACATTGCTGATAAGGTACATCACGTGGTCTGGTGGTGGAATTTTCATCAAAAAAAAAAAAAATTGCTCGAAAATATTCGTTAGAATGATATTGAGTTGACGTGGAAGTTTTAGCGTAAACTGTTGCATAATCGCAATTTCGCACTCGGACTTCCAGAGAGCTGGGATGCAGCCCCGCTCACGACCGTTTGTCCCCTCTCACCGCCGGGGCACAGAGAGCTGGGATGCAGCCCCTCTCACCGCCGGGGCACAGAGCCTATTCTGTTCATGCAGGCTGCGCAGTGCCTCTCTGCCCCGCATTGAACTGGGCATGTGTGTACATACACACACACACACACAACATTGTTTCTTCATGTGAAATGTTTGTTTATGCATAATTAATTCATGAGAATCGCGTGTCCCGGGTTTACAGTACTTACAGTGTTTGCATAATCATTCAGGCTACAGGAATGTTTTAGCCAATAACCAGGTGTGAAACAGTTGTCGCACCGTCATTGTTCTGATTGTGAGGGAGGTATTTTTTATGAGTCTAAGACTCTACTTTACTCTGTGAGTGTGAGTCTGTACGAAATAATAAATTGCCTCAACTGATCATCTGACCGTCTGTCCTAGATTCTAAGCCATGAAAATATTCTGCATTATTTTCCATTCTGCAGCAAGGGGCGATATAATGCTGTGATTCATTCCACTTTACCGACTGTTTCATTGCCTATATGTCCGATTGTCCGTCATGAGTGACTATACTCGTCGCCATAATATAAATATGAAATGGGAATATTTAGGTCAAATTGCTGATTGATTTTGAACATGCATTAACAATAGCCCCGAGAAGATAACACAAGACGGACAACATGCATTTATTTATTCCAAGTTTATTCATTAGTCAAGTCAAGCCGATCCCTCTCTGCCCTGTCCTTGGAATTGACGTCGGCTATGGCTAAGACTGTCTACAGAATTCATGAGTGAAAAACATTGTATGGGTAATTGGGTATTATGAGGGCCCTCTCTCTCTCTCTCTCAATTCAATTCAATTCAATTCAATTCAACAGGCTTTATTGGCATGACGTTTTACAAGTGTTGCCAAAGCACAATCACAGATATTACAAATAACAACATAATATCAAAGACATGAAAAAATAAACTCTCTCTCTCTCTCACACACACACACACACACCGCGTCTCGCCGTTTTGCAGTTGCAATGGATGACGGATAGAGCCGATGCTCTTGGTAAATAAACAACTCTTCGCGTTCACAACAGCTATACACAGGCTAAAACATATCGATATAATCAACTTGGTATGATTGCTCAGATGCCCCGCGCACTTTACCCGCGCACAGAATCTGTGCCTTTCAATTCAATTCAAAGGGCTTTATTGGCATGAGAAAACATACGTTTACATTGCCAAAGCAGAAAGAACAATACAGCAATACAATCAAAACAAAAATTATGTACTTTGAAGGTCAGAATCTTCAATAGATCAACTTCTATGTACCAAGATCACTCGATGCAGGTATAGTGCAGGAATATACACAATGATTAGTCTTTATCTCCATAGAAAAGTAAGGGCTTACAGCACACATTTTTTTTGTACAGTATTTCACAAAGCCCACGTTGGAACAGATATTATACTCTTACTAGATCAAGTGGGGTGACGTTCATTTTAATACCAAATGGATTATATCGATATGTTTTAGCCTGTGTATAGCTGTTGTGAACGCGAAGAGTTGTGTTTATTATTTACAAAGCTTTGTCAAATTGTCACCCATGCGATCCTCCCTGAACCTGTGTGTGTGTGTGTGTGTGTGAGAGAGAGAGAGAGAGAGAGACCGCCCCCCATATCGGTGTGTGAGAGAGAGAGAGAGAGAGAGTGTGTGTGTGTGTGTGTGTGTACTGTGTGTGTGTGTGTGTGTGTGAGAGAGAGAGAGAGAGAGAGAGAGAGAGAGAGGGCTCAGGTTAGCCTGGCGCAGTCACAGTGCTGAGTGCCGCTAGACAGGCAGACCAGTGGTAAACTGGCTGGGAAGCTCCAGGGCTCCGGGCTCAGCACTTAGCCGTGGTTGAGCGCATGGGGAGCGGGGGAGACAGATAGACAAGATAGGTACGATGGAACTCGTCACGCGAAATTGCGATTATGCAACAGTTTTCCCTAAAACTTACACGTCAACTCGGTATCATTCTAACGAAGATTTTGGAAAAAAATTATAATTTTTCCACCAAACTTTTACCCAGCTATGAAGCTAAAAGTGACCTCAAAACCACTAGCATGAGTTGATAGCCACCAGGAACGCTAACTCGCAGAGCCCAGAGCCGCTCTGACATTTAGACCAGATACAAGATCAATTTTATTGGTCAAATTGAGCTGGCCCGACTTGACGTCACAATCTAGATGCTAGCGTTAATAGCCTTAATAGCTTCCCGAGAGGCGTGTCAGTCCCGCTTTAAGGTGATAAGGTGACCACCAAAAATGGTGGTTAGTAAAAACAGAGAGATGTGTTTGAGTGAGGTGTGAGTCACTTACCACCGCGGCTCAGTAACTCAGTTCTCAGTTGTAGCTTTAAAGATGGAGTGCCATGACTTTTTCCACCCTAAAACATGATCATCAGGTAATATTATAATATAAGGAGGAAGAACTTTTTCCAAAAAGTGTACAGTATTTGTTAAAATAATGTTTTTATGTGGGCACGCCCACCAGTTCATTAAGTATGCCTGGTTTGCATGGTGGGTGGTGATGGGTGGTGATCCACCTGAACTGAAGCCGCACCCACAGCTGTAGTTGTATGATAAAGGGGGAGGGGTTAGGGGAGGGGCTGATAGTGTGATGTCACTATATCACTGTTTATTTCATTGGCCCGTTTTACTGTCAAGGGTTCAGCCTCCAGGAAGAAACCCTAAATACAAAGTTAATACACCATTGCACATAAAAGCGACTCCAGGGTCCAGGGTGTCTAATGAAGTACTGTCACCTCATAGACACATACAAAACTGGAAAAAGACATTGTGGCACTCCATCTTTAAGTGGTGACCTTATGACCTAAAACAGAGTATGATTAGGCCTTAACAATGTGTTCGATCATCATCAACAGGCATCTTCACGGTGGACACACCAGGCTTGTACTACTTCACGTTCTTCTTTCACACGACGAACAAGAAGTTCGGCACCGCCGCTGGCCTCGAGCTTCACGTCAACGACGTTCAGAAGGTCAAGAGCATCGAGCAGATCGCCGGGGCCGACTACAGCGACAGCGCCGGCAACGCGGTGATCCTGGACCTGGCCAAGGGTGACCTGGTGAAAGTGGTCCTGAAAGAAGACATGTGCATTAAGGACGAGGCTTCACTGAACACCTTCACCGGCTTCTTACTACAGCCTTCCTTCACTACCGATCCACCTGGTTAGAGATATATTCTTTATTGCCAGTGTTGGGCACGCTATATTTATTTATTATTATCATTTAATTTGCCTCTCGGGCGCCTCCCTAGGGAGGTCCTTAACGTACGTCCCACTGGGAGGAGACCCCGGGGCAGACCAAGGCGCAGTTGGAGGAAATACTCACTGGCCTTGGAACGTCTCGGAATCCCCCAGGAGGAAGTCACTAATGTTGCTCTGGAGAGGGGAAGTCTGGAGCATTGGTGGAGCTGTTGCCCCCCCGCGACCCGACTACGGATAAGCGGTTGAAGATGGATGGAAGGATGGATTATCATTTTAACCCATTATGTTATGCTTTAGCTATTGAAAAATAGCAGATCTACAAGCACATAGCGTGCCACCGAGTGGCGTGCTACGAGCTTGTAGGTCTGCTATTTTTGAAAAATCGAAGAACGACAAAGAAAACTGTCAGGATGTAGAAGACATTTATAGAATCGTTCACAAATCAAAATGGGTTAATTTAAAAATATGTGTTTATGTTCTTATTTTCCAGCTCCAGAGATAAGGCTGGTCGGCAGCGATAGCCCCTGTCAAGGCACCGTGGAGGTCCTCCATGAAGGCGTGTGGGGGACGGTGTGCTACAACGGCTGGGATGAAAACGATGCCCACGTCGTGTGCAGAGAGTTACGCTGTGGACTCGGGATTGGGGCCCTAGGGGAGTACATGTCGTCGTACGGACCGGGTACTGGGCCGGTCCATTACGATGACTCCCAGTGTGAAGGCAGTGAATCACGGCTGTCAGAGTGCAACCATAATCCGATTGGAGACCACCGCTGTGATCACCGTAAAGATGCTGGCGTCTTTTGTGAAAGTAAATATAATAATATGACTATGAACACATTTAGCATTATGGACAGAAATGTTAGAATCACTAAAGCTTATATGTTTTAAGGATTTGTTTTATAGCCATTATTATCATTATTATGACTGTTCATATTTTTGTGTTATTAGTTGAAGTAGTCATTACTACATGGTCATTTTAATTGAGAGAGTAGGAAGGCTGGGAGGGAGACAGCGTGTTAGAAGAGGGGGAGGTTATCAGTTTATATTCATTAAGTCAGTGAAGGCGTGGTACCTTTCTGTTTTTCTGTCTTCCATAGACAAAACAACAGGGGTATCCTCTCTCACTTTGTATTTTATTATTATTTACTCACAAAAAAACATGCAGTAATCCTGGTCTATATACTGCCTCCCCCTGGCCATCCGGGGTGCCTGATGGAGGGGAAAAGGAACTGGTTGGAATAACGTGTTCCTTCCACACGCTATGACCAACCGGGGAACCCCCCCCCCCCCAAAATCGTTGGATAAGAAATATAAAAATACATTTAAAAAAGTTCCGGGTTGCAGCTTTAAGTATATTTATGTCACTTGGAATATTAACCATTTCCCTTTTTATTCTTTGTTTACCAGAACGTGTCCAGGATCCTTATGTGGCTGGCTGAAACCGAGGGGATTCTTCAGCGATGCATCCTGTGGCTGGCTGAAACCGAGGGGATTCTTCAACAGAGTCCCAAATTATATTACTAAGATTTTAGATTTCTGTGATCCATATGAATACTTGCTTTTAAATCACGTTTTGTCAACATTTATACAAAATAATGTTCTTATGGTCTTCTTACCTATAACATATTTTCTATACAATATTCAACAATCAAATTCCAATCAATCAATAAAATACTTGAGCATTCATTTGATCCCTTTTTGTGTTCCTCTTAGGTGACTATACTGTATAAATGCAATAGCATATATCTGTATGTCAAAGTCAAATAATTAACAGGAGATATTAAGTCAAAGTCAAATAATTAAAAGGAGATATTAAGTCAAAGTCAAATAATTAACAGGAGATATTAAGTCAAAGTCAAATAATTAAAAGGAGATATTAAGTCAAAGTCAAATAATTAACAGGAGATATTAAGTCAAAGTCAAATAATTAAAAGGAGATATTAAGTCAAAGTCAAATAATTAACAGGAGATATTAAGTCAAAGTCAAATAATTAACAGGAGATATTAAGTCAAAGTCAAATAATGAAAAGGAGATATTAAGTCAAAGTCAAATAATTAACAGGAGATATTAAGTCAAAGTCAAATAATTAACAGGAGATATTAAGTCAAAGTCAAATAATTAAAAGGAGCTATTAAGTCAAAGTCAAATAATTAACAGGAGATATTAAGTCAAAGTCAAATAATTAACAGGAGATATTAAGTCAAAGTCAAATAATTAAAAGGAGATATTAAGTCAAAGTCAAATAATTAAAAGGAGATATTAAGTCAAAGTCAAATACTTAAAAGGAGATATTAAGTAAGTCATGGTTAAACAAAGGTCACGGTGCAACTATACAGTACAAACAAAGGTCAGCTATACTGTGATCAAGGTCAATACCAACCCACGGGGGTTCTGAGGCATGGAGGTCTATCAGTCAGGAGCTGGAGGGATAGGAGCATAGATATAAAACAATATAGATGCCTCATTGGTTGCTGCAATGCAGTTCATTGGAGCAACCTGCCTGCAACGGGAGGAGGAAGTCAAGCTGCCTCTGATTGGCCTACCGTACCGTTCTTCCTCTGACAATAAAGCTCTCCAACTATCAGCAGTTAAATTCAAACGTTTAAACTTTAAACAGTTGTCAAGCAATCAAATCCTCGTGTAAAGGGTAACTGTTAAAGTAATTGCACTCCATTTCTGCTTTTCAAATGCCACTTTGAGAGTTGAAGTGATTAAATCACGTTGATCTCAACATGCTGCCATTGTTAGAGCCTCTAACAATGGCAGCATGTTGAGATCAAAATGATTGAATCATTATTAGATCATTTTCATCATGGTTAATTGCTGTTTTCCCTTTGGTTTAGAGTCGGACTGCAAAGGATTTTTTTAATCATTTTTCACATTTTTATTTTACGTTCCAGTCCGATACGGAGCCTGTATGTTACTGAACCAATCAGAGCGGCCCATCCCTTCAGGCTATGGGACGTTAGAATCTCAATCATTGCAGCGCTGCCGTTTGTGAGAGAGAGAGACGGGCAGCAAGGCATGTTTGCTACGTATATATGTGGCCTACTCATTCAATGCATTTTTTCATAGATAATACCCTTCTAGACATTGGGGTTAAAAGTTATACTCATAATATCCTGCAGTATTTTGTCACAAGCCATAAATGTATAAACAGTGTATAACCAAAAAACGAAAATCTTGGGCTGCTGTTTTTGCTTGTAAAATGTGTTTTTGGCAACACAAAGTCTTTCTCAAATGTCAAATGCATATACTTAACATCTGAAACAAGTATTGGTGCCTTTAGTTTACTCATATGTGAATTTAGATCATGAAATGTATCATATTTGTTAAAGAATATGCTTCAACTTAAGCGTTTGCCACACAGTACAATGAATCCTACACAGTAAATTGTGCCAAAAGCGTATGTTTCATACATAGAAAATGTCTCAACCTACTGTGTAATGAAAGGTAGAAAATAAAATCAGGGCACCTTGGACCAAAATGGCAGAAAATCTATCCAAATGTTACCATGCCCCCTAAATTGGAATAATGCAAAGAAATGGACAAGACTAAAAATGAAAGTACTAGAGGTCAGAATTATTACAACATATGGTATGAAACATTTATTTATTTACAAGTTCCGCAAAGTGTCACAGCATCTGTCATTTGTACATCCAACCCCCCCCCCCCCCCCCCCCCCCCAGGAAATATATGAAAATACAAAATAGCATAAAAATGCATCACAATAAAACCTTCTGTTGGCTGTGTAAGTAGTCTGAGCTGTTTGCATGTATGCATTGCATTTAAATGGATGAAGGCAGTGTGGCAATTATTTAACATCTTAATTGAACAAAACAAGTAGTATGTTGGGTTACTCATCCCTATCACTTTCATCAGAGTCATCATCCCATGTACCTTTCTTCTGTTTCTTTTGACACATTTCCACAGTCCTGGCAGTGACATAAATCAGTGCAAGACAGTTTTGCAGACATACATGAACATCTTTCAGTCTCACATTTGCAATTTTACAATTACAGTGGACTACCTGCAACACACTATCAGGGGCAGGATTTCTAGTCATCCATGTTACTGTTAACTCCCCATCCTCCATGCCCCAGCCATTGCCAATGGGTGAAGGAGCACACATCCTACTAGTCAGAGAACGTCTCATCACTGCTGCTTGGTAGTTTGCCCTTTTGCAATGTTGGTGGAATGGACAGTTCTGGTAAAGCTGATGATGCCGTACAGAATGATTTGTACCTTGCATCCTGAAACAAGTTCTATGGCCCTTGTCTTTTAGACTGTGGATTGTGTTGAAGGTAGGAGGTGCTTTCAATGTGTAAACTGACTTCGGCAGTGGCTGTCTGTCTGGTCTAGACATTGTTTCAACAACAGAACTTTGTAGCATAATGCCATTTGTAAGGTGAGTAGTTCCACGACCTGACAGTGTCTCCTCCCCAAAATCAATGTTATCCCACACCAGTATGGTAGGTGCCTTCTTTGAGAACCCCTTAGGAATTTTGTCTCTGCCCTCTAGAAGTTGTAGTTGAGCTAGGCTAGTGTCTAGACTGACAACTGTGTTCCATGAAGCACAGTGTCCTAATCTATTCAGTAGTGACAGAACATTGGATGAACCTGTTAAATGGCGAACAGTTAGACCAAGACACAGTGACTTAGGCGTCTGCTTCCGACCTTTAGATCCACAATGTATTGACAAACAGATAAAACTTTTAGGTTCACATCTTCAGGAATATCAACATAACAGTCTAGTGTTGGTTCCTCTGTTGCACTATAATCCAGGAAATGACATTGAATAGTTCAACTGGCACAACAGATTTTGCCTCAGAAACATTCAAATCCTCTGCTGTGGGAGGCCAAGGGCATTTCATACCGGGAGTTTCATTTACAAGTTCAATATCAGTCCTGCACTATACCTTGTGTGCTCTGTAGTTTGTCCAGATGTTTGTTCATTGTCACTTTCAGCTTGGCTTACCTCGGTTGACTCAGTTGTTGTCGTGTCTGACGGATAGCCTGTCTAACAGTGTATCTGCTGATAATGTTTCAACAAAAACCAGTTCGGAGATGTTGCGCGTTGCAGCTGGGGGAAATCACGGGCCAACCGCCTTTTCAGTTTATCCTGCCTGCAAAATGAAAATATAGAAAAAGACGAGCACAGATGTATTTAAATAAAGGGATTTTTTCACAATGAGAAACAAATTAATTTAAACATACTGTCATAGCCTTTCTTGTGAGCGAATAAATCAATAGAATTCAATTCAACTCAAACAACACCTCCTCACAGGCCTTTCCTTTCTTCTTATACTGTCTCCTTGAAACTCTTCCACCTCCTTTCCTCCCCCTGCAATCTCTCTCTCTCTCTCTCTCTCTCTCCCCCCCTCTCAGCTCCTAATCTATTTTCCTCGTGTTTCCTCCTCATCATCTCTCCAGCCCCCCCCTCCCATCTTCGGGGGTCCTCTCATGATTGTCCCCCCTCCAAACACACACACACACACACACAGTCACACATACGCACACTTTCTCTTTCGCCTTCTCGAGTCCTCCTCCTCCTCCTATACACACACACCTTTCATGTCATCCTTTAATCTTTAACTCGCTTCACCACCTCCATCTCCCACACGAGGAACACACACCAAACACCACCGCCATTATCTCCCCGGTCTGCCCTCTCTCCTCACCTCTCCACCTAGCCCCTCTCGGAACCCTCCATAAAGCTTTTCTGAAATTTGGATGTCGCTTTATGGTCCCTGTGCGTTACTTTATTTTCGTATGGGAATGTTGGAACGCGGACATAAACATCCTCTGCATAAGTCATTCTGCGCTCTTTGAGTACTTTTTTTCTTGTGAGGGCTTCTGAATGTGTGAACTATAAGTACCTATACATACCGCTGCGAATATCTCCTGTGTCGTGGAAGCCGTTAAGTATTTTTAATCTTTGTTTGACTGATTTGGTCGCTTTGATTCTTCTTGTTTATTTACCGTTTATTGTACCGCATCCGATGTGCGGTTGGCTTGTGCCAGCTACGTTCCTGCCTCTGATCTGCTCTGTCATAGCTATAGCGCCACTAGCTAGCCAGATAGGCGGTAGGAAGAGAGGAAGCAAAGCCACATTTTTAATCAAACATAGATTAAAAATACTTAACGCAGGAGGAGATATTTGCAGCGGTATGTATAGGTACTTATAGTTCACACATTCAGAAGCCCACACACGAAAAAAAGTCCTCAAAGTGCGCAGATTGACTTATCCGAACGAGTTTACGTTTATTTATGTGTGCGTACCTGGTGGCAGGGTGGAGATGGAATAGGAACAAATGTCATAAACTTCAGTAGCATTAGGTTCTGCTTGTAGGGCTACTCTCCACCCAAATTGCCAACGTATAGTCTAAGTCTATAATCTCATCTCCCCTCAGACGTGAGAAGAAACAGAATGAAGGGTCTGGGGGGGGGGATATATCAGCGGACAGATGGATCACACAGATGAGATAAAGAAGTGGCTGGAGAAAACAGTCAGTCAGTCAGTAAACCTTACCTGTCTCTGTGTGTGTGTGTGTGTGTGTGTGTGTGTGTGTGTGTGTGTGTGTGTGTGTGTGTCTCCTCCCGGTGTCAGGCGCTGCAGCAGCGGTCCCTCCGGTTATAATACTTCCACCCAGCTATGAGACTTCCTCCGGTATAGAACAAACCCAGGCGAACAATCCTTGGACGCGTTGTTTATCTGATACATCTACAGGATAGATAGATATGTAGATAGATGTGCTGCTAGTGCTGATATACTCCCTTTCGCCACACTACACCACGTAGAATCAAACCACGAAATCCAGAATGAGGAGAAGAATAATATCCATTTCACGGGAAAGAAACCGTCGGTCTCTGCGCTCCTGCACTCCGCTCCGTGCGCCTCCTAAAAAGCGTGAGAGAGAGAGAGAGAGAGAGGGAGAGGGAGGGGGAGGGGGAGAGGGAGAGGGAGAGGGAGAGACATTGGCTCCGGTCCGTCCGCGCGGCTGCTGCGCCTCGTTCGTTGCCTTTTAGATCCCATTAAAGCGCCGTTTAGAAGCCCGTGCGGCGCGGCGTGGCGCGGTGCAATGAGCCGCGAGGAGGAGGAGGACACGCAGCCGGTCTCAATCTGAGCTGATCTGCACTTGAGCTTCAAGAGTCCTCCAAGCATTGCGCGCGTCTCATATCCCTGGAATTCAGCCTAGTAGTTTATAGCCATTTTCGTTTGTGCCGTTGATTTAATTTTCTGCTTAATTTAATAATGTCTGTCTATGTAGGCTATGTTGAGGTCCGATAATATGGTCCAAAATTGATGATAATAATAATAATAAATAATGAAGAAAAGAAAAACAACTTTCTAAACGTCCATGGTGAGTGTTTCCTCTAGTAAAGATCCTCGACTCCTCCCCAGATCTGTTCCAGCGTCCTCCTCGATGCGCGGCTTCGAGGAGACTCTTTCTAGCCTCCTATCACACGAACACGCACGCGGCACACGCACACACACACACACACACACACCGGCACGGCACGGTACCCCAGCCAGACTATAATCGTCACATTATAAACGTGGCTGAATCGCCTTCTCTTAATGAGCCTTAATTGATCATTCGATGTTTTCGACGCTGTATTATCCGCTCAGATGAGATGAGATATAGGCTATAGCCTATACTTGACAGTATCCCGCCCTGTCTTCTTTTTTTAATTTCTCCTTTCTTTCCTTTTCTTTCTTTTCTCCAGGTGTCTATAATCTATATAATTCCCTCCCTATATAGTATAGATGGACTGCTATATGTCTATATACTGATGATAAACTGCTTCTCCTGGACAGGGATATATTAATGACGGATATACGTGACGCTGACTGCAGGCGTTTATTGATGCCATGTCTTCAGCAGCAAGTCTTAAGAGGCTGCGCCTGCTGGGATTTCGGAGGCTGAAACATATAGGTCTCTCCCTCCCCCTCTCTCTCTCTCCCTCCCCCTCCCTCTCTCAATACCTTATATCAATACCTTCTGTTCTCCCTCTCTCTCCCCCTCCCTGTCTCTCTCACCCTCTCTCTCCCTCCCCCTCTCCCTCTCTCCCTCTCTCAATACCTTATATATCAATACCTTCTGTTCTCCCTCTCTCTCCCCCTCCCCCTCCCTCCCTCCCTGTCTCTCTCACCCTCTCTCTCCCTCTCCCTCTCTCCCTGTCAGGGGACACTGACCTGAGCGGTTGTTTGGGGAGGTCCTGACAGGGGACACGGAGGGCGTGCGTGACGAGGAGTACGGCCTCTGGCGGTCTCTCTCTATCGTGGAGGCAGAGCCCACGAAGTGGTACTGGGAGTATCCGTCCTGCAAAACACACATCACACAGCGTATTTCTGGTATTTCTGGTTTTAAACATCTGTATTGGCATCGGCCAAGAATTTCCATATCAGTGCATCCCTGGTTTTCAACCCTTTTCATATCAAGGCTCATTATTAATGCGGCATGTGAGCCACGGACCACCATTGGATCAGAGCCATACAGACCCAGCTAGCAAGTCATGGCGCGCCGCCTGCGTGAGGCGGTCGCCGCGCGCCGCCGATCGTGTCCTCCGCCGGGCGCGCCGCACGATGTGGCTGCGTCGTTCTTGATCAGCGTGTGCCGTGCGCGCCGACGCGCGTGTAGCCGGCGCCCCGCTTATCTGCCGCGACTCGAACGTCAGCTACGACGGCAGCAGCAGGACAGCGTGGAGCTGTCTTATGACACCCCCCCCCCCCCCCCATATATATTGCGACCCCGCACCCCTCCTCCCCCATGCTCACCTCCCTCCCACATATTTATAGAAACATAATAAAGCAGCAAATGTATACTTAATTTTGTTTCTTTATTAGGAAAAAAAAAAGGTTACAATGAAATCATTCAGCCACATAGAAAAAATATGTAAACAACCAAGTTTAGAATACAAGTGGTTGATTTTTATGTCATTTTGCTGAGAATGCACTTTAAGACCACTCTTTGAGAACCACTGGCTTCTAAAATCTATAAAACACCAACTTTCCTGAAACCACCAGAACACGTTGGATAAGATTGTGTCCACATTTCCACAGTTTTCTGAAAAACCCATGTTTCTATATTAGTGGTTCTCAAATTATGTTATGTCAAGGACCCCAGAAATATTATGAAATTGGCCGCAGACACCTAGAGTATCTGAAAATATGTTGTTCCAGGGACTACCGAGAAGCAAAGATGAGTTAAAAACGTTTGCTCTGAAACAATATATATTCAAAGATTTGCACATTTTCAGGATAAAACTAAATAGCAGACCTACAAGCTCGTAGCGCGGTCCCTGGAACAACATATTTTCAGATTGGAGTAAATCGTTTGAACACCAATGATACAGAAACATCTAGGCTTTTCAGAAAACAGTCATACCATTCAAACACTTTAACCATAATTTTAAAAGCTGTTAGATTGTTGGCAGATTTACAAGCTCACAAGCTTGTAGATTTGCTATTTTTGAAAAATCGTTAAAATGTGGCCCAAACACAGTGAACGTTTTAACTAAAATCTGTGAGGATTTAGAAGACATTTTGTGGAATCAGTTCTCAAGTTTAATTTCTATAAAACACCAAGTCTATTCTGTGTGGAGTTAGTTATGTAGGCCCAGTAATGTTGCAATAACAGTTACACAGCAATAAACAGAACACACAATCGAGATTCACCTTTTGAGCAAGAAATCGTGCAGCATACATTCAAGAGTCCATTTGGAAACCCCTATAGCGGTGGGTTTGAACCTTTTCATGCCAAAGTTATTCAGCATTTGAGCCACGGACCACCATTTGATGAGCTAGCTGCCTGCCGTGCCTGTCCGTTTCCTTCCTTTATGAAGCCTGACTGGTGGTGGCCGCCAGCAGAAGTTCCAAAATGCACCCTGTCCAACGTCTCCAGCTCTCAGACCCCAGGTCCCTGTCACTGAAGTCCAAGATCCCCTGGTTTTAGCCACTTTAACCATTATTTAAAAAGCTGTAAGCTGTTGAAAACGAGTTTGTAGATTTGCTAATTTTGAAACATCGTGAAAATGTGGCACAAATCTGTAAATATATATTCTTTTGCAGCAAACGTTTTAACTAAAATCTGTGATGATTTAGAAGACATATCAGTTCTCAAGTTTAAGTGCTTAAGTCTTTAAAACACCAATTCTCTTCCGAGTGGAGTCAGGAGTTTCTGAGCGTAGCAATGTGTGTATGTCCCCGTGTCTGTATGTCCGAGCACGGAAAGCTGGGTGCGTTCCTTGAGGTCTGGATGTTGCGTATAGTAGAGGGTCAGGGAAACCCGACTGGTGGTAGCCTTTCCAGCAGAGGTTGCATTTGAAGTCGATAGGTCTTCCTCCAGCGAAAGTTCGTCTGAAATCACAGAATTAATTAAATAAATTATTTTCACCTTAATCATTTCTCTGGCTTGTGATACATGACTTAACAGTTGCCCTGTGGGTAAAACCCAGCCATTTTCTAATTTCTATTCCTGTGCTAAAATGTGAAAATGTTCTTACCATTTATCCATTTTATTTATCCATCACCATCATCTCCACTTCCTCCATGTGACCTCCTCATCTGTAATTTGAACCAAATCAAATACAAAATTGATATGGATTGCATTTGTATAGGGCTCACAACACGTGAGAATGACAAAATAATGTGATTTACAGCAAAAATGCTGTTTATGTAGTCTACACAAGCAACGTATCAAATCTTATCTAATTCGAATAATTGTGGACTTTTATCAACATAAGAAGACGTTAGAAAAGAACATCATGATACATTATTATTGTTCGCTACTAAAGCCTACTTCTGAAATGAGGTTGCTCTGTTTCCCCCAGCCCCCACCGTCTGGGTCTCGGAACGTCATCTTGTTTGTCTGTAAAATGAAATAATATAAAACACCGTCCATAACGCTTAAGCTGCAGTAGCTTTCTCTTTCTTTCCAACGGAGCTAGATGTTTTTAAGCCTGTTAAAATAGCATGAATTATACGTTTGCAAACCCCCGTCCAAACAATAGATTAGCTAGCTAGCTAGCTATAGCTAATCTATTCCCTCTGCTAGCGTTATAGGGTTACGTGCAGTCGTGCACAGATATAGATCGAAACGATTCTAGCATGTGCAATTACACTACACACAGTATATATCAGATATAAAAATTACACTGACCTTTCAACTGAATTTCTCCGGAGAAAAACGGCGAAAAATATAAGCCTTTGTTAACTTGTGGAGTCTTGTCTTCCTAGCTCATAACAACATACAACAACAGACGGCGGAAGACGGAGAAGCCTGCAATTCTGCAATGCATGCCGGGTGATGCAGAACCCACCATAGAGGGGGGGGGGCTTCACGGGTGAATCACAGTAAAGTGTTAGAATTACTATAGTCTGCAGGTACATATTATTAATAAAAATGACACATAAATATAGCTGCAAGAAGAAGTAGAAGAAGAATCCACTTAATTATATTCAATAATAGTTAAAAAAGAAGAAAAAAATCATAATAATAATAATAATCCTACAAAATATAAATTTATTATTATTGAGAGAGAGAGAGAGAGAGAGAGAGAGAGAGAGAGAGAGAGAGGGGAAGAGAGAGAGGAAGAGAGGAGCGGGGAGGGCAAGCCTCAGGACAGCGTCACGAGGGCTGTAAATGCACACTGTTGCGCAGAGGAATGAAAATCTAACTGAGGCGCGAGGCGCGATCGCGAGGACAGCGGGGGGGAAGTCCAAGCCAGCCCGGGCGTGCTACGCTGTGAAGGCGACAGCGGGAGGCGGTAGCTAGCGGGGAAATGTTAGCTGGGGAGTTGCGACATTGAGGGGGCAGAAAAACAGCCCGGTCATGTGGATCATAATGGCCCCATGAAGTGAAAAGAGTTGTCGTAATTCTACTCTATGGCTCTGCATTGGATGCGATTTATGCCTCTCAGACTCGAAACTAAAGAACATGTTTTGTTATTGTTATGGGTCACAACACAAGTAAGATTTGTTAAAAAATCACACCGTGTGAAGTACGTGCACAGGGGGCTGGCTCGGTTCCGGCGAGCCGCACAATTTTCTCAGCAGCAGACCCAGTAAATACCCTGTAAATATTATACAGGGTAAAATATTTACCCTGTAAAAAAACTGTCCATCATTTCTTCTTTTTCAAATAAAGGGTTGACAGCTACACATCCTTTGTGTGTTCATTACAGAAAGCTCATCACAACACATGTGCTTTCAACTTGTACTGTGAACAATACAGTGACAAGAATTGCTTCATTTTACATCCTGCATGCCAACCTATTACTATAAGGAACATGATATGAGTATTAATTAAATTAAAAAAAGTCTACACATATTTTACTTGAACTTTCTACATTGAACATGACAGGAGTAAGTCTTAATGTTACAGAGTGCATATTACTGTCCATTGTACTTAACCTGTGACTACATGTAGATCTAGTATACTAAAAAATGCTTGTGTACAAGGATGGTGACGCATCCCTTAGTCATACTGTGATGATGGTTAAAACTATGACAAAATAATAGTAGTTGTGGACGTGAGTTGATGTTATCTGACAATTGGTATGAATGAAACATTTTTTTATATATATTTTTTACTGTACAATACCAGTGCATTATTATTTATAGTCGTAGGATATGGGAATTCCACCTTTATCTACATGGGTAGATAAAGACATGGGTTGTGAATGTTGTGGAATGTTTAGGAGCATGTCTGTCCCATTGTTAATGGACAGGTGATAATGGGTTAGGGTGTGTAACCCTATTGCTGAATGGATCGACCAACAGATTTGTATGTGATCCTTTTAGTATGATAAGTAGAGTGGATATATCCATTTGCATTTAAATTATTTAGACTGGAAAATACTTAGCATCCCTGTGACAACATCTAAAAGGTGACAAAAGCAAGTTGAGCTATTTGTCACCCCTATACATTTTGACTACAAGGTTAAGCATTCCTAATCTTAAATTCACCACACCACTGCACACAGCAATAGTCATTGTATGTCTGTGTGCATATATATATATATATATATCATAGGTCCTCACTAATAATCATGAAAAAATGGTGCAATGTTTTTCTACTCGGTCTGTGTCTCATAGGAGGGCTGTGGGCAGTTCAGAAACCGTCTTCCAGTGACATCAATGGGGAATACAAGCTAAAAGAAACTGCAAGCTTTCTAGTCATGAAAAGCTGCAATGCAAAAATGGAAGCCATCATTCTCACGATAATGAAAATCTAAACATTTTTGTAAAAAATAATCTTGTTTTAAAAATAATCTGCCTAATGATGATGTCACTGTGCCATTTTATCATGATTATTAGTGAGGACCTGTTATATGAAGATAGGTTGAAAAGTGGTGAAGTGGTCCTTTAAACTTTATTGAACTGTGTGTGTATTAAGTCGCATACAGGGGAGGATGCTAGATTGCAATTTGTTCTGTTAGCACCCTCACCCATCACCCTCTAGCTGTCTGTATTGAACAATAGCATGTACAGGGGAGGATGCTAGATTATAATTTGTTTGAACACCCCGAACTCCCAGGGTTATTTAATCCATTAAATCATAGCGCCCGCGCAGCGATTTATTCTGTATTTAAGTCCGACGTCATTTTGTAGTCCACCATCAAGGCAGATTAAATGTCTTATTTCCAACAGATGTTTTATGTAACAGAGTTTGATGACTGAAGTTCATTCAGAATGCTGAATGTCTTAAAAAATATATAGAAAGTTGTTCTTAAACCGTAACACTGGGTCGCTGTGTGAAATAATGCAATTTTAAAATACTATAGCCTACTACTATACTATATATATATAGGAAAGTTACCCAACACAGCTGTAACTTTATATTTTTTTTACTGAATCTGATTGCACTTTTGTTGTTGTGAGCAATGATTGGCCAGTTTTGTTATTGGTGTGTCCCGCCCCCCTCACTCTGATTGGCCCACTGTTAGTATTTAACAAGAGCTTGGTCTGCTTTGTGTCACTTTAATCTCTGCTAGTTGTTAAGAGCTGAACTTCTTCTCTCTGCACTAGCTGAAGCATTTTGTTTTTTATTTTGGTTCTACTTTACTACATACTTTTTTAATATTTTCGCTCTATTTAAAAATCTACTTGGGCAAGTTTTGAGTTATGGCTTTACTACAAACATTGAAGTCCTTGGTCAACCAGAGACTATCTGCTGCTGCTGAAGAGCTATTTGGGGTCATTGGAAGAATTCTAACAGAGTATGAGGATGAAGCTTTCCACATCAAGCAAGAAACTGATCACCAACTCAGACTACTGGATATGGTTTTACAACCAATAGTCAAGCTACACAGAACAGGTTGGTAAAACCTTTACTATGTTAACCTTTACTACGTTAACTGTTACAGGCTTGAACATGTTTGAACACAACTGCATCAATCCATTCATGTTAAGGTTAAACTCTCATTGAAAAACATTCTCAGATCGCAATAGGTTGTATCTAATGATACATTATATTTGAGAAACAAGGAGAGGCTTGTTTTAGAAATTAAGCATTGTGGAGGTAAGAAACAATAATTTGTGTGACACTGAAATCAAAACATCATTAGGACAGATATGGAACTAACAGTGGAAGTTTCCTCCAACCACAACTACATAACCGGTTGAACACATCTAATCTTGACCAATACAAAGACACCAATGTTCAATATAATATAATAATGGGTTTCTCATTTGTATCTTCTGTCTAGACTCCATACACCTCCTTGTGTGTAAAGAGGAGGTATTTACTGAGCAGCAGGAGAGAACATCCAGTCTGGTCAAAAAGGAACCAGAGTCTCAACAGATTAAAGATGAACAGGAGGAGAGAACCTCCAGTCTGATCAAAGAGGAACCAGAGTCTCCACATATTAAAGAAGAACAGGAGGAGAGAACCTCCAGTCTGATCAAAGAGGAACCAGAGTCTCCACAGATTAAAGAAGAACAGGAGGAGAGAACCTCCAGTCTGATCAAAGAGGAACCAGAGTCTCCACAGATTAATGATGAACAGGAGGTGAGAACCTCCAGTCTGATCAAAGAGGAACCAGCGTCTCTACAGATTAAAGAGGAACTTGATGAGCTACTTCAAAGATCAGAGGAGTATGGTGGATCAACAGAGACATTACTATCAGTGAAACATGAACATGATGAAAACATACAAACAGAACCTGTAGCCAGCACCTCATCTCAACACATGGAAACACAAGCTGATGTACATGTTTGTGTGGAATCACAACCAACTAGTGATGATCAGCTCATCTCTTCACAATGTTCTGAATCTGACATCACTGAAGACAGTGATGAGTGGGATGAGACCATGGGTGACCAGTCAAGTTTAAACACACTGAAAGCACACAATACACAACACATGGGAGGAAATAGTTTGTTTTTGAGCAACAAGCTGCTCCATGACCTCGAACCACCAAAACAAAGTCACTCCACGAGGAGTCACACGGGTAAGAAATATTTTAGTTGTGCAGATTGTGGCAAAATGTTTAATCGTAAGGGACATCTGAAGACGCACAGAATGATTCATTCAGGGGAAAGTCCATTTGTTTGTACAGTGTGTGACAAAGGCTTTAATCAAAGGTGTAGTCTAAAAATACACATGAGGACCCACACAAGGGAAAAGCCCTTTACGTGTACAGTTTTTGGCACAGGCTTTAGTCGAAATGATAATCTAAAATTACACATGGTTAATCACACAGGGGAAAAACCCTTTATGTGTACAGTTTGTGGCACAGGCTTTGTTCAAAAGTTTTGTCTAAAAAGACACATGCGGATTCATACAGGGGAAAGACCCTTTACGTGTACAGTTTGTGGCATGGGCTGTATTCAATCGAGTGATCTAACAAAACACATGAGGACTCATACAGGGGAAAAGCCATTTACTTGTACAGTTTGTGGCAAGGGCTGTTTTCAAATGAGTAATCTAAAAGTACACATGAGTATTCATACAGGGGAAAAGCCTTTTAAGTGTACAGTTTGTAGCAAGGGCTTTTGTCATAATGGGGGTTTAAAAGCTCACATGAGGACTCATACAGGGGAAAGACCCTTTACGTGTACAGTTTGTGGCAAGGGCTGTAGTCAAAAGAGTAATCTAAAAAAACACATGAAGACGTGTCATAAAGAGGAAAAGGCTGTTAAATGATGAGTGTTTGTTCTTCTTCAAATAAGGCATTATGTTGACACTTATACCAAGTATTCAGTTTAGTCTAGCTAAGTACATTAAACATGATGGACTATAAATCAATTATTTTAATCAATTTTCAACTTGCATAATGATGATATTGCTATAACAATATGAGAAGCAGTGTTTGCCCACATTCTTCAGCAATTAAAATGTCAAATTAATTAATATTCACAGACTAGTGGTGCAATTGTAACTTGTCTCTGTGTGTTGTTTGGACTAACATATCATCATAGTGTATTTGAATGACTTTGATTATATGTTTAGATTCTCTGTATTATGTTGTCTTCATAGAATTGTAAGAGAAAATATTTACTCTGTAAAAAACACTGTCCGTAATTTCTTCTTTTTCAAATAAAGGGTTGACCGCTACACATCCTTTGTGTGTTCATTACAGAAAGCTCATCACAACACGTGCTTCACCATCAACTTGTACTGTGAACAATACAGTGACTGCAGAACTGCAGAACTGCATCATTTTACATCCTGCATGCCAAACTATTAATATAAGGAACATGATAGGAATATTAATTAAATTCAAAAGTCTACACATATTTGACTTGAACTTTCTACATTGAACATGGCAGGAGTACGTCTTAATGTTACAGAGCATATATATGTTGCATACTGTCCATTGTACTTAACCTGTGACTACATGTAGATCTAGCGTATAATAAAGAAATGCTTCATTTTCTAACAATTGTGTGCAAGGATGGTGACAAATCCCTTAGTCATACTGTGATGATGGTTAAAACTATGACAAAATAATAGTGGTTGTGAACGTGAGTTGATATGTTATCTGACAATTGGTATTTTATTTTTACTGTAGGCCTACAATACCAGTGCATTATTATTTCTAGTCGTAGGATGGGAATTCCACCTTTATCTACCTTGTTAGAAGACATGGGTTGTGAATGTTGTGGAATGTTTAGGAGCATGTCTGTCCCATTGTTAATGGACAGGTGATAATAGGTTAGGCCCGGGTGTAACCCTATTGCTGAATGGATCGACCAACAGATTTGCATGTGATCCTTGTATGATAAGTAGAGTGGATATAGCCTACTCCTACAGTATAGTGTGAATGGAGTGGAACATGTATTTAGGATTGGGAATCATTTGCATTTCAATTATTTAGACTGGAAAATACTTAGCATCCCTGTGACAACATCTGAAAGGTGACAAAAGCAAGTTGAGCTATTTTCACCCCTATACATTTTGACTTTACAAAGTTAAGCATTCCTAATCTTAAATTCACCACACCCACTGCTCACATCAATAGTCATTGTATGTCTGTGTGCATATATATATATATATATATATATATATATATATATATATATATATAGTTTACTGACCCTTTGAGTGTACACGATATTGTTAAACTTTATTGAACTCTGTGTGTAAGTCGCATACAGGGGAGGATGCTAGATTGCAATTTGTTTGAAACACCCCGAATGCCCAGGGTTATTTAATCCATTAAATCATAGCGCCCAGCGATTTATTCTGTATTTAAATCCGACGACATTTTGTAGTCTACCATCAAGGCAGATGAAATGTCTTATTTCCAACAGATGTTTTATGAACTGAAGATCATTCAGAATGCTGAATGTCTTCAGAAATATAAAGAAAGTTGAACATCAGTTCTTAAATCTTAATAATAAATACTATAGGCCTACTATACTATACATATAGAAAAGTTACCCAACACAGCTGTAACTTTATATTTTACTGAATCTGACCCTCTCTCCCTCCCCCTCTCCCTCTCTCCCTCCCTCTCTTCCGCGCCCCCTCTCTCTCTCACACACACACACACACACACACACGCACACGCAAGTAGTATGATATAGTGTCTGTTCGGTACCTTTTTTGGCCACTGGTGGCGCTAGTGAGCAATTTAATGCATAATTTGCATAATTAATTATGCAAATTAGTAATTAAACATTCCATGAATTCCATAGATATAATTAGCATAATCATAAATCATAAATATCCATAACCAATAAAATATCCATAAATATAATTAGCATATAATAGTTTATAATTAAATAATAATAAAAACTAATAATAGGTTATTTATAAATCTATAAAATGCATGATGTGGGGTATGTGTGTGTGTGTGTGTGTGATTAGCTGATCTCATCTCTCTCTCTCCCTCCATGTGCTATGCCTCCCGCATACAGAGATGCTGACTCGAAGGTGTGAAAAACAAACAAATGTAAATTTGTTTGTTTGTCCCTGGGGGTGAGGTGGGGGGATGGGCTCCCAGTCTTTGTGGATTGCCATGGGCCAGACATGCAAATTAAATGAAGCGGGGGTGGGGTGGGGGGATGGGTTCTAACCAGGTGCCAGGTGCGACATGCAAATTAAATGAAAGCGCGGGGGTGGGGTGGGGGGATGGGCTCCCCCCTTTGTGGAATGCCAGGTGCCAGACATGCAAATTAGATAAACACAGAGGTGGGGGCTCCACTCTTTGAAGTGAATTGTATGCATAAATTAATCAAGTTAGTATTTAAATTCCATGGATTCCTTAAATTCCTTGCATACATTGACAGTGGGTGTGTGATTGGCTTATATTTGTGTGGGTGTGCCTTATATGGGGTGCAGACTCCTTAAATACAGGCCCTGCTAGTATGCTGTGTATGTCGATCTGTTGTAAGCAACCCCGTTTTTGCTCTAACACAACTGAGAGGCTGAGACTTCACGCATCGAGGCATGGCTTTAATTGATGATGAAGGTATGTATGGTGTTATGTGTCATGATAGGGTTAATGATGCGGGGGTATGTGGGGGAGCTTGTTATGCTCCAAAGAAGAAGAAGAAGAAGAATGATGGTGTCCTTAGACGTACTATGATCAAAGAATCTGAGCCACATATGGTGTATGACGATTCGACCAGGTGTGTGTGTGATTTTAAAATAGAGACTAGTAATAGTGAATGTATCAATGATTCTAAGCGTATTGTCTCTGAGCCATGGAAAAATGTGTATTTGTGAAAAAACCAGAGTCCTATTTGTTATGCAGTGGTATGTTGGGGGGTCGATGCAACGTATGTTCACGCAGAGTGATCACACTATCAGGCGAGGATATTTCAATTACGGGTTCGAATGCAGCAGGAGAAATGTTCTTCAAGGGTTTGGGTCGTATAGTTGCATTGATGCTATGCATACCCCTTCTAACATGTCTGAATTGCCAGTCAGACGAAGACTCGAATTCTCCTGATTTTCAATAACGGTAAATAGTTGATACTTATTATAATGTTTATTATTATAATTATTGGTGTATTACAATTTGTTTTTTATATATTTACTTTTCCCCATCCGTATTTAGGGTGGAATCTTTCGACCTTGGAGCTCCATACAGACAACTGTGTGGATTATACTACATCTGATCTGGAGGATGATACAATCTTCACATGGATTAAAGAGTTTGGCCAAAGTCAGAACCAGAAGGATTTGATTGGCGTGGTGTCTTCTGAGGATTGTGTGGCTACCTCCCATACAGGGTATGCAGATGAGGCTCCCATGGATGCAACGGTATCGGATGTTTCTAAAGACGGTACCCCGAAGAACCAACGTTTGACGCCTGAAGACATTGCTATACTCAGAGGTGTATTGGCATGGATTACAGAGAGTGTGATTTTACGTGAGCTCCAATCAGACTGTTACGGATGTAGGGTCAATCATCCTAGTCAACTCGAGCATGCATGTTTGATAGAACCAGAGGTATATTATTTTGCGAGCCACTATGATGCTATATGTGATAAGGTTTTTACACAGTCATTACCTACCGCATTGAATCATGCATTGTTGATGGAGCATGGTATCTCTGTGCCTGTATTAATACTCATGGGGGCTGCCGATGTGATTATTAGTGAATGGTTAGTAGAACCGTATATAATTGAAAAGCTGCATCAGATAAATAATGAGGCTGAGAAGAAATGGTATAGAACTATACAACATTGTAGTGGTCTATGGGTCGGGGGGTCTCAATGAACATAGGATTTGATATTCTATATAATGGGGTCCTTATATAGTGTTGAGAATCCTATTTGTAATAGGCTTGTAACCTTAATGAATACTGTCATTGATCAGTATACACATTCTGATGAAATTGTATACTTACCTCCAGGGTATGATATTTTTAGAAAGAATATACAGTATGTACAAACCAGTGGTGTTATATATAAAAGGTTAATGACTATGCATGAGGGGGCACATGGGTATATCATTAATGATAACAATGTACTGGACGTTGTAGGTTGTTTTTTTAATCAAAAACAAGGCAACTCAAAAGGAGTATGTTATGTAATGGTCTTATGCGCCTATATCACTGATATATGTGTCTTAAAACATAAACAATGTGTATATGAATGGTCTAGACATAATGTTGTACATGCTGCTGTTCAACGGATGATTGAAGTCGATGGAACAGCATGTATGTTGTATATGAATATGATTGATGACGGTATATGTTTTCAAGAATGATAATAAAAAGAAAAAACAATACTTAATACACGACTAGTGTACAATCTATTCATTGTTGGTATAGATGCTATGATGGACGGAACTTTACAGAAGATATATTATGATGCTGGTAACCCTGGTGGGTTAGGAGGGGTATCCAGACTGATTACAGCTGCTAAAACAGATCATGGAGCCACTCCTAAAATTGTGGAGGTTAAAAAGTGGTTAGAGAAACAGGATGTATATACTCTCCACGCGCCTGCAGCTAAGAATTTCAGGAGAAATAGAGTATTTGTAAGCGGCATAGATAAGCAATTTCAAGCTGATCTAGTTGAAATGGGGGAATATTCTAAAGAAAATGACGGTATTAGGTATATTCTGACATGTATAGATGTGTTTTCAAAATATGCATGGGTGAGACCTCTACACAATAAGACGGGGGCTTGTGTCACAGAGGCCTTTAAAGATATCTTGAATGAGGGGCGAACTCCCCAGAAATTACAGACTGATGCAGGGTCCGAATTCTATAACAAGACATTTCAACAATTGATGCAGGAAAATGGGATCCACCATTTCTCGACTGATAATGAGACCAAGGCTAGTATAGTCGAGCGTTTCAATAGGAGCCTGAAGACAAAGATGTGGCGTTACTTGACATCAGTCAATTCTCGGAGATATATACCTGTTCTACAGCAATTAGTCGATGCCTATAATGGATCATATCATAGATCTATTAAAATGGCACCATCTATGGTTAATAAGGATAATGAGAATATAGTATTCAACAATTTATACAAGTCTAAGAATAGCGACAGTATAAAATGTAAATACAATGTGGGTGAGACTGTACGCATCTCAAAATATAGAGGTGTGTTTAGAAAAGGTTATGAACAGACATTTACAGATGAATTTTTCAAAATAACGGAATGTATCCTGAGATCCCCACCAGTCTATAAGCTACAGGATGCTTCAGGCGAGGATATACAGGGGACATTTTATGAAAAGGAGCTACAGAAAGTTATCATAGGCAAAAATAAGGTTTTCAAAATAGAAAAAATACTGAAAAAGAAAAAGTCTCGAGGTCGTATAATGGTATTAATTAAATGGCTAGGTTGGGGTGAAAAGTTCAATACATGGGTACCAGAAAGTGAGATTATTGATCAAGTATAGTAGTTGATATAATTTGAATGATATAAGGCTATGGAGGAGATCGTATGAATCATATCATATGTGAATCACACAATGGAAGGACAAGGGTTTTATATAACACTACCTAGTAATGCCTCACTAGATGTATACCCATCTAACAAGATATGGAATTATAGAACTAAACTAGCGAAACCTATCACCCTCAAAGAACCTTATGAGGTGGGTTTAATCGAGATACAATACCCACGTAACTGGCATAATTTTACAAAGGATGACGGGTGGATGACTTTTACTCCACATGAAACAGATGGAATCGTAAAAGTTAGTTCCCCAGGACCGTTGCAGTTAATGTTAGCTCCAGGGGTCTACGATAGCATTTCTAGGGTTATTAAGGAGATAAATAATCTATTACATCATAGAGTAAAAAAAGTTATTACCATGATGTATAACGCTATTGAAAATCGCATATTTTTCACAGGCGGGGAGGGAATGACCGTAGTATTTAGAGGACGTTTAGCGTTAATTCTAGGATTTACACCTGGTGAACCGTTTGAAATACCTACACACCATCAACCTATACGTTATAGTCCCCACCCTGCCGATATCTACGGTGGTTGTTATAATATATATGTGTATACAGATATAGTGGATTATCAGATTGTAGGGGATAGCTATGTCCCCTTATTGAGAAGTATAAATATAGCCGACGATGCCCGACGAATGCCATACCTCTTGTATGATAAGCCACACTACACCCCTCTGTCCCGGTCTATGATAGGTGATATAGAAATCTCTCTGAAGACTGATCAGAATTTATATGTACCATTTACATACGGGAAAGTAGTCGCTAAATTACACTTTAGACCTATACGTGATAGATCTTAGGACCGTGAGAATAATGAGGGGCTCTCCATACATTGCGCATGATGACAGGTATATGTCATATTATGCTAATCAAGCAGGATCTGGACTACCTGGGTTTACGGGCGCCCCAACACAATATGGATCGGGGCTGGGAGGTATTTTTCGAAGCCTCTTCCGTTTTGCTATGCCTCTTTTAAAGAGTGGTTTCACTATCGCAAAACCACATCTGAAGACAGCTGCTAAGAATATTGCGGGGGATGTAATCACACACGTGATGAATAGGCCTTCAAAACCAAGACAACAAGGATCGGGGTTAATGATTCATCATAAGAGGGGTATTAAACGGCCTCCAAGTTTCCAGACACATGGGCGTGTCAAGAAACGTAGAAATACATATAAAAGAGTAGATGGGACCCATAAGAAGACCCATAAGAAGACTAGACCATCAACTAGAGACATCTTCTAGCCATACTCCACATTCTACATTATTTCACCATGTCGCTGATACATGTTCAATCGCAAGAATGCTCAAAGAGTGAACTCGACCTCTTCAGTGTTTGTTTGACTCAAACAGCAATTGACAGGAATACTTACCATGAGATAAACCCTTTGTCAGCCCTCACGGATACTTCACCTATCGAGTTCTACATCACTGGGAGTTCTGAGGAGTATCTCGATCTGAATAATACATATCTACACGTACAAGCTAAAATCACGAATCGTGATGGAACCGATATCCCGGGAGGAGCTGAAGTAGGATTCATCAATTATCCGGGGTGTACACTATTCTCCCAAGTAGATATTATGCTAGGGGATACACTCATATCACATGCATCTAATACTTACCCTTATAGAGGTATATTGGAATGTTTGTTGAATTATGGTGAGGACACATTATCCAGCCAGTTTGGATGTGGTCTCTTTTCTAAAGATACCTGTGGACATATGGACGCTACAAGCCCTGCTGGTGAAAATGCGGGTCTTACTGCTAGAGCTGTATATACTCAAGATAGTACAGTTGTAGATATCATAGCTCCTATTCATTCTGATATGTTTTTTCAAGAAAAATTACTTATAAATGGTGTTGATCTCAAGATGAAATTTATACGTGCTAAAGATGATTTCTGTCTGATGGCTACAAATGCTGCTGGTGGTTATAGGGTTAAAATTGTATCAGCTAGTCTATTTATAAAGAAGGTGGCAGTATCACCGGGTGTCCGAATGGGGCATGCCAGAGCTTTAACACAGACAAATATCAAATATCCTATTGATAGAGTATGTTTGAAGACCGTTTCTATACCGAATGGAGCACGACTATGCAGTCAGGAGAACTTATTTTTAGGTCAGATCCCTAAGTTTATAGTTATCGGTTTTGTCGATCATGAAGCATTCACAGGAAATTACACTAGGAACCCATTCAAATTCCATCACTACAATTTAGAATTCTTGAATCTACATACGGACAGTCAATCATACCCAGGGAGACCTTTTCAGCCAACCTTCGATAATGGACAGTATGGACGTGAATATTATCAGATGATACAGGCCACTGGTCGTCAACTGAAAGACAGAGGTCTAGCCATCACCCGAAGAGATTATGGTCTAGGATATACATTGTATTGTTTCAATCTAGAACCAGACGAGGGTTGTGGTGGACACGTGTCATTGGTCCGATCTGGAAACGTCCGTTTGGAGGCCAGATTTAGAACCCCTCTACCTCATACAGTCAATATGATCTGTTATGCTATTTTCGATTCAATCATTGAGATATCAAACCGTAGACAGGTCTTGGTGGATTATTATTGAGTATTAAAACTAGCTACTAGACATGAATACTATAGAATTAACTAGTGTTCTGAAAAAGAAGGTTAAGAGACACATACATTTATTGGGGGTATTGGCATGTGATCAACTCCCAGATATTACTATTAGTAGTTTACCTGTTATGGTCATTATCAACACCCAACCGTCATCGATGGATGGAGCACACTGGTTAGCCATATATATCAATAATGATCGATATGGGTATTTCTTTGATTCATTTGGACATCCTCCGACATATCGGAATTTCCCTGAAGATATAAATATATTTCTTCAGAAGAATTGTGTTAGTGTGACCTATTCTGTAAAACAGGTTCAAGATGACATGGCTACAACATGTGGTCAACATTGTGTATTCTTTCTATGTTATATGCAGAGGGGTTTTTCTTATGAAAAAGTGATGAATTTGTATAAGGATGATCTGTGTTGTAATGATGTTATGGTATGCAAGTTTGTTAGTAGAATACGTCCGGAGATGTGTAAAAGTCATGATTTTACGTGTGTGCAGTGTGTAGAGCATGTAAAATATTGTATGTGAAAAAATGTAATTGATGTTAAGATGATTTAATGATTTAATGATAAATAAAAAACATGGACACAAATTATTTCAAAATGTAATGTTTTATTTTTATTATTTTACATAAAACACAGTCACATTCACTGGTACATACACATGTGTATAGCATATACATCTTGTTGACATTATATGAATCACAGTAACATAGTACATACATAGTACATACATAGTGTATACATGAAGTGAACAAAATACAATACAAAAATGAAAAGATCAAAAGAAAACACAATATAAACATATCATAAATCAAGCCAGACTTTTGATGGGGTACGTCTCGTAATACTTCGACCCCTAGGGGTCCTCCTCACTGGGGACATTTCATAAGCTATATCAGTAGGTCTACCTCGTTTCCTAGTTGGAGATATATCACCATTTTTTCTGTCAGTGATAGATATCTTGACGCTATTGTTAGGGATGGCAGACAGGGGTATATTCAATTCGGCAATTTTATTCAGAAACTGCGTCCATCCACGTGGTCTCTTATCATCGGACATCTTGAATGGATTCGTTACGTTCTTAAGTAAGTCGTAAAGATGTGATCCTCTAATAATATCTCCATCGATAATTAACTCTCCATGAGGTGTCCATGAGACATCATCTTTATATTTAGATAATGTGTCCATAATGTGCTGAACATTCTTCTTGTTTTTGTCCGGCATATGGTATAAAATATCCTTCAAAACATGGTCTTCTGGGGTTACCATATCAACATTTTCTCCACTATCAGCCTCAGGAGGGTTTTGTATGCCTTTAGGTAATGACAATGTGAGCATAGTTGTGTCGGCCCCTCTCTGCTTAACCAGAGCCAAATATCTATGTAAAACCATAGTATATTTATTCGCTTTTGCATGTAAATCGGGGTCAGGGGTGTTCAGGACATCTAGTATTGATTTATCCAATTCATTCTCTGCTACTTGTCTGATAGATTCACGAGGTGATGATGATGATGATGATGATAGCTGTTTTAAACTATCCAACTGTTGTTGTGGTACTAGGAACATTTTCTGTACATGGTCCATATTTGTAAATAAAAATAGCAAAAAATAAAATAAAATAAACTATCTCCTTGAAAATAGACTGGTGATGAAAGGCAGTGCAGCCCCTAGCAATGGCAGAATGAAACCATTACCTCTCTGGTTAATAATGAGCTTCTTTTTCGTTAGATTAATCCGTTTATCTGCGATTAACCTCACATGCCCTTTTTTCTTCTGCAATGCGTTATATTGTTTCGATGATAACGGAATTTTGCCGCGAAGAATATTGATGGAGATTTCACACAGAGCATTCAGAAAATCTGAACTGGCATTTTTCAGAATAATGCGTCTGGTTTTAGGACTAGCCTTATACAATCTTTCCAGTAGGACTAAATTTCTACGAATGAGGTCTGACATGATTACACCAAGGCTTTTCTAGGTAAATAGACTACTGATGTGTCGGACAATATCTCTGATCTGAGACGAAAACAGTCCGGGGTTGTTGTTTTAAAGTCAACAAGTAAATATCCATATGAACGACTGGTGGCATCGTTATAGGCTTGTAAAAAATATTTAGTATTCCCCGGATACATCTGCCGTGCTAACAACATTATTTGATTCTTGTCTCTGGCTGTTTTGAATAAGACTAAGTAATTAGCATTCAAGCTAATAGTTCTGCTAGCCTTACCTTGGATGAATATGTTTTGTAGTAAATAGATACAACTGAGATTCCTATGATGTACATACTTTGTGAAAACATTCTGTACCTCTTGATTCTGACTAGCTTCATCCATGACATCATCAATTATCAATAAATTATGTAAATTAGTAGGTAAGAGGTTATCATCACATAATGACTCTGGAATTCCTTGTACAAAGTTGATAGGCCTGATTTTCAATAAATCATCATACATCTTTTGCCAACAAGCATATATGTAAACAATATTCTCTACTTTAACAGAGATAATCTGGTCAGCATGTTCAATTAGCTCTTTCACAAAGAAAGTCTTTCCACTATTAGACGGCCCCGCTATCAGCATACTAAAAGGATGTTGTAATTTGGTTTGAAAACCATCAGCATCTTTAAAGACATCTCTATTAGTAGCCATAAGGAAGAGTGGTGAAGTCGGAGTATACTCGTCTCTTGTTGTACACAATTCGCACACGTTTAACAACTGTGGCATTCTTTAACTGCAACGTTGTTTTATTCCTAGTAATAGTCCCCGTCTCAGCATACACACATTGGGTGTCATTCTGATTGGATACAAATGCAGTGACTAATTTCTTCAAAGCATCCGGGGTCACAATGGCCGCATTCCTAGAGTTTAACGTAATCCCCTTCCATTTTACAACAGTCTTGTTGTTAAGGGTCCTATATGCATAGGCCTTTGGTCCACCTGAGACAAACTCGAGAATACTGTCTTTAGAACCGTTTGAACCATCACTCAATTCATTCGTTAAGTCACCCAGGTAGGCCCCTGTTGGCGGACGCCAGTCCCCCGGTTTGGATGAATATATGACACTATCGGTATCACAGTAAATGGCGCGAGGGCCTAGGGCATCTAATAACTCATACAACTTAAGTCTTGCGTAAGCGGTTGTCATCGACCCTATAAATATGTTTATATTGGACATTCTCGATGCTATAGGACTGCTGTGGGTATACTGGATCAGAGCAATATTCCGAGATAAGAAACAGAAATGTTTTACTATATATTCATTACTGAACATATACTTGCTAAAATCTGCTGGGTCATCTATCACTTCAGTGAGTGCCTTATCAGAATTCATGCAGAAACGACCCCACAACGAATTCAATAGTAGCTTATTGATACTTCGAATGGCCCCATTATAAACTATCTTTGATTTGTCAAGTTGAATTCCTTCATGAGCCAGATAATCACTCACATATAGGTCCTTCTCGGACTCTGTGGTCACGTGATCAGGATATCCTGAAGCTTCCTGTTTACACTTCAGGAATGTCTTTACATATTCCTTGAATAACGTGTCGGACCTTTTACGGAAATGCCAGATTTCATCAATAGATACAACTGTATATCCTTTCTCCATAGCCTTGATCAATTCACAGGTCACCCAGACCCCTGACAACTGTCTTTCCTCATCAGTATGAGAACAGTCTGAAGTTTGGTTCAACTCTTCAGCACATGTCCTACACAATGGAAACATCAATTTGCCATGACAACGATGTGGTAATACAGGATGATACAACCCTCTCGGAGGTTTGACAGTGCACTTGACAAATCCAAAATAATCTTGGATCGCACCAAAATTGTCCAGGATTATTTCAGGATTCCCTATAGGGTAAGGCATGTTAGCCTGGACGAATGGATAGAGGGATGTGTAATCTACATAACTCAGGTCCTCATCACACCCGTTAACAGTCTTGAGCAATGTCATAGCATTAGTTCGCCCTCCAAAAAGCGCTTTGCGAGGGTCCAGTCTATCTGGATGCTTGTATGTAGCCATGAATGCTATCACTTTAGGGTCTGTTTTTTTCATGCGAATCCAATCGCACTCCCACATGATTTTCACATTCATCTTGTGTTCAGATTCAAGAGCAATTCTTCGTCCAACGAATTGATAATGCAATTGTGCATATGTGCATTTCGTGACAACGTTAAAACTGCCTTCCCTATAACAATGGGGACAACCATGATAAAAGCATCCCGCAAAGTCATAACAGGTATGATTATTAGCGTCATAACCATCTACATAAAATTGCCCAATCTGATGTTCACCGCGATTCATGGCATGTTGGATATCCTTACCCTCGGAATGTTTCACATATTCGAGCCATTCTATAGACACATTTGAGAAAGCCTTATTCTGACTAATAAACGCACCGTTATATGTCAAGGCAACTGTGTCCCTAGGTAGAAATAGAGTCTTGTAAACGGCCATGCAACTCGCCGCGAGAGTAATATGGGCAAATGGGTCAACTTGTGTACAAGCCATGAACGTTTCTCTGAAAATAGTGCATGCTTTATATAAAACAGCCACATCGTTTTTCCCATAACGCTTGAGTTCTTGCTGGAAGTCAAACACATCATGTTTGACTGAATCGTACCAAACATTAAATTTAACCTGATCTTTAGATGACATCTCATTATATCCATAATAAGAGGGTGCGGGGTAGTCACCGATATAGTTCTCATGTTCAGCTGTATTGAACCTGTGTGGAAAATAGCCTTTCCCCAACTCATCCACAAAACCTAGCGCACTAGGCGTATTAGCCAATCTCATAGGTAGGAACGAGAAGCTATCGATATAGCGCTGGTTGTAGCTTGTATCTTTCATATGAATAATTCGGGAACCTTGCATTATCAACGACACTTTTTGCCTTTGTCTCACTAATTCTTGCAGGATTATGTAGTTATCGAAACCGGCCGCATTATGTGCTATAAACGTACAATCATCGAATGCGGCCTCTCGGTACCGTTTAATAAATGCCTCGACACATTTAGGGCCTGAATTATACCATATATATTCATTGCCTTCCTCCTTAACAGCCACAAAATTGGCATGGTGTTGACCATTACGATACGTTGTCTCAAAATCGTAATATAAATATCTCTCTGTGGGTGTTTTATCTATTGGTATAGGCTGAATATAACACTTATGAGCCCCATCACCGTATAAAACTTCATTACACCGTTTACATGTAGGAGGTATACATTTATGTACAGTGGGTATAAATTCTCCTTCAATTTTAGTCATAGTACTATACCCAGCCCTGCAATCAGGGCATCGTCGCATCTCTGTACATGCCGCTTCTTTATGTAGTACCGCAATACGCTTGTGCAGTATAGTACACTGAGCCGATTTACAATACATATTGCAATCAGGACATATACTACCTTTACCTTTAGTAAAAGGACCACAATCAGAGTAGCATGTACGACAGACACGAGGGCATTGATGGAATCTCAGGTCATTATGTGGTTTATAGCAGTGTTCACAGACATAGTTCGCACCGAAGAAATGGGTTCTGTTCTTAATGATACAATAATGAGTGTTATTATATAGAAATAACCACACTGCATCCTTTTCATGAGCTCTATTAGTCTCAAAATGTATCAACTCTTTCCCGTTCCCCGGGGTGTGATAAAAAACCACAATTTTCTTCTGCAGACGCTCTTCAAAAGCAGCGATATCTGAAAACGCTACGCCTTGTGTAGCTTCAAAACCCATTTCAGTATGCAATCTCAAGGCTTCCACCCCCCGCTCCTCAATGGTCATCTTTGGGTTTGCATTGTATGCCATGCAATGCGAAAAACACATTTGATCAGTATTTTTAGGGGTAAAAATAGCAGCGTGTCTACGTTCCAGTATCTGATCATATGGAATATTACCGAGCTTCAAACGGTTTTTACGCTTTGTCTTCATTTTAGCCCCCCCGATTCTGTCATTAGCGATCGAGATAACTAAGTCTAGTGCATCATCAGTCATGCTCGTGTCGTTGGATTGAATTACATTAGATATTATATCTAAAAGTCTATCAGTATTTTCATCATCGTTAGGGATAAGCATGCCTTGGATACCGCCTGGTAATGACTGACCCATCAATGATACAGAAATTCTACTAGTAGGAGACCCCACCAGGGCCATGGCCCTATCAATAGCAGTAGAAAATGTACCACGGATTAAGGCAGGTACAGATTCCAGATGTTCTAAAGATATAGTTCTTAAATCTATATGCTGACGTATCTCCATCCCCCCAAAAGCAGGCATAGGGGTTATATGGAGATCTGCGATACCCTGCCCTCCATCGTTAACATCAGAACTCGCCGCAGAATCACTCCCCTCCCCACATCCCCCAGCCCCCGTCTGAACGATTCCAAGGTCAGCACCACCCTCCACAATGTTCACACCCAACATGTCTCCCCCACCCTCGGTAATAATGCCATCCATAGGAATATCAGTATTTTCATTATCACCACCATCATCATCATCGTCAGAAATCATAATTATAGATGGGTCTACATCAATGTTTTGTTCCGAAGGGTTGAGGAGGGGAGGGTTGATGGGGGGAGGGTTAGCATGATAATTCATACTAGCATTAACATCATCATCATCATCATCATCGTCAGAAATAATAATTATAGATGGGTCTACATCAATGTTTTGTTCCGAAGGGTTGAGGAGGGGAGGGTTGATGGGGGGAGGGCTAGCATGATGATTCATACTAGCATTAACACAATCAATAATATCAGCTTCTATATTAGGGGTATTATTAATGACATCAGGATGACTGTTGGAAGGGGCCGTACCATAGTTAGTAATACAATCATTATAATATTGTCTCAAATCAGCTTCAATGCCTAACTGTTGTTGAAGGAGAGACCTTAGTAATATTTCCAGACTATTCACTACATGCGCCATTATTTCCTACTTAACAGAGATATTTGTATATGTAGAATCCTTCACAAGGCTTTGTTAAAGGTTGTTATATCATAGAGTAAATATAATTAGATAGAACGATTTACTAATGAGTTTTTTATTTTCATTATTTTTTAAAACATATAATAAATGTGTACACTATTTTTTTTCCATTGATTCACGGTTCTATCACCATAATAAAATTAAAATAAAATAAATAAAAACAAAAACATCAAATAAAAGAAAAAAAAAAGAAAAACAAAACGAGAATGTATCCCCAAAAAAAAAAAGTACACACCTAATGCTTCATGTGGGTACACATTCGTCTCTACGGGGGTATAGTCATCGACGAGGTTCCGGTATCAGGGGTGATAATATATGGTGAGATGACAGCCACGTTTCGTCCTGGAGGAATATTGATGGAAGATTAAATCAATACAATATTAATAACTATACTATAGACCCATATATGAGATGTACTATGATACAATCACCAAAAATATTATATACCTTCAATCCTGACAGTTCTGGAACGTTTCAACCTCAAACGCTAAACACCATCTGAGTGGGCCGCTCTACACACCACGGATTCCAACGACCGGTTGAATTCTCCATTCCAATTCCTAATCGTCCTGGCGGAATATTGATGGAAGATTAAATCAATACAATATTAATAACTATACTATAGATCCATATATGATATGTACTATGCTACAATCACAAAAATATTATATACCTTCAATCCTGACCGTTCTGGAACGTTTCAACCTCAAACGCTAAACACCATCTGATGGGCCGCTCTACACACCACGGATTCCAACGCCCGGGTGAATTCCCATTCCAATTCCTAATCAGACCCATCTGACAAAATAGAAAAAATGTTAGACATTTCATTATACAATTATTAATGGTGGATATGATCTCTTCTCTATGAATGCAGAATTGACTAATTCATTTCTACCCCAGATCTTATTTTGACTTTTGAATATTTTCAAATTATACTGTGTCATAAATAAAATAAAAATACTCTGTCTAAAAATATAAATAGACATATATTGCAAACAACATAACACCATACATACCTTCATCATCAATTAAAGCCATGCCTCGATGCGTGAAGTCTCAGCCTCTCAGTTGTGTTAGAGCAAAACGGGGTTGCTTACAACAGATCGACATACACAACATACTAGCAGGGCCTGTATTTAAGGAGTCTGCACCCCATATAAGGCACACCCACACAAATATAAGCCAATCACACACCCACTGTCAATGTATGCAAGGAATTTAAGGAATCCATGGAATTTAAATACTAACTTGATTAATTTATGCATACAATTCACTTCAAAGAGTGGAGCCCCCACCTCTGTGTTTATCTAATTTGCATGTCTGGCACCTGGCATTCCACAAAGGGGGGAGCCCATCCCCCCACCCCACCCCCGCGCTTTCATTTAATTTGCATGTCGCACCTGGCACCTGGTTAGAACCCATCCCCCCACCCCACCCCCGCTTCATTTAATTTGCATGTCTGGCCCATGGCAATCCACAAAGACTGGGAGCCCATCCCCCCACCTCACCCCCAGGGACAAACAAACAAATTTACATTTGTTTGTTTTTCACACCTTCGAGTCAACATCTCTGTATGCGGGAGGCATAGCACATGGAGGGAGAGAGAGAGATGAGATCAGCTAATCACACACACACACACACACATACCCCACATCATGCATTTTATAGATTTATAAATAACCTATTATTAGTTTTTATTATTATTTAATTATAAACTATTATATGCTAATTATATTTATGGATATTTTATTGGTTATGGATATTTATGATTTATGATTATGCTAATTATATCTATGGAATTCATGGAATGTTTAATTACTAATTTGCATAATTAATTATGCAAATTATGCATTAAATTGCTCACTAGCGCCACCAGTGGCCAAAAAAGGTACCGAACAGACACTATATCATACTACTCACGCACACACACACACACACACACACACACACACACACACACACACACACACACACACACACACACACACCTCTAGTCTACATGTATAGCACCTGCACTATCTGTCATTGCCCACTTTATAGCGCATCCTTCTGACGTCCCCATGTGTCCTCCCCTTGTGTCCTATATATACACTACACCCATCGAGCAGCCATTTCTTTCTTTTCAACATGACGAGTGCTTTGATGGCCAATAATAAGACGTCTGGTGTAAGTCACTCTGGTACACAGCTGGTTATCTTCTCCGTCGGAGAGGGTGAGAACAGAGGAGTCCAAAAGGTTGAGCAATTTGTAACGTATATATATATATATATATATAACCACGTGGGCTGGTCAACAGAGAAGGCGGATAAAATATAGGTCAGACAGAAATAGGATGTCAAATATATCAAAACGACTGCGTTGGAAGCGAGAAACATTGTACCGCATTGTACAGTATATATGTATATTTCCCCCAAAAGGAATCAAGGATTACATGAAATTAGTATGAACATCGACATTCCATCAATCAATCAATCCATCCATCAATGAATCAATCAGACACAAGCAGAAACATAATTAATTTCAAGTAATACAAAAAAATCCATGGCAATTTACATTCAGTCACTCATAGGAGTCCCTCTGTGGCTTCGTATACACACATGAAGAACAACTGTTCTGTGCTCTGCCTGTGTTTCATGGCCGCCCCAATGCTTTTCCAATGGAAGTCACATGGTTTGACCAAACACTTGTGTTTGATTGGGGGGAAGGTGGGGCAATCAAGTGTTTGGTCATACCACTTGACTTCCATTGAGCATTGAGGCGGCCATGAAATACAGGCAGAGCACAGACCAGTTGTTCTTTATGTGTGTACGAAGCCTAAAGCCCAACACACACCTGTCTGTGAACGCCGCGCGTCAAAACCTTGGAGTATATATGAATAGAGAAGGCACCCAGAGGAAACCCTGAGGCTAAATGGACATAGTGGCCGAATGAAGGTATTGCAGCCTGGCCCCAAACACATTAACGCGCTGTCCGTTGACTATCATTGTACACGTTTACGACGGACGACGCTCATGCGTGTTCAACGGCAGCGCGTTCATGTGTTTGGGGCCACTCAAACCATTGCAATCCGTCCCAGAATGCACTCTGTTCCTACCAGGAAGGAGGAGTGAAATCGCCTCATGCGCTTTTGAGCAACTTAATGCAAGTGGATGGAAGGAGAACTTGATACTTCATATATACTCTAAGGTCAAAACAGTCGCCTCCGTTATTTGTGAGAGTGTCGCAAAGCCAATCATCTCTAACTTCTGACATGTAAATTGTAAAAGCAGTTTGATGGCGTTTGATGGTGTGCTAAATATAGCTAGCAATGGACAGGGTTGTAGTGCTAACGGATTCGTATGAAAAATCAACTGATAATCACCAGTAGGTTACTTATCAAGAAGATCTTATCGACCTATACTGCAGCCTACTGGCTGCGATCACAGGAAACGCAGAGACATCCGATGCGTTTGTCGTGTTGTCCGACTAAACCTAACATTAACTCTATCCCTAATCCTGACCTCAGTCTTAACCGACCACGTGAATCCACTAACCTCATATCACTTTGAACCGGCCACATATAAGTCCCCTTTAACCTCATATCAGTTAACTTTTAACCAGAGCCACATAACCTAACCTATATCAGTCCTAACCGGCCATAAGTCAGTTTCACTTCTGTGTTTCCTGATAGCAGCCATGGGCTCCCAGTGTACATTATGTTGATAATATCGTCTTGAAAAGTTGTAATTGTGGGCAAGACCAATGGACCAACTTTCAAAGAAACTAGAGAAACGGTTGGATGGCACTTACACCCGCCTTCTAATGAAAGAGCGCAAAATCTGCATGTCTTAGTTTAGAAGAGCCACCCATCGACTAATCTAATATACGGCAAACTTCCCCGTGTTTCTTCACTAGTCCAATTCAGAAGAACACAGTTTGCCGGGCCACTGCTATACAGAGCTGACAATGATGAGGTTATATCTTCCCTTCTTCTCTGGAGGAGTTCTGCCTCAAAGCAGACCAGAGGTAGAAAACTGTCGTACCCTGATGTCATCGCTATAGGGACACACGCATCAGTAAGCAGGAATAACTGGCGATGGTAATGAAGGAGCGGGAAGTCCATGATCTCAAAAAATGATGATGAATACTATACTGTAGCATGTGTGAGGTGTGCTTGTGTCTATACTGTAGTATGTGTGAGGTGTGCTTGTGTCTGGGCACAGCGATCACACTCAGGATCGACGTGTTCTGTCTCTGTTTTGAACGTGTGACGGAGGCCCTATACTTTCAGTTGAATTACAATTTACAATTTAGTCATTTAGCAGACACTCTTGATCCAGAGCGACTTACATTTAAGCAAAAACAAAAGCATGGCATACATCACTCATTCTTGAGATGAGGGACAAAAGTGGAAAAAACATGTCCCACACATAAGAGCCTTATTTTATGTAAAAAATTAATTAATTCATAAAAATAAAAGCACTTGCAAAGTTAAGTGTAATACAGTTGTGTATTATTATGCCCTTAATTTCATTATAATTGTTTTCATATTCCATCTGAATTAGTTAAAAGCAGGCCCTGTACCCAAAAAGGCCTGTATTTAGCCTGTCCCCAGCAAGTGGCCACAATTTCAAACTGCCAAAAAAGTGTCTAATACTGTCACAATCACATAAATATACATACTAAATTAAAGTAGATTGTCAACAACATAGCAAATAATATACACAGTTAATTTTAATTTATATTTTCTATTAAATATCTCATATCAAATGTTCGTCCCACGTCTCCGTCAACTCCGTCAGGTTTTTTTAAAAGTCTTAAATTAATCAGAAAATATTGTCGACAGATTTAGCCTGAAGACTCCTTTTCCAAGTCCCATTTATATTTGTTGCAACAGTGGAGTACCTGGTCTGACAAGCATTCAATTGTTTGATATTTTAAACAAACAATGTTGATAACAATGTGGTCACAGCTTTTACATGTCAACTCCGTCAGGACATTATTATGATCTTTGTTAAGAATTCCAAAATAATGTTTATTATTTTAGTTTAGGGGTTAGGTTTAGCTAACAAAATTAAGCAAAAACAAAATGGCTACATTGTACTAAAGAGGGTTAAGATGAAAACAAATGCCATTTTGTCAACTCCGTCAGACGTCAACTCCGTCAGATTTTGTGTCTGACGGAGTTGACGTGTATCTGACGGAGTTGACAAAAGTGTTCCTAAAACAATAAAATTATTGTTTTTGAATAATGGGCAGTATTCTAATTTGGCACACAGTTAGAGCATGCCTTAAGGAACATTTTTGGCTATGGGGCCATCACAGATTTGTCTCGTGGTGACCATGGCAGCCATATTACAAAAGAGCCGCCACCTGATGTTATTTTACAATAACTCAAGTTCTACACCACCTAGGATCTTGATTCTGGTGACTAAGACCTCATTTTCAAGGATGAGGGATACAGTGGTACAATTTAGACTTTCCCTGTGACCATGGCAGCCATTTTTCAAAATGGCCGCCACCTGCTGTTATTTTACAATAACTCAAGTTCTACACCACCTAGGATCTTGATTCTGGTGACTAATCATACATTTTCAAGGATGTGGGGTACATTGGTAATATTTAGATTTGTCCTGTGACCATAGCAGCCATTTTTTTTTCAAAATGGCCGCCACCTGCTGTTATTTTACAATAACTCAAGTTTTAGACCACCTAGGATCTTGATTTTGGCGACTAATCATACATTTTAAAAGATGAGAAATACAGTGGTACTATTTAGATTTGTCCTGTGACCATGGCAGCCATTGTTTTTCAAAATGACCACCAACCTGCTGTTATTTTACCAATAACTCAAGTTTTAGACCACCAAGGATCTTGATTCTGGCGACTAATCATTACATTTTCAAGGATGAACTTTCTCTGGGAGAGGTAAGGGCTCATTTCAGGTGCAGGTTGAGTTTCTACTGACAGGACATTAAAAGGAGGTGGGCTTTCTGGCCTTTGACTTGCCCCTTTCAGGTACAGATGCACAGTTTGACTTCACTGGCCACTGCAGGGAACTGTGGGGGAGAAACTTTGGTCTCTTGACACCCCGATTAGGTTCAGGGTTTTTTTTGGTGGAGACTTGCCTTTCATGACATCTTTGCTGCAGCAGTTGATCTCCTTACTGCCAGTGGTGGCACACTCTGGGTCTCTGGGGCATTGTATCTTGGTGGCCTCCTGCCAGTGTTTCTCCATCCTTCTCCTGAGCTCTGTGTTCTGGGGCTCTGTTATAGTCAACTTACATTGTCTTGGCTGGAGATTGCTTTCCTGCAGGGTCCAGCCCAGTCTTTGTGCAGATGGCTGCTGGCCCACCTGGAGGCCCCAACCTCACTTCTTCGGTTGGTGTGATTAGGTGGGGTGGTCTTCCCCAATCAGGATGAGGGGTTTGACCCTTTCAAACGGCAGTCTGGCCAAGTGTCTGTATTTAGTTGTGAGTTTAGATACAGGATACGATTGCTCACCCAGCCCCAGGTGACATGAGGTGAAGGCTCCTTTGATTTGGTAACATTGCTTTGGTTGACATGCTGGGGACACAGAGAAAGACACTGATGCCTTCAGTGTCTGCACATCCTGCCTGATGGTCCTGAAGCCAAATCTTCTGTCTTCAGTCTTTCCCTCACTGTTCACTGCTCACTGTTCACCTCACCGAATTTAGCCCAAGGAGTTTGACCCCTAGTTTGGCCATAGACCCCCTAGTTTGGCCATAGCCACTTGCCCAAATGTGCCGACATGTGCTGACCTCATCACATCTGTGATGATGGCTATGGCCGTTTTTAGCCAACGTAGTGTTTTTTGTGCAAAACTAATGCTTGGAATGGATCCAGAATCATGAAAAGCCCCTAGTTTGACATGCCACATGCTACTTAAAGCATAATGAAATTTAGAACATTTAGCCTTATATTGGTTGATGGTACCCAACTTTCAGCAGCTGTCAAACATGCCCCTAGGGTGGTCAAATAGAAACCAATGTGGGATATGTTAGTAGACACCTTTACAAACATTGGTGAAGAAAATTCTTGGTAAGAAATGTATTCACAGATTTTATATTATTCTGATAATATTCCCTGAGTAAATTGGTAAAATAATAGCAGGTCCACCATTTTTGAAAATGTCTACCATCCATGGTCACAGGATAAATCTAAATAGTACAACTGTATTCCTCACCCTTGAAAATGTATGATTAGTCACCAGAATCAAGATCCTAGGTGGTGTAGAACTTGAGTTATTGGGAAATAACAGAAAGTTGGCGGCCATTTTGAAAAATGTCTACCATGGTCAGTGGTCACAGGACAAATCTAAATAGTACCAATGTATCCCACATCCTTGAAAATGTATGATTAGTCACCAGAATCAAGATCCTAGGTGGTGTAGAACTTGAGTTATTGGGAAATAACAGAAAGTTGGCGGCCATTTTGAAAAATGGCTGCCATGTTCACAGGGCAAATCTAAATAGTACCACTGTATTCCTCATCCTTGAAAATGTGGGATTAGTCACCAGAATCAAGATCCTAGGTGGTCTAGAACCTAAATCAGTTAAACTTGTCAACTCCGTCAGATGTTCGTCAACTCCGTCAGACGTTCGTCCCGTGATGTTTTTGTTAATTTCCAAAGAAATAGAAAATTTGCTGTCAAATCTTTTGTGCTTATGAAATGACACACCAACTGAAATGATACGTAATGATGATTTTTTTTTTTTTTTACATGGTTTTCATGTTATAATATTGAAAATAAAGGTTGAAATGACGGTTTTGAGAAATTGGATATTTCATAATAGTGTGATATTGGAACAAAATAATATTAAAAGATTTGTATTACTTAACTTGATTACTGAAAGCCATTATAAGATAACTGAGGACTTTATATTATTGTTGAAATGATAAAATTCAATTAAAAGGGATTTTAGTGTGTCTGACGGAGTTGACATGAATCAGGTATTAAGTGCATAAATGTCCCATTTTAGAAAGAAATGTTATGCGAAAAACCTGTTCCTTCTCAAGATTGGTAGTTGAGACCTGTGTCTACAAATACATCTATTTGATTTGAATGTATCTTAAAAAAAAAAAGAATCCAGTTTGAAAAAGGTTTTGTCCCTTATCTCAAGAATGGGTGACATACATCACATATATAAAAAGTAGTTATCATGAATCATGTTGCTATAGGGCAAGTGCTACGGGCCATGGTGGAGTCTGAAGAGGTGGGTTTTCAGACTACGGCGGAAGATTGTACAGTACATGATGTGGTTGACTTGATTAAAGTGTCTGCCGACCACTTATCTGTCAACTCCGTGCTCAATTCTCTTTCCAATTTATTTGTAATAGCTGTGTATTAACGTCAGTTATAAGAGATAAGATGAATGTATAACTGTCTGAAACAAACCCACATTTCTAGTCGGTAACATTTTGGAGCAGTTTTTTTCCCCGCCATTTCAGATTATTAGGAAGATGTAGAAATGAACCGAATAGGCTACTAAGAGATATCTGAAGAAGTTGTCAACGCAGGAAAGTTTGAATTAAGATCAGAGGGAAGAAAAACTATGGAATATATTGTCCTTATACAAGTCCTTAAAGCACCTATAAGTCCCAGAACATCATATCATACCACCTAATAAATGATGAGTCTATGGTAGAAGGAGTAAATAAATTATTATTTTTAATGAGAGCATCTATAGATGGTAAAAGGAATTTAAAATGACGTTCAATTATTAATTTGACAAAACTACAGTATGGGGTTATGTTAGTATCGCGAGGGAGATAGAATAGAGGAATAAAGAGAGAGGATAGAGAGAATAATTAATACTAATATTAAATAATAATAAACTAGGGCTAGAGAGGATAATTAATAATAATAAATAATAATAAAATAGGGATAGAGAGGATAATTAATAATATTAAATAATAATAAACTAGGGCTAGAGAGGATAATTAATACTAATAATAATTAATAATAATAAAATAGGGCTAGAGAGGATAATTGAAAAGTCTGAAGCTCCAATGTACATCCGTCTGTGTCAGGTGGAGGTAACCTGTCATCCAATGAACAGCCGTCTGTGTCAGGTGGAGGTAACCTGTCATCCAATGAACAGCCGTCTGTGTCAGGTGGATGTAACCTGTCATCCAATGAACATCCGTCTGTTTTATTATTATTAATGAAATCATCGCTTTGGGGTACACACATTGCTCAGCCAATGAAATCATGGCTTTGGGGTTCACACATTGCTCAGCCAATGAAATCATGGCTTTGGGGTACACACATTGCTCAGCCAATGAAATCATGGCTTTGGGCTAGCCTACACACAGACACATATAGCATGGCATAGGAAAAAGGTGTTTGTCAACAAGGCTAAATTAGCCTATACAGACATTGATGCGGACATTACATGTCATCACGCTCCATACACACAATCATTCGTGGTTGTGACATTCTGACAGTTTTGTTACAGTGCAAATTAATGTTATATAGTCTTTACTCCCGGGCCGGTGATTGCATAATTAGCTTTATAAATCATACAATGGGTGTTCAATTATAAAGGTTATATCTTGTGGAACAAACACATTAGTAGCCTATTAGCAATAATGTAAATCCAATACATGAATCCCATTGACTTTGGTCAAGAAACCCCCTGCTTCTGATTCTATAGTAAAGCAATAAGCCACGAGAGGTCTCAGGTTACCGGCTTATTTTACAATGGCTGGGAGGCGTAGGCAGACCCCACGCTTATTGCTTTTCTAAAACGGTTACAAACATATAGCAATATTAACATAATAAAACTATTACATTCACAAAAGTAGCTACGCTTTGCGCCACCAGAGCGAGCCACATCACTTCCTTGTTTTGCTCAGTATAGGCTTCTATGTGACGGGAGAATAGCGCTTGATGTCTTTACGGGGCTGCCTGGAGACACAAATTCACAGTCATAATATGAGCCGGGCGGTGCTTAGACGCCCGCATGGCATGGGTTTGTAAGGCAAACGAGCGCTCCCCTAACCCCAGTACAGCTACAGAATCAGCTGGGAATGATATAAAAGTGATTGAAGGTGTGGGTTATCTGTGAGATTTACAACGGTCACGTGACGGTAACCAGCCAATCCGAATCAAGTATTGGGACTAATCGTTTTAGAAAGATGCATCGTCCCAGGACCGTAAAGGACCACTCTGTTCTCAGATGTGGCTTCCTGTAATGCCATGTCTAGAGACGACGCTGCTCTACCTGATGCAATTAATTACGATTGGCTGTAGGATATAATTATACCGCCATGTTAACTACAGCATTCAAACACGCGGTGTGCTTTTTTTTTGCCCCTTTTTCTCCCCGACTTCAGTGTTTATGACATAGTTAATTGCCCACGTATACTATATACGTATACTATATATACACTTTACTTACAGGTTACGAAGGTCAGGCACGTCATTTTAAAATTGTCACCAAATCCACTGGCGATAGAGAGTAAATGCAGAGGCTGCGCCATCTCTGATACCATTCAGACTAGCTTTGATACAACAGTCTCTTGAGATTCCGACTGAATGCAGTATATGCTCGCTGCATGAATAAATGAAATCCTCAAGTCTAATACATTTTAGCTTGACTCCTCGATGGCCTACATGAGCGGAGAGGACCACATTTCCATGAGCCCTCTGTTGGCTGTCAGCTACCATTTGCCTGATCAACTGTAAAAAATGGTCAGGACAAAAAGTCAATTCCACAGCATTTTGCCTGGATGTCTAATCCAGAAATCAGCTCCAGCACCAGCAGCATGTTATGGGTGTTTAATGGTCACTCCCCCAGTTGTCTGATCTCATATATGGGATATACTGTAGAAGTGTAGATTATATTTTTCATCATTAAAGGTCCAATCACACGCCCGGAAATATAATGAACTAGAACTGCACTCTGTCGGGTGCATACCTTTTGTTGCACACTAGCAGTACTAGTACTTATACTGTATAAGCCTGATACAGTACATACTAATACATGTAATACTGTATAATACTGATACAAACATCTTGGTACCAATGATGGTAGCAGAGTGAGCTGATGAATCAGGAGGTGGAGTTCCTCTGGTGTTAATTAAAATCCAGACTATTGTGCTGGTGTCCAACTTGTACATGTCATTAGTGTTTCCAGTCAGCTTGGTGTCTCCTTTATGGATAAACATGACCTTCTCCAACACACTGAGCAACTCAAAGTGAGGCTGAATGACAAGCATTTTGCAATCTGGCTCTTTGAGGGGAGCTAGCGCCCCCTATAGCCAGCTTGGTGTGTTTGTGTGGACATTTGGGTAAGTGGCTATGGCCAAATTTAGTCCATGGAGTGTTTTTCATGCAAAACTACATGAAAACCCCCTAGTTTATCACGTCACGTGGAATTTAGATATTATTGCCTTATAATAGGTTATCAATAGGGCCATCTTGGGTTAAGGTAAATGTTGGGTATTTGCAGTGATCAGATTAGGGTAGATTTGGTTTATCCTCTAGTAGACACAGGGCTCCATTTTCATCACCTCTAAACCCCTTATCCTTCAACTTCTTTCCCTTTTTTTCTTTTTTTTAATAGTTGAACTAGCCAATCTACATTGACACGTGAGCTTGTAGACGTCTGTTGTTGTCATTGGTTGCCATGGCTGCCAGTTCCCACCTGATGTTGTGTGTGAGTTCTGATTGGTCCAGAGCGTACTGAATAACTGCCAGCTTGCATAACGTCTTAAGATGAGGACTCAAGTCTAAGATGAACAGCTCATCAGAGATAATGTAAATGTAATCTCCTTTGTATCCTCCAAAGAGGATGATACGATCTCCCACAATGCAACAGCACATACCACGCATTGGACATGGTCCTTTCCCCTTGGGCTCAACCTTCTTCCAGGAGAAGGTCTCTGGACTGAATTTCCACACATCATTGAAGCTCTGGTTAACGTTCCGGCCTCCAAATATGTACAGTTCTCCATTGTAGATAAATGCTGAATGACACCAGCGTCCTTCTGGTAGAAGTTGTGCAGAAGGTGTGTCCAGCCAGGCGTTTGTCTCTGTGTCAAACACTCTGATGCTGTTGTAGACCCCCTGGTACCCCCTCCAGCCCCCGAATACAAACATCTTGGTACCAATGATGGTGGCAGAGTGAGTTGATGAATCAGGAGGTGGAGTTCCTCTGGTGTTAATTAAAATCCAGACCATTGTGCTGATGTCCAACTTGTACATGTCATTAGTCCATCCAGTCAGCTTGGTGTCTCCTCCATGGATAAACATGACCTTATCCAACACACAGGCTGAGTGGCAGCTCCTCTCCTCTGGAACAGTCCCAGACACCCTGGGTTGGAACCATCTGTGGGAGTCAACATAAAATGCATAAAGCACATTGCAGTAAGGACAGCCTCCCCAGATGTAGACTGTATCTTCAACCAACACAGCTGTGTGGCCGTAGCGCCTGGATGGAACCTGAAGGTGACCGTCTCCTCTTCCTGGTTCCACTGGAGGTAACTTCTTCCAGCATAAAGACACTGTGTTGAAGACATGGACATCCATCTGTCCCTGCATGTTCTTGTTCCATCCATCACAGTAGCCTCCAAAGGAATACAGTTTGTTCCTCACTGCTACAGCGGCATGATCGACTCGCTTTGGTCCTCCTGCTTTGGAAACGGTCCAAGACAACATCACTCTGTCTGTCTGTCTGTCTGTCTGTCTGTCTGTCTGTCTGTCTGTCTGTATTGACGTCTACAGTCATTTTCAACACGGTGCACCATATTATATCTTCTGTTGTGACATCACACGAGACACAAACTGTTGCCATGCACGCCTTAACGACGTCAATTAGTGCAGCTTTTCTTCATCGTATGACCCTAGAAAAAAGATAAAGATAAAAGTTCCATTTGTAAAAGATTTTTAACTGACCTCACACTAGATAGAAGAAGGCGTATGCACCTGCTTTTTGTAATATGTGTTTTTAAGGTTCTGATTCTGTTTTCTGTGTGTTTTTGTATATCATATATTTTTGTGTGTTTGTCATGTATGTACAATCATTGCTGTAATTGTTCTTTGCATACAGGGTTAGGGGTTAACCCTGTATACAGGGCGCCATTGAAAAAGTCTCAATTGGATTCCCCTGAAATAAAGGTTTCAATCAAAATGGTAAATGGTGCATTTATATAGCGCCTTCATCCAAGGCGCTTTACATAGATGGTGCATTACATGCATTACATTCACCCATTCATACACCGATTGCGGCGGAAGCCATGAAAGGTATACCAACCAGCACATCGGGAGAAATGTATAGGGTTCAGTGTCTTGCTCAAGGACACTCGGGATTCGAACCGCCGACCCATGGATCATTGGATGACCTGCTCTACCTCCTGAGCCACAGTCGCAGCTATAGGGTTCATCATATGGGGAAAGGGGGAAAAAAGAGTGGAAGTCGGCACAACCAAAAACACAGCGACGACGTTGAGGCATTCACACACCGATGGCGGAGTAAAACCATGCAAGGCACCAACCTGCACATCAGGAGCAATTACGGGTTCTAGTGTCGTGTGCACACGCACACACGCATGCACGCACGCACTTTCACGCACGTACTTTCAATTGTCAATCACGCACACACTTGCACTTCCTGAGCCTAGTCTCCTAGCACATGTCAACTTAACAGTGATCCAGCAGATCAGCGAACCAATCAGTCAATTATAAGAACATCGAAAGCAATGCCCCGGGCTGATGGATGAGTATTGATCACCTGGGCCGAGTAATTAATATAAATTGATTAGTTCAAGCTTCGTTCCAGGAGTTTCATTAAAAGACGTCGTACCGCTCCACAGGGAGAATCAAAACATCAACGACTCCACACCATGAATCCAAAGTGTGCATATCATTAAAATGCATTGAGTTTAAGATAATCAAGAAGAGCAACAGAAACCTGAAGGGAAATTTAAATAATATATAGATTTTCCTTCCACTTATGCAAAACTATTTTCATCTCACATGGCCATTGTTGAACCAACTAAACTTAATATAGAATGTGATTTGTTTTTTTTATTTTCTTTACAACAAGTGGATATTCTTCTTTGGATTGGATAAACAACGGCATCAGCTCAGATTCATGCCAATTAAAGCAAATATTTAAATGCTGGTCTCTCTCTCTCTCTCTCTCTCTCTCTCTCTCTCTCTCTCTCTCTCTCACACACACACAGTGTACAGGGAAATCTAACTTTTTTTCTCAGCGGTGTGCAGATGGCAAGTCACATCGACAGCAGCATGCCAGTTGCTTCTGTCCTGATGTGCTTACACGCACGCACGCACGCACACACACACGCACGCGCACACACACACACACACACACACACACACACACACACACACACGGGGCGATTCCCCATGTGGAACTCCTGACGATTGATTCCTTGGATCATGAAAAAATAGGCCACATCCATTTTGTGTTTTCTTTTCCAAACACACCTTTTTGCTACTCCTACACGTTTTGTCCAAAGCTCACCCTATATCTCTGAGGTCATGTTATCGAGATGGATCAGAGGAGGACACTTTATTTCCCCACAAAACATTTGCTGATGTGAGTCCTCCGACAAATACATATACAGCACATACAGCATATATATATATACATATACAGGTCCACGGACAAATACATAATACAGCCTGTTATTCATCTGGGGGTCCTGGACATGAACATTTATGAAAGTCACTGATTTATTAGGAAGCAAGCCCAAAAAAAGCAACTACAACTCTACCAATATGCATAAGTGACTTTACATATTAGTAGACTAGTGCATTAAACATTGTCCCTCGTTCATTTCTCACTTTCTGCTTGATATCTCTTGGCTTTAACCAAGCCAGTCAACACCAGTTTCTGAGCAGTTCTTAATATTTCCATAATGACATATTTCATACAGTATATGCCACCTGCATCTGCAAGCACAGCTTACATGTATTTATGCTCAGCAAGAAAGCCTGATACTCTGCTGTCGGGGGAGAAAACACCTAACTCCACTGATACTCTGCCGTCGGGGAGAGACCACCTAACTCCACTGATACTCTGCCGTCGGGGAGAAACCACCTAACTCCACTGATACTCTGCCGTCGGGGAGAAACCACCTAACTCCACTGATACTCTGCCGTCGGGGAGAAACATGTTTTTTTCAGGAAATGAAGAACATTTTGTATAACAATACTGCCTCATCAAAGTTGGTATTGTGACTGTATATATTGCACTTGCATGATGAGATGAGGAGATGTGGTGGAGTTAGTTGCTTTAGCAGACAGTTTGAGGGGCCAAAGGAGTTAAGAGGTTTTGTCCATTGGTTCAATATTGTTTTAACCAACACAGAGAGAAAAGATTAAAGGCATTGATTTATGAAAGCAATGGAGGTTAGGTGGTTTCTTCCTGACAGTGATGAGTGTATGTCGTCTTGAACATCACAGACGTCATAGACCATCTGTCTTGGGGACAGGATTGGAAGGATTTATTATTTTTAGTTCATGCAAAATGAGAGTTGGTAATTAAATGCCTTCTATTTTATTTCATATTTATATCATGGAGTTGGAACAACAGATGTTCAGGAGGCGGAGAAACATTTATACCTGCCTAGTCAGTACCACCCAGAATCCTCCATGTTTCGCCCGCCTCAAAAAGGAGCTTATGGGCACTAGGGATACCACATTCACTTCGCCAAAGAGGAACAGAAAAAAGTTAAAACAAAACTATCTCTCCTCCTCAGGTTCCTGCCGGGGGTATATCGTCCATGCTCACCGCAAGACGAACGCCTTATGACGAACGCCTTACGACGAATGCCATTAGACGAGCGCCATACAATGAACGCTATACGACGATTACGACGGGCGCCATACGACGTCCTCCCCAAAGACTTCCCCTCCCCTACATGTACACCCGAACTCTTTCATTCATCCCTCCATTTCCTTATACTGTCAATAAATACTTAAACCCCACCGATGGATGTGTTTTCTCCAACTATAGTGAATGATATCTTTGTGGCATTTCTGCCTTTATTTCGATACAGTACAGTGGAGAATCAAAATCTGCCGCCAGGCTCAGGAATCAAATCCGGTATACCAACTGTCAGGTGTCAAAGCCCATGTGGTATTATGCCTTAAACCATTCTGACCTGAGATCAGATTCTAATAATGTCTTCTACATCCTCCTGACAGTTTTCTGAAAAAGCTATGTTTCTATATGTCAGTCGTTCTTCGATTTTTCAAAAATGGCAGACCTACAAGCTCGTAGCGCGCCACTCGGTGGCGGGATACGAGCTTGTAGATCTGCTATTTTTCAATAGCTAAAGTATAACATAATGCTAACACCAACAGGGGTTCCTGCCCCAAAATGCCTTAAACACGTGGCCACCGATGGCGCCGTATAACCGCCTTCTATTATATTGTTATTATACTGTTTATAGAAGCTCAGCGCCGGTGAAGACAGGTAGCCTATACAGTAAATACAGTGGGAGACGTGAGCAGAGAGTTTTGCATTCATATATCAGGACAGTATTCTACATTTATGTTCCATTTCAAATGGGTTATTAATAGAAAACGGTTGGGCTCCAAAACAAAACACAAAAATAGCATTGTCTCTGCATGGGCACGAGGTTTCTCGTGTTGCCTGCATGGGACTTTAATTTAACGTTATAGACGAGGCAGAGAAATATGAGACAGCAGGCTGAAAAAGCAAAGGCAGTCACAGCTGTGTATGCATGTTTGTTCACACTTACAGTAGGTCTGCGTGTGTGTGTGTGTGCGTGCGTGCATGCGTGCATGTGCAGCCTGCATGAAGTCACATTTTGCCCAATCTGGTGACTTGAAATGAGCGTGACAGCCAGCCAGCCAGCCCGCCCGCCCTGCACTAGATTGTTTTACTACTCCGTTTGAATGGAACAAAGATGGCTGGAAGCAGCTTTCTCTCAAGTAAAACTGTGCACTTATTGCGTTTTCAGAAATCTCTGGTGTTGGCTGAGTTGGAACACTTTGAAGCACAGTTACCACATCATAACCTTTAGAAAATAAGCCCAGGGCTGCGTTAGGAAGACAAGTAGACGGGGGGGAGGGGGGTGTTCATGTCTGAGTGAGAGGACCAGACAGTCCCATATTAAGTCTGAAAGAAAAGAGGAGGCTAAGAAGAAAATTCTCAAAGTTCACTGCAGTCTCTTTAGAGAACATGTCAGTGTCTTAGAACAAGGCGCTTTACTCTCCCCGTCACGGGTGGATATTGAGCACACATAGACTCACAAGTTGGCATTTCCTGTTTTTTATTTACTCAGACAAGACGACAGTATAGCTACTAGGGAGCACTTTGAAATGGCACAACAGTGTTAGCCAGAGTTACAGTGACATCGTCTCAGTTGACATTTTCAAAGTGCAAAAAGGGACTTTGAAGACAGACCGTTATTCCACGGCCAGCCAATGGCATTGTCTGTGGCATCATGGCCTTGATTGATCAAATAGAAAGTGCTTTACATGGAATGCATTGACAGAGTACGAATCCTTGAGCGACTTGTCAACAGACCTCAGAGCCCAAACTGGAGAGTAAGGTTCTGCAAGTTCAGCGAGATAAGGAGGAGCAAGCCCATGCCCATAAAAACAAATACAATTATCTTAAAATTAACTCTGAATTAGACATGGAGCCAATGGACAGGAGTTATTATGGGCTCGCTTTTCTGTGCCAGTGAGGAGGCGGGTAGCCACATTTTTCACCAGCTGCAAGGCAAGCCCCTGAGTGCGGACGGCTCAATACATACAGACGAGAGCGTTACAGTCAAGCGTAAACAATATGAAGGCATGGATAGCCATTTCCAGTGGGAGGACACATAGACTTGATCGATGGTACTGCATGCTCACCGCTTTGGGAGACGGCAACGCCACTATAGCAAAGGACAGCTGGAGTTGATGTCCGGACATTCCAGCTCTCACGGACCGAGTATTATAGGATGTTGTTCTTCAGTATGTGGTTTGTGTCTGAATGGAAAATCTTGTTTGTCAAGTGCACAGTCAGTCAGTCAGTTTGGTGAAGGGTATACTGTCAAATCCGATGGGCATAAACCGATAATATTTCCATACACTTAAGACTTGTGCAGTGTTGCACTTTATATTATCTTGAGCTTTCGCAGAGCCAGTTTTATTGGGCATGAATTTGATTAATCTAATCTATGCTAGAGTGTCTGAATACTTGAATACTTGAAAATGCAGCTGATTAACCAAGCCTATATCAGTTCGACCCCGGGCTCCCCCAGAGTTAGTGTAGAAGTGCCCTTGAGCAAGGCACTGAAAACCCTAATTGCTCCCGATGTGCAGGTTGGTGCCTTGCATAGTTTCCTCCTGCCATCGGTGTGTGAATGTAATGCACAGTCTATGTAAAGCGCCTTGGAATATAGGTGCTGTATAAATGCACCATTTACCATTTAGAACTGTGGAAACAGCTTGGAAACCACAGCAGTCAAACTTGCATTTCCACCTGCCAGACAACCTGAGTGGATAAATCCAGCCGTCTCAGGTGCGACATCAACAGAGGATGAAGCCAGATGGAAACTTAACGCTGCAGTTTTCCATCAACAACCACAAGCGAACGAACTCTCAGGACACCCATTTGTTCCTTTAACACAGAAAAAAGGAATGCAAGATCTCAGACAGAGGCAGACACAGATACAGAGAGCCAGAGGGAGTGAGACAGATACAGAGACAGACAGATACAGAGAGCCAGAGGGAGTGAGACAGATACAGAGAGCCTGAGGGAGTGAGACAGAGAGGAATGAAGATAGTGAGAGAAAGAGAGATGTGACAGGGCTGTCCTTCGGAGTAGCAAGGTGACGGTTTAATGAAGCCGACACTGCTCTGCTGGCACCGCGCGCACGCACGCACGCACGCACGCACGTTCACAGTTTCACTTAAACCGACGCCACCAGGGAGAGAAGATGCTGGCAGGAGAAGAGAAAGACACGCTGTTAGGATTCAGAAAGACATGGCGATGCTGATGTGAGAGAGAGAGAGAGAGAGAGAGAGAGAGAGAGAGAGAGAGAGTGAGAGCTGCACCATTAATATATATTGTCATCAGAGCTTCTATTTGGAGAAGCAAGGTGTGTGTGTGAGCGTATATGTGTGTATGTTAGTGTCTCTCTGTCCGTTTGTCCATCCGTCTGTCGTCCGTCCGTCCGTCTGGCGGAGAAATAAATGAAATAAACTAAAGAGAGAAACTAATAATTATGTGTGTGTGTGTGTGTGTGTGTGTGTGTGTGTGTGTGTGTGTGTGTGCGTGCGTGCGTGCGTGCGTGCGTGCGTGCGTGCGTGCGGTGCAATAGATAGATAAGGAGATGGGACAGACAGCAGAGGGCTGCTGCACAGAGACTTAAGGGGATCAGAAAATGGAAGTCATGGAGAGATGGAGAGAGCAGATAGAGAGAGGTGGCGGGAGGTTGTCTCTGGGGGGAAGAATGATGGCAAGACGATAAGGAGAGGTGGGGACAAGTCAATACAGAGAGAGAGAGTCTGTGAGAGAGAGAGAGAGAGATAGTCTGTGAGAGAGAGAGAGAGAGACCAGTGAGTGACCAGAGGGTAGAGAGGGAGTGCATGTATATTGTTTCTTTATTACTGTAACATATGTGACTTGTCCTTTAAATACAGTTATGTGCTACCTGTTGGGGTGGTTTTATTTGACCAGTGCTCCTATAACAAGAACTCAATCATGCATGGTTAGAAACTAAAATGTACTATTACGATTGTTTTATGTCACTATTATTACTTTGACTTTAGCACAATGACTTGTCCTTTAAATTCAGCAAGTGAATTATTTTGTCAAAAATGTCCAATTATTTTTTTTCTAAATTAACATTTAAAGCCGCTTAATTTATCTGGGGATAGCAGATACAAGCTCACAATCTATATCTATATAAATACTCTGTGTGTATACGTCTGTACATACGTCTGTAATCTATATCCAGTAAATACTCTGTCTGTACGTCTGTACATATGTCTGTAAACCACGTAACTCGAGAAGCGTTCGCCCCCACCGACTTCAAATTTGACATGCTCGTTCCACCACGCCCCCACAGGGAGTACAATGCCTCTAGTGTCAAGACCGTCGGATCGCCCCACTTGGACCACAATAATACCAGAACAGTATTAATATATAAAATAGGGCTTATAACCTTGGCTAGACCTCCCTGTTCCAGGCATGTCATAACAGGAGCACACTCCGCAGAAATAAGCAGAGCTACACCGAGCGGCTCACACAATGTGCTGCACGGTGACCTTGGTCTCCTGGAGTGTTATTGATTCACAGTTCACTTCACACGCTCACCTCTATCTGGATTTCATCAGATGAACATGAAGTTCTGCATTATACTACAGCTACACACACAGCCGTGTTAACTTTAACAGATGTTAACCCATTTAGGCCTGAAAAAAGTGTCTTCTAAATCCTGACAGTTTTCTGAAATACCTGTTTCTAGGCCTATATCACTCAATATTTCATGTCAAGGACCACAAAAATGATCTGTAATTGGACTCCGAGACCCCCCCAATCCGATTTTTCAAAAATAGCAGACCTACAAGCTCGTAGCGCGCCACTCGGTGGCGTGCTATGAGCTTGTAGATCTGCTATTTTTCAATAGCTAAAGCACAACATAATGCTAACACCAAAAGGGGTTCCCGCCTAGAATGGGTTAAGCAGATCTAGCATGTTAACAACATGTGAACTCAACATGTGAACTCAACATGTTCACGTCACATCCAGGGAATACACGTTTGGAAAATACTGCCAAGTAGGTGTTATTTGGGAAATATAGCTCATTCAAAGGCAGAGGTGTTTGCCTTTGTCAACTTGTCATCATTCAACCTTAACCCATTCAGTGCGGGAACCTCTTTTGGTGTTCTGAGCATTATGTTATACTTTAGCTATTGGAAAATAGCAGATCTACAAGTTCATAGTGGCACCGAGTGCCGCGCTACGAGCTTGTAGATCTGCTGTTTTTGAAAAAAATAGTAAAAATGTGGCGCAAATCTTTGAATATATATTCTTTCAGAGTGAACGTTGTCATGGGGGGGGGGGTCCCTGGAACAACATATTTTCAGATGGGGGTCGGCGGCCAATTACATATATTTTTGGGGGTCCTTGACTTGAATTTTTTTTGAAAACTATACTGACTTAGAAACATGGGTTTAAGAAGACATTTGTGGAATTGTCTTCCAGGTCTAAACGCGTTAATTATGGCAGACACTTTTCTACAATCCTCTGACGTTTTATAAAACCACCACAAATGCACGTCATGCACGAACCCCTCACGACAGATTTGACTGCATACATATAACCAGTAAGACGCGCAAACGCGGGAAGCAAACGCAGCTGAGACCCTGCAGATCATGTCTGTCTGTCTGTCTGTCTGTCTGTGTGTCTGTCCCGCTGTTACTGTATATGTGGACCTGGCCCCTTTTGTGCCCATATATGGAGCTGAGTGGACCTGGCCCCTTTTGTGCCCATATATGGAGCTGAGTGATTGCTGATGCAACACACTCCATATTTGGACGTATAGCGGGACAAACAGACACACACACACACACACACAGACAGACATGATCTGCTAGGTCTCATAGTAACTGCGCACTGCGTTCGCAATAAACCCGTGTGAAATGCCACCTTTATTTTGTTATTGCGGCAGTGTTTCCAGCCTTGGTTGCCATGCAGAAGACTTGAAACGCTGCATGCCTTAATGATTAAAAAAAAGCCGGCATAACGCACGGCCGTGACACCGAGGGTGTCAAAGACAAAGACAGAAAGAAAGGAGCTCCGATTATAGAGACACGCGTGAGAGGGCGCTCGAACACAAAGGAGGCTAGAATGCCCAGAAGACAACCTTGATATAGTTATACTGGACATTCTTTCCTCTGTGAAGGATCTTAACCCATTTCGACCGAGAACCGATTCTACAAAATGTCTTCTGAATCCTGACCGTTTCCTGAAAAGCGCTATGTTTCTATGTCAGTTGTTCTCATGCTATTTCATGTCAAGGACCCCCTAGAATCATCATGTGATTGGCCTCCGACCCCCATCTCAAAATATGTTGTTCCAGGGACCCCCCCCCCCCCCCCAAGAAGTAAAGATTTGAGTTAAAAAACATTCGCTCTGAAAGAATATACATTCAAAGATTTGCGCCACATTTTCACGACTTTAAAAAAAGAACCTACAAGCTCATAGAGTGCAGAGCTTGTAGATCTGCTATTTTTCAATAGCTAAAGTATAACGTAACGCTTAAATTAAAACACCAAAAGGGCTTCCCGACCCAAAATGTGTTAAAAGCGTTTTATGGAAGATTTTTTGCCATCACAGACTCCAAAGATAAGAGCAACAAACAGCATCTGTGCTGTCGCCCCCCAGAAACCCCACAGTTCAGCCATCAGAGCAATTTTGGTTTGGCACCTTCCTTCCTCTCACAGATGTTCCTCTCGCACCTGATCGTCTATGTGGACGTGTTCTGCTCTGAAGACGTGTTACATCGGCCTGTTTTAATATTCCCTTCACTGCACCTGTACTGTGCCTATAATACATGCAAAGCAGCTTTTATCAGACCCGGTAGCCTATAGCAAACAAGTCCAAATTGATTAAATCAATTAATTACCAGCTGCGGTGGTCCGCTCGCTATAACTGCCTCTGTGTCCGTTTCAGCGCAGTATGGTTTAGGTATAGGAACCAGAATTCTCAAAGGCGGAACTATGTTCTGAGTAATTTTTTTCCGCCCGGACATATTTGCAAAGCAAAACTGCGCTCTTCTGGATCGGACCAGTGTAGAAACACGAGGAAGGTTGCCGCATATTAGATCAGTCGATGGGTGGCTCTTCCAAGACAGATTTTGCGCTCTCATTAGAAGGCGGGTGTAAGTGCCATCCAATCAATTCTCTAGTTTACGTCTACATAGTTGGTACGCTTCTTTCCCCTCCTAGCTTTGCCCTGTGGTTGGATCCCCTTAGGGTCAATTTACTTGCCACAAGTTCTGGGTGCCTGACGCAGTGCCCTGCCCAGCCTCATCCTTCTCTCTCTGACTTTGTCCGTGACCCGTGGTATAGGTCCCCATAGAGGTCCACATTTCTGATGCGGTCCGTCCACGTGACACCTATAATGGCCATTCGTAGCATTCTTGTGTAGACTCCTGCTATTTCTTAGCAGCTGGTAAACAGCCAGGGTCCCAAGCTCTGCAGGACTTTTGCCTGCAGTGCAGAGTAGGCAGCACACATCTTTAACCTAATCCACAGCAGGGCAATTAGACAACTTACAGTTTTCGTACTATAGTCAAGTCACACAGGGGATGCTCCTCTCACCGTGGTCAACGTGGTTTTTAATATGATGCAGATACACGTACGCCTTTAATGGCTTCACTTAAGGGTGAACGGGGGGACCTTGTGCACTGGATCAAGGACTTTTTAAATGAATGCCTGCTCACAATCGGTCCACAAAGGACCAGCGTTTTTCTGATGAGGTTGTTTTAGACTCAGGGGCACGGCTCGTTGTAAGCTATTCAAATATGCCGACAACATGGCTTTAGTTTATAGCTGGACTCTTTCATTCTGATAATAATTGTGAGCCACACTTTTAATATAGGAATACACATGACAAATTGATATGTTACACTTATGCCCTTTTGTTTTTAATTGTTCGCCTATAAATAATGACCAAATTATAGAGACATACTGTAAACTGGAAGTACCTTCACTAAGAACGCCGGGACAACGCTCCACACGTCCCAAACTCTTCTCGCTTCTGGCTACGAAACTTTGGAATGCACTTCCCATCGCAGTCAGAACTGCAGCCTCACTCCCAATCTCCCAACCGTAGTCTGAAAACATCATGTTTTCAGACTACGTCATGGCCCGTATACAGCACTTGCCCTATAGCCCCTTAGATAGCACTTTATGTAGACTTAGATAGCATTTTATACAGACTTATAGCATGTTACGTAGACAGCACTAGAATTGCATTTTATGTAGTCATAGCACTTTATAGCAGGCTATATATGTAGTTGAGTTTATAGTACGATCCCTTAGATAATCAGAATTTGGCATCGAGTGGGGTCAGGGGTAAAAGCTTCACTGAGGTCATCAAGTGGGCACCGTCCTTCATACAGTAGGTGTTTTGTTTCGTTGTATAGTATAGTACAGTATGTATAGTAACATGTATAGTTTTCATTATATACATATATTCCACTGTTACGTTCTTATCTTGTTATCTGTGTGATGTATTCTTGCTTAAAGATGGAGTGTCACAACTTTTGTATTTTTCCAGTTTTCCATGCGTCTATGAGGTGACAGTACTTCATTAGACACCCTGGAGTCGTTTTTATGTGCAATGGTGTATTAACTTTTTTGAAGAACTTATACCTCGTTATATAACAATAAGACCTGATGATCATGTTTTATGGTTGGAGAAAAATCATTGCACAAACACGCGTCGATAACATCACAAACGTCAAATATAGAAGGACAGGCATATATCTAACATGTGATTAATCTGCCAAAAAACATTCAGACGTGGAGGAAAAAAAAGCATAAAAGAACAGCATTTTAGGATAAATGTCACCCGCAAATTACACCCCTGTCAAAGTCTGTATTGAACTAGGAATTTGAAGGGGTTTGGAGTGAGTCATAACTTGAGTATGACATTCAGATAGAGAGTCCTTGTGTTTGCTACCCCTGTCTAGTGTGGACATTTGGCCAGGGTTGTCATCAGAATAGCAGGAAAGATAGTAGACTGCCAACAGAAGTCCCTGGATGACATTTACAAGACTGCTGTACAGGAAAGCTTTGTACATCGATGGATGCCCCCGAAAAAAGTATTTTGGCGGGCATCGTTGTAATGCCTGTTTATAGACTTGCTGAGAATAATCTACAAGCTCACAATGCGTCGCAGCGCACAATATATAAAGTCACAATACCAATTTTGATGAGGCAGTATTGCTTTATTTAAAAAAATATATAAAGGTTTTCTGAAGAAAAAAAAACCCAAAAGCACTCTTGGGTATAGACAGACAGACAGCCACAAAACCAGCCATGTTCTCTGCATTCTAAAACTCAAATCAAACTCCACTCTCACATAATCCCTGAGATGACGCAGAGCAAACATAGCAGGGTGTTTTAGCAGGCCGCGTAGTGTCTGGTGGCTTATATACTCAACTGAAACATCCAGGTGACCTGCTATCCCAAGCCTGGCTCAGCATTAACACATTCTGACCTGAGATCAGATTCATACGAGGTTTCCACTGGACATACACTGGTCTGATTAACCCATTCTGACCTGAGATCAGATTCTAAAAATGTCAGTCGTTCTTCGATTAAAAAAAAATAGCAGACCTACAAGCTCGTAGCGCGCCACCGGGAGCTTGTAGATCTGCTATTTTTCAATAGCTAAAGCATAACATGATGCTAACACCAAAATGGGTTCCCGTTCAGAATGTGTTAAGTCCTCACATCTGTGGTGATAGGCAGCGCCACCATGTAGTGAGAGTGGCCGGCATGACACCTTTTTTTCCTCCGTCAGAGAGGCAGAATGTGGCTGGCCCTCCTCGTGGCCAGCTGTGACCTGCATATATAGGTGTGAACCCGACAGACGGTTATAGCATGTCGTCCCTGGTGGTTTGGTCGGTAGGACACACATGGCTCTGTCCTGGACTGGACTGTGAAGGCAGGTGCTTTAACACATTTCGGTCTCTGAGGTCGATAAAAAAAGGCTTCTAAATCCTAAGTGCTCAACCTTTTTCATGCAGTCAAGGACCCCCAGAATTATATCTCTATTGGGCCACGGACCCCCCCATCTCAAAATATGTAGTTCCAGGGACCCCCGCACAGAAGCAAATATTTAGTTAAATATGTTCGCTCTGAAAAATAATATTCAATGATTTGCGGCACATTTTTCAACGATTTTTCAAAAATAGCTCGTAGCGTGCCACGAGCTTGTAGATCAATAGCTAAAAGCATAACATAATGCTAATAAACACCACAAGGGGTTCCCGCCCAGAATGGGTTAAATCTCTTTGTCCTGTCAAAACCGTTGTTTCAATCGATGCTACTACAGCTTGTAGCAACACCACTGTACAGCATGTACAGCATGTAGCTGCGACACTGACTGTGCAGCTGAGCCAGCAGCAGCTGTAGCACACACGACATGACAGTCATTCACACCGTGTGACTGACTGTCATGTCGTGTGTGAGACACTAAACTGCCTCCCCCTGGCCAGCCGGGGCGCCTGATGGAGGGGAAAGGAACTGGTTGGAATAACGTGTTCCTTCCACGCGCTACGTCCAACCAGGGAAAGTCCCCCCTGTCAGGTGTAAAAGGAGCAACTTGGACACTCAGGCATGAAGGAAGCATGAGTTCAAGTCCGTTGCTCTCCCCTTGTCCTCCATATACGGGGACTAGGTTGGTGGAGGGTGTGTAGAGCCCAGGATCACATTAGATGATTGACACAGGGTTGAACAATGGGTTACAAAATCGTGGGATAAAAAATATATTTTAAAAAATGTGTGTGAGGTGACGTGGTGGGCCCATAATTCAGCCCCGGGAAGTGGAGTTGATGCGGAGGCCCTCTAGATGGCTGCGAACTGATGGCGCTCAGCCTTTGGCAAAACGAAAAACACCGACGAATCAAGGGGTGTGCGAGTGCATTTTAGGTCACTTTAGGTCCTACAATCATTGTCCATGCAGGATGTCATGTTTATATACCTGCCACAGAAGACAGTGCTGCATTGTTTTACACAAAGGGGATTTCTTTTTTTTTTAAATGAAAAAAATGAAAACGGCTGGCCCAGACCGGCCTGGACTGGACTGGACCGGTCGTTCGGGAGTTGTCCCAGATTTACCAAATGGCCAGCACGTCTGTGTGTGTGTGTGTGTGTGTGTGTGTGTGTGTGTGTGTGTGTGTGTGTGTGTGTGTGTGTGTGTGTGTGTGAGTCACACACATGACATGACAGTCAGTCACACTGTCTGACTGACTGACTGTCATGTCATGTGTGTGACTCTCTCACACACACACACACACACACACACACACACACACACACACACACACACACACACACACACACACACACACACACACACACACACACACACACACAACTTCCGTCTGTGGCATAGGGCAGGGCAGGGGTTCTCAACCTGTGGGTCGGGACCCCCAGGGGGGCCCCCACATGTTTGTTTTTTTTTGGGGGGGGGGGGTCCCCCAGATGATAGTAAAGTGATAATGTAAGGACTTTAAGACCATTACGGCATCAAAAGTAATCAATAAACTATGCTATATAAAACTGGTCAAACATTGGCCAAGTTTTTATTTTATCTACAAGCTCACAACGCCTCGCACAGCGAGGTGTTGTGAGCTTGTAGATCGGCTATTTTTGACAATATTTGTCTGAACCGAAATTGAACTAAATGGACAGTAATGCCTCAAGTCCTATAATTCCAAGTGGTTGTCTATGGGTGGGGGACGGGGGTCCCCAGTTTATTTTGTGGGGGGGGGGGGGGGTCCCCAGTTCAAATATGATTATTTCATCACAGCTTGAAAAGGTTGAGAACCCCTGGCATATATAGGGTGCAGAGAGCAGTGCTATACTCAGAATGGGAAACTCGGCCAGGAGAGCTCCTATACCGTTGTGAAGGTCTGTCTAAATGCAATTGTGAAACGGTGTCTTATAAACCCATGAGGGTTTGGGCACGGACACGAAAATAAACAAACAATCAATCATCAGTCTGGTCCGCAAGATTCGATACACCACCAAGATACCCATGTTGTACCTGTCTAGATACTTCCTTAATGTGAACGAAGTCCACACCCACAACACCAGAGGGAGTGCAACAAACCATGTACAACCCAGATTCGGCACAAACGAGGGACTAAATTATTTTCGCTCCTATGCCACCAAAATGTGGAACGCCCTACCAACAGTCATTAAGACATGTGAATCCCTTGACTCCTTCAAAACCGCTCTCAAAGGGCACCTACGGACGGCTGCAATTCGAAACTGGCTCCTGTAAAATCTGAATCCCCCCCCCCATCCCCCCCTTTTCCCCTCACTGTATATGTTTCTTTTCCCTTTTTGCTTCCTTTATGATGAATTCCTGTTCTGTGTTCTTTAACTATATAGAAGTGTCTATTTGTACGTCTCTAAATGTTTTGATGAATTGAACATGGTGGACCCTGTTGTAAACAATTAAGTGTAATGCTTAATTGGGTCATCCACTCACAGTTAACAGTCTTTGTATTGAGTTTGTGCTTGAAATGTACTGTATTTCTGCAAACTGTTAATAAATATTTCAATCAATCAATCAAAAACCCACATTTGCAGGTTTATACACGTTTTTTTGGGGGATGGGGGGGTTAATGTCTACCTCTTAATTCAGCAATGTATTAATATTAAATAGATAATAGAAAACATAACTACGCCATTACTTTAATTTAAGTACAAAATTGACGGAGCAATTATTATTATTTTTACAAGTTGAGTAATATTAGGAGTATGACTTTGACTTTGTTTTTTTAATTATATTTTGACACTTGCTTTGGCAAGTGCTTTTCTCATGCTAATAAAAGCTCCTTTGCATTTATGTATTTTGGCGACGTATAAACGCATGTTTTCTCATGCTATAAAGCTTCTTTGAATTTAAAGTAATACCTTAAGCCATTTTGGGCGGGAACCCCTTTTGGTGTTTTAAACGTTACGTTATGCTTTAGCTATTGAAAAATAGCAGATCTACAAGCTCATAGCACGCCACCGAGTGTCGCGCTACGAGCTTGTATAGGTCTGCTATTTTTGAAAAATCGTGAAAATGTGGCGCAAATCTTTGAATATATTCTTTCAGAGAGAGCGTTTTTGACTCAAATCTTTGCTTCTGGGGGAGGTCCCTGGAACAACATATTTTCAGATGGGGGTCGGCGGCCAAATACAGATAATTCTGGGGGTCCTTGACATGAAATACTGAGCACAACTGAAACATAGGTATTTTAGAAAACTGTCAGACATTTAAAAATAAAAGTCAGGCCTAAATGGATTAAGTGCTGAAGTTGAGTACCTTGTGCTGCCCTGAAGATGAAAAGCACATGATGAATCTGTAAAGCTTTCATTCCAACACCGCCGAGGTGCCCTTGAGAGAAGCCTCGTACTGCAAAACAGCTCCAGGGCTGTAGGATGTCCCTCAAACCAACTGGTATATTAAAGGACCACTTTTCAACCTATCTTCATAATGTGACCAGATTTGACTGACTTTTGTTTTTCAAAATGAGTTTATAGCACAGGCAGACTCTTCACATACGAGAGCATGTCTGAAATAAGTGTCAGTAAATATGAAATAAATGCTTAAACATGCAGCTAGGTGTAATGTTAGAGACCACATTAAGTGAACCTTTCAAGCCTGTTTTCTCAACTCGCTGTTTCTCTGCAAGACATTACTCTATAAGCACTATCTCCAAAACTGGTGGGTCAAACTGAACAACCAACATGTCAATTTGAAGCTATGATTCCCTGCTTTCATATGACATGAAAAAACGAAAATTAAAAAAAAACATCCAATGGCAGTCCCTCAGTCAAATTTAGTCACATATAATAGGTCCTCACTAATAATCATGATAAAATGGCGCAATCTTTTTCTGGTCTGTGTCTCATAGGAGGGCTGTGGGCAGTTCAGAATCCGTCTTCCAGTGACATCATCGATGGGGAATACAAGCTAATAAAAAACTGCAGGCTTTCTAGGCCTAAAAAGTTGCAATGCGGAAATGGAAGCCATCGTTCTCACGATAATGAAAAAAAAAAAAAAAAAAAAGTAAAAACAATCTTGTTTAAAAAATAATCTGCCTAATGATGATGTCACTGGAAGACGGTTTCTAAACGTGTAGCTTGTAGGTCTGCTATTTTAGAAAAATCGAAGAACGACTGACACGGAAACATAGCTTGTTCAGAAAACTGTCAGGATGTATAGACGACATTTTTAGAATCTGATCTCAGGTCAGAATGAAAACTGTCAGGATGTATAGAAGTACATTTATAGAATCTGATCTCAGGTCAGAATGAAAACTGTCAGGATGTATAGAAGTACATTTATAGAATCTGATCTCAGGTCAAAATGGGTTAAACAACGTTAAACTCACTTTTCCGCTCGATTTGCCACGCGATGTGGAAAATCACTTAATGCATGTGCATATAGCCGCATATAGCATACCTTCTATGAGTAAGTGTGCTAGGAAGGGGGGACGGACGGACTGTCAAGCACACAATAATCGTCCCGTGTGAGATGTCATCTAGCAGCAGCCTATCAGACATGTCAGTGACATGTAAACACCTACTAACTGATGCCTCTGACATGATGGCGTCCTTCAGCAGCAGAGAGCAGACATGTCGTCAGTGTCGACATCAGTAAACATGCCCCAGATTCCGCGAGTAGGCCGGCCTACTGCACATATACTGGGGTCTATGGAAAAGTACACGGGTGTTTTTCCTTTTCTTTTTTTTGCTGATGGGTTCCCAGATTGCTAAAACATAACAGGAATCAGTATGCCATTATCACATGACTAAGTTAGTCAACATACCATAATAGCCATAATGCAATGTGTAAAGCAATCATTCCACATTGTATTCATGTACAGTACGTGACAGAACTTTCAACCCCCTCTCTCTACGCTCACACAACTTAACCCATTCTGGCCTGAGATCAGATCCTAAAAAAATCTTCTACATCCTGACAGTTTTCTGAAAAAGTCTATGTTTCTATGTCAGTCGTTCTCGATTTTTCAAAAATAGCCTACAACCTACAATTTCATTGCTATATGAGCTTGTAGATCTGCTATTTTTCTATAAATATAATAATAATATAATAGCTATAAAGCATAACATAATGCCAAACACCAAAAGGGCCGGGTTCCCGACCAAAAATGGGTTATTAATAATACATCACGTGCGCATCTCATCAGAGTGGTTAAAATATCCTGGGGTGATTGCAGGAGTCGGTGTACGGTATGATGTACGGTACGGTACGGTACGCGCACACGGCACACGCACGCATATAATAAGCCCAGATTCTGCCCATGGTGTTAACTCGTTTTGGACCTGGCCGATAAAAAGAAAAGGTTTCAAAATCCAATTTCTTTTCTGAAAAACCCATGTTTCTATGTCAGTGGTGCTCAACCTTTTTCATGTCAAGGACCCCCAGAATTATCTCTATTGGGCCACGGACCCCCCCATCTCAAAATATGTAGTTCCAGGCACCCCCCCCAGAAGTAAATATTTTAGTTAAAAATGTTCACTCTGAAATGATTTGCACCACATTATAAAGATTTTTTCAAAAATAGCAGACCTATACAAGCTCGTAGCGCGCCACCGAGTGGCGCGCTACGAGCTTGTAGATCTGCTATTTCTCAATAGCTAAATTATAACATAATGTTTAAAACACCGAAAGGGGTGATCCCGCCCAAAATGGGTTAATTAGAAGCAGGTGTGTGCTGTGTGGGTTACCAAATTAGAAAGTAATGAATCTGGGGACATGAACCAGGAACTCAAATACAGTATATTAGAAAGGCAGAGAGACTCCTTTCATTTATAGATGCTGTTTGGACAGAATTAGGCATAAGAACTTCAAGTGCACTTTTTGGGGGCACATTGTACCTGGAAGGGGAATTTACTGGGCTTAACTTATTTGTATGTATTTGTACAGAGTGTTCTATTTAAATTAATTTTCATTACTTCTTGCTCTCAAAAACGGCCTTATCATTTCATGGCTTCATGTAATGCGCTTAGAATTACCTCCTTTGTGTCTGAAGTGTGGCATACAAAAAAACTGGCCTTGAATACACATTTGTAGTATGTTTACGTATATGTATTATGTATGCATATTAATTATGTTTTTTCTCAAGGATAGATGCAGATAACGATGTCTTGGGTAATGGTATATGTAAATAATTATCAACGCTTGAGTTCATGTACTTTGCAATTATTTGTGTATAATGTGAATAATGTTACAAGTATAATGGTATAATTCCAGCGGCTGCTATGAGACCCACACAGAAGAAAATCCTTTAGCTGTACTTTTTGTGGTAAGAGCATTCATACTTTCTTTTTCCTTGACCCCCCCCCCTTCTTCCATTTAGTTTTCCTCAGTGGAATAAGGTAGTCGACGAACACTTTTCGCCTTAGTTTTAGTCGAGGAAATCAACACTGGTTCAAGCGTTACAGTCTCAGTAGAATATGTTTTTTTAAATGATTTGATCAATCGTGGAGGTTTGAGCCAGACATTGAGCCTCTTTCAATGAATGGAGGTGGTTGGAGTAAAAGCCAAATGTGTCATTCATTCATGAACTATGATAACAGTTAAGGCCTGCGTTTGAGTCATAATTTATTACAGCTGAGTAGTTTTGAGGAGATGGGGCAGCTTGCTCGTTAAGAAACCTTGCACTTATGATCACTGGAGCATGGAGGACGAGACTTTATCGTCCTCCACCATACTTCCTTAATGTTAACGAAGTCCACAGCCACAACACCAGAGGGAGTGCAACGAACCATGTACAACCCAGATTCGGAACAAACAAGGGACTAAATTATTTTCGCTCCTATGCCACCAAAATGTGGAACGCCCTACCAACAGCCATTAGGACATGTGAATCCCTTGACTCCTTCAAAACCGCTCTCAAAAGGCACCTACGGACGGGTGCAATTCGAAACTGGCCCCCGTAAAATCTGAATCTGAAAAAACATCATTACGATGGCATCAACGCCCATCAAAATACATTTTAGTCGACTAAATCAACTAAATGCTTCTGATATTTAGTCGACTTTGCTGCCAAAAACACTGCCTTTGAGAACCAAAAGTTAAATGTAGGGTAGAGATTTCCGTTAGAAGGTTAAAGCAGTATAATGTTGTGATATAAATCATTATACAGTATGTACAGTATGTATATTTTGGTTAATGAGATGTCTTCTATCTGTGGGGATTTTCTAGATTCAAATGACTATGTAAAAATGGAGATATGTTTTGCCAAAGGGACTTTTGTTGTGGCAGATTTTAATTGTCAAGCTTGGGAAAGAAGACAAGAGTACTCTGTATGAATCTGAGTTGTAATATAATGAATTATGTAATGTAAACATGCTTGTAAATGCATGAATTATGTAATGTAAACATGCTGTAAATGCAATTGTGAAAATGGTTTCTTATAAAACCATGAGGGCTGGGCACAATCTGTGCAGGACACGGAAATCAATCAATCAATCAATCAATCAATCAATCAATCATATATGTACAGTATCAGGGGTTTCTGCCTCTCTCTAGCCCGATTAATAAACAGAAAATACAATTTCACGCGGGTGGCCGATCTACAGCCAATCAGGATAAAGTATAACCATTCATATTCCTGTGCCTGTTTCTGTCTGGTCATTTCTTCGTGCCATCGGTTCCAAATTCACTTTATTTATCCTGTGTGAGTCATCCGTCTCCCGATTGGATGAGAGTGGTGTTTAATCAGGAGCCGGAGTGACCGATATGACCGACATATCACTGAACAAACACTACAATCAGTAGAACAATAAACCACTTACCCTGCCCATAATCATCTCAACCTTTCCACCAAGCTTCTTGGAAATCCGCCCATTCATTCCCCTTCTCCAGTTATTTTGTTCATTTTTTTATTTATTTAGCGAATGCAAAGTCCTTAAGCCAAGCTGTTGCCTTCTGGTCTGCTGTATATGGAGGGTGATTAATCCTCCTTCCAGTCTTTGGAGAGGACACACTTCTATGATGTGCTCCATAGTTTGCTCCTCACCACACGCACACAGTGGGCTTGGGCTACTGTCCCATTTGTGAAGGCTGGCCAAGCAGGGGCTTGGTTCAAAGAGAAGTACACACAGATTGATACGATAAGCCTACAGTATATGCATATTGTAGCCTACAGTGGTTCATCAATAATGCTAACCTGGTAGGTTCAAATGCACTTGGCCATGAGACCAGACCTATCAAATGCAGATGGCCATGAGACCAGACCTATCGAATGCAGATGGCCATGAGGCCAGACCTATCGAATGCAGATGGCCAGACCAGACCTATCAAATGCAGATGGCCAGACCAGACCTATTTTCGTCAACTAATACTAAGATGAAAAATGCCAAAAAAAAATCACTGGCGAAAACTCAATGGAAACTCAATGGAAACTAAATGGAAACTAAATGGAAACTAAAGCTATGATGACTAAAATGAAGACTAACTGTATTGACAATTTCGTCAGCAAATAAACAATAGATTAAAACGTTATAGGAAGCGACTAGTGGACAAGAGATCCAGTATACATAAAAGACAAGTCATTTTACACTTGGTTTCACGCTGGAAATAACAGATCTACAAGCTCACAACGCATCACAGCGAGAAAAAAGACACAGACACACATTACAAAATGGTAGACTTCACAGGACAAAAAAATCACAGAAAACAATCAGGAACGAAAACACATCATGCAACTGGTTTAAACGATTTTGGTTTAGAAGCAAGACAGACTAGACTGATGCATACAAACGAGTTCTTTATAAAGGTCTAACCATCGCTAATAACCCTGCTGTGCATTCATGCATATATGGGACAGCAGGGATAATGACCGCTGCAGGTCCTGCTACTGTATATATGCGTTATGAATATTATTATGGCCGTGTTGACGAGTGACAGGTGAAAAGGCCACATCACGTATAGCAGCGGAGGCCGTACAGAGGCCTCGCCACCCGCCGTGTCTCTGACACGGGTGGCGGGTGCTTAGCGGCTCTGGCTGTTTGCTCCACTGGTTCCATCGCTGTTCCAGTGTTCGTCTCCCCTCCCTCCTCTGTGCTGTTCCAGTGTCCGTCTCCCCTCCCTCCTCCTCCGTGCTGTTCCAGTGTTCGTCTCCCCTCCCTCCTCTGTGCTGTTCCAGTGTTCGTCTCCCCTCCCTCCTCCTCCGTGCCTCCATGCGATGCACCGTCATGCTCCACTGAGGCAAAACATGATCAGATTCATCTGCCATGCAGACCCCGGGACGGGCCGGGGCGGCTCTGTGTGTAAATGTACTGTACAGTAGGCTATACACGTGTGTATGTGTGTCTTTTGTATTCAGTGTGTAAATCACAATTTGTATACATTGCGCACACACACACACACACACACACACACACACACACACACACGCACACACACAACACACTATACTATGCCATTCGGCTCGCCGTATCACATAATAGCGTGCTGTATAAGCTGGTCTATTTCTCTCTGTATAACCCATTCTGAACGGGAATCCATTTTGGTGTTAGCACTATGTTATGCTTTAGCTATTGAAAAATAGCAGATCTACAAGCTCATAGCGCGCCACCGAGTGGCGCGCTACGAGCTTGTAGGTCTGCTATTTTTGAAAAATGGAAGAACGACTGACATTTTTTTAGAATCTGATCTCAGGTCAGAATGGGTTAATCAGACCAGTGTGTGTCCAGTGGAAACCTCGTGTGAGTCTGATCTCAGGTCAGAATGGGATAAAGTGAAAAACCTGATTACCAAGTCAGTTGAAAATCCCGTTATTTCCCGCTGAGTGACAGCCGGGGGTGTCATTTGGGGTCGCTCGCTTTGACCTCAATTCGTCCTGCTGGAGAATGGGATGGCAACGTGCCACCCGCATACTGATTTTAAAGGGGAATTCCTCCAGTTGTTGTTATACGTCCCCACCAAAGAGGTCCAGTTGTTATGTTGTGCAAAAGCGCATTATTGGCTATTCCCCTACCATAAAAGCCCTCAATTAATTGCATTTATTGAATTGGGCATTGGGGTGTTGTGCTAATTCGCTTATTTCCATCGCTCAAAAAAAAAAAGTATACATCCTCTCTTCATGATGTAAATAGTATCCCAGGTGGCACACTTTACACTATTTCGATGGAAATAAGCGAATTAGCACAAATACCCATTGAGGGCTTATATTTGCTTCTGCAGGGGGTTCCTGCAGAAGGGGAAAAAGGTGAAAAAAGAACAGAAAAGAATAATAATAATGAAGTAATAATTTAAAATAAAATTGTTGCTATAAAGCAACGCTGGGTCTTAAGAGGGTTAACAAAAAAGCTAAATACCACGCCGAAAAATGTAGTATTGATAAAACCGATTATTTGCATAGCAAAACGATTCGATACCGATTATTTGCATTGCAAAACGATACGATACATAATCAATGTTGCTGATTTAATTTCGATATACTTCGATTCATGTAATTAAAATATTTTTTTAGACGCAGTTACTATATCGTTACAACCCTAGTAGATAGTATAGGGAAAATAAATCACAATTGTGTGAAGTGAGGGGTGGTCTTATCAGCATATACATCAGCCAATCAAATCGTCACATTCTGTGCTACAAACACACAAGGCTGCGCATAGGAGGAGGCGGGGTCTAGCGCCCCTCAAAATCCACCTTTCTAAGGGAGAAGAGATATTTACCTCCCACTTTGTTTGGCCTCCTGAAAAAAAAATATTGATATTCGCGTTACCCTATGGTAACTGGCGTCTAAGCAGTTAATTGGTCTCACGTCATTGTTGTTTATCATTTTATTATGTTATGTGTTGGTTTGCTCAGCTGCTGTTGCTAGTCATGGCTGCCAGTTCCCACCTGATGTTGTGTGGGAGTCCAGTTTTCTCCAGACCACACTGAATAACTGCTAGCTTACATAATGTCTTGAGGCTAGGACTGAGGTCTAAGACATACAGGTCATCATTGGTGATGTCTCGTCCAAAGAGGATGATACGATCTCCGATCATGCAACAGCACATAATAAATGTGTGGGGCGGTTTCCCCTTGGGCTCAACCTCTTTCCAGGAGAACGTTAGTGGACTGAATTTCCACACATCATTGATTGCGCACATACCGCTGCAGCCACCAAACATGTACAGCTCTCCATTGTAGGTAAAGGCTGAATGATCAAAACGGTATTCTGGTAGAAGATGTGGAGAAGGTGTTTTCAGCCAGTGGTTGGTCTCTGTGTCAAACACTCTAATGAAGTTGTACTGACCCCTCATCATGCCTCCACATACAAACATCTTTGTCCCGATGATGGTAGCAGTGTGACACCCTGAAACAGTAGGTGGAGTTCCTCTGGTGTTAATTAAAGTCCAGACCATTGTGGCGGTGTCCAACTTGTAGATGTCATTAGTCACGTCAGTCTTGGCTTCTCCTCCATGGATATACATGACCTTCCCCAAGACGCAGGCTGAGTGGCCACACCTGTCCTCTGGAAGGGTCCCAGAAACCTGTGGTTTGAACCATCTGTGGGCGTCGACATCAAATGCATAAAGAATGTTGCAGTTAGGATAACCTCCCCAGAGGTAGACAGTGTCTCCAATCAGAACAGCTGTGTAGCCACAGGGCATGGAGGTCTCAGGGGTCACCGGGGTCACCGGGGTCACCGGGGTCAACTTCCTCCAGATCAAAGTCACTGTGTTTAAAACGTGCACATCAATCTTCTTCTCACCTCGACCAAAGCAGTACACATAGTGTCTCACTGTCACAGCTCTTTCAATGGCTGTTCCTGGTCCTCTCAGACGCTCCGCCCAGCGTAACATTACTCACAGCAGTATAGCAGGGGGGATAAATCCTATTGGTCAATTAGATCCTATCGGTCAAATCCTCCTGTCTAAAAGCACGGAATATTCTGCATCTTCACTTATATTGGTTCAGAGGCACAAACGCCATGTAAAGTCTGGCCAATCCGTGAAACCGGTCGTCTGGGTTTGACCAATCAAGGAAGACGATAGGATGGTAGGAAGTCCATGTTTGACCTGATCCTCACGGGTAGGTAGGAGGAGGCTGACGTCGGACCCTACAAACCCTCCCGCACCAACGCAGGGAAGGACCCTACAAACACACTATACTATGCCATTCGGCTCGCCGTATCACATAACAGCGTGCTGTATAAGCTAGTCTATTTCTCTCTGTATAAAGTGAAAACCTGATTACCAAGTCAGTTGAAAACCCGTTATTTTCCGCTGAGTGACGGCAGGGATGTCATTTGGGGTCGCTCGGTTTGACCTCAATCCGTCCTGCTGGAGAATGGGATGGCAACTGGAGAATGGGATGGATATTGCCACCCCTACTGATTTTAAAGGAGAATTCCATAGTAGAAGGCTTTCTTACCTTTATTCGTAGTTGTTGTTTTACGTCCCCACCAAAGAGGTCCAGGTGTTATTTTGTGCAAAAGCGCATTATTGGCTATTTCCCCTATACCATAAGCCCTCAACGAATTGCATTGAATTGAATGGGAATTGAATGGTGCTATGGGGTGTTGTGCTAATTCGCTTATTTCCATCGCTCATTTTTTTCTTTCTTTTTTTATATATCCTCTCTTCATAATGTAAATAAAATCCCAAGCGGCACACTTTACTACTTATTTCGATGGAAATAAGCAAATTAGCACAACACCACATAGCCCCATTCAATTCAATGCAATTCATTCAGGGCTTCAGGGAAATAGCCAATAAGGAGTTTTCGCAAAAAAGCATATACCTGGACCTCTTTGGTGGGGACGTAACGACTACAAATAAAGGTAAGAAAGGTAAGATAGCCTTCTAGCATGGAATTCTCCTTTAAGTCCTCTCTTCTCAGGTGGGCGGGGAGGGTTGGCCGAGCAGGAGGCCCGGTCCCCCATGGTGCTCAGGCTGGTCTTGATATTCATGTGTGGTCTAGTACAGACCACACATTCAATCGAACATCGTTTAACATGGTTTAGTGTTTATTTAGAAGAGAGGTGGAACATGAGAAGGAATGATGCATAGGATGAGATGCATTGGATGGAGGCCTTGACTGTTCGTGTAGGATGTGTCCCGTTTGGGAGGGGGAGAGGAGGAGGATGTCGGGTTGGGAAGAGGGGAAGGGTAGGGGGTGAGGGATGTGGAAGTTTCCAGGGGCCGGAGGAAGAGTGAAAGGAGGGGGTGGGGAGGGGGAGTGAGGATGAGGGGATGAGTTGGAGTTACAGGGGAATCTTGAGGGAGTGAGGGGGAGAGGATGTTAGTGAGACTAGGCCCCTGGGAGGGAAGTGGAGGATGATAGGGCGTAGCCCTGTGGGGGGAGGGGGAGTCGTAGGCCCGGTTCCGGGGGGGGTAGGAAACCCTGAGTATTTGGCATGGGGTCTGAGTAGCGGGGCGTCCTTCTGGTCGTGTATGGACACGCCCCCAATACGAGACCCCAAAGTAGTTCGAATGATTGGAATCAATTGTGGAGCGTTCGCTGGACCAGGGAGCCGTGAGCGGCTCTGAGGTCCTGGACGCTCGTCCGTATGTAAGCGTGGTATGCTTGGGAAGACCAGCGCCCAAGGAGTTGGACGGTGTGGTCGGTTATACCTTGTCTGGAGGCTGTGGAGGTGGCGCCGATCCGGAATGAGTGGCCGGAGAAGTCGGATGCGGAGTATCCGGGCCTTGGTCAGGATCTGGCGGAGGTGGTATAGAGGAACCAGTGTCTGGTGGCTACGGAGCCGGAATCTGTAGTGAACAGAGGACCGAGAGGAGAGGCACGGGAAGAGAGCCTAGCACGGAGGTGACGGGTTAAGGGTTCGTATGGGCTGAGATGTGAGTCGAGTTTGAACAGGTCGTTTTGCCATATTGGTCCGTTTTGCTGTATTTTAGGGTGAAAATGATGGTGGTGGAATCAATGATGCTCAGATCGGATAAACAGTTTGTTGTGGATGAATGTGGAGTTAGGTGTAGTGAATTCCGAGCTCCTGAGGAAGCCAAAAAATGCTAGCAGGAACATGGCTTCCAGGGTGGAATCTGTCGAAGGGCTAGAATATCCTGAGCGGAGTGTATTGATGCATCCCGAGAGGATGTCATAGGTGATGGGTTGGCGGAGAGGAGGATTGTGAGGCTCCTTCCGTTTCAGGCTCTTAAGGAGCAGTGTGACGTGTGCGTGCTGTGAGAAGGGGTGAGGGGCTCCTGTTATGAGTTTGGAAATGAAATTGATACCTGATAAGTAGACTCGGATGGTGGAGGGAAGCATGGCCCGTGATGAATGGCAGTGGCTGATGTAGGAGGTGAGGGTGATGAGGTCCAGGGAAGGAAAATGTAGGCCGAAGGTGGAATGGAATGACTGGAAAGTGCGCCAGGCTGTCCAGTAGGAAGAGAGTGTGGATGGGGAAATACCTTGTAGAATGTGGTTTCTGGAAATGGTCTGGAGGTCGTGGAGTTCATGATCTAAGGGAAGGTCATCTGTGAAAACGAAGGAACTGGAGTCGGGTGGAGGTCTGCGGATGAGGCCAATCGCCTGAATTTCTGGAAGGAGAAGCGTGAGAGTGAATCTGCTATTGCGTTGTGATGACCGGGGACGTGAGCTGCTTGGATGAGGAAATTGTGGGTGACTGAGATCCATGTGAGGCGTCTGAGGAGGGCCATGAGGGGTAGTGAGGGAGAGCGACCTTTGTTTATTATTTGGACGGTGGCTTGATTGTCGGAGTGGATGAGGACTGAGCGGCTGGTCCATTCGTGACCCCAAAGAGAGGCCGCGACTATCACTGGGTACATTTCGAAGAGGGCTGAGGAGTGGGCGGAGGAAAAGGGGGGGGAAAAAAGCTCTTCTGGCCACTTCTCGGCGAACCACCTCCCTCTGTGGTACCCCCCGAAACCTACGGAGGGTGCCGCGTCAGTGAATAGGTCCAGGTCTTCGGGAGAGGAGTGGAAGTCATGATAGAAGAAGGTCACACCATTCCAGTTGGTCAGCAGGAGGTGCCAGAGCCTGAGCTCTATGCGGCATGGTAGGTCTAGTCTGACGTGGTGGTGGAGTGACGGGGCGGATGCGGCGAGGTGGAGGAGGTGGGAAATGAATGAACGGCCTTGTGGGATAATTCTGGTGGCATAGTTGAGGTGGCCTATAGGAGCTGTAGTAGTTGTTGTTTGGTGCATGACGGGATTTCGAGGAAGTTGGAGATGAGGAGTGAGATGCGGTCTAATTTTTCTGGGGGTAGTGAGGCTTGAAATGTGACGGAATCGAGGTCGATGCCCAGGAACTCGATTTTGGTCAGGGGACCCATTGTTTTTTCCTCGGCGAGGGGGATGCCGAGCGCCGCGAACGTGCTTTTTAGGCACGTTAGGCTGCGGGCGGGGGGGGCTGATGGGGGGTCGATGGTGAGGAAATCATCCAGGAGGTGAACTAGGTGGGGGATGTGGTCGTTGTTGAGCATTATCCAGCAGAGGAGTTCTGAGAGGTTGTTGAATAGTCTGGGGGAGCTTTTGCAACCGAATGTTAATCTAACTGAAAAATAACATTTATTGTTCCAGTGAACGCCAAAAATGAGTCTGGGTGTAGGGGGAGGACTTTGAAGGCCGACGTGATGTCGGCTTTTGACAGCCAGGCACCACGCCCGGCGAGTCGGATGAGTGTGATGGCGTGGTCTATGGTTGAATATTTGAGGGAGTAGTCGGCGCTGGGGATGAGGCTGTTAATGCTGGGGATGGATGAACCGTGTGGGGCAGATAAGTCAATGATTAGTCGTTTTTTTCCTGAATATTCCCTGGTTGCCACACCCAGGGGGCTGATGCGGTATGAGGGGAACGGGGGGGAGTCGAATGGTCCTATCATGAATCCTTGTTGTGTTTCTTTCTCTATTAGGGAGGTGACGATGTCGGGTTCTGATAGGGCGGACTGGAGGTTCTTGCAGGAATGGGATAGCTCGGGGAGTGAGAAAAGGCCTGGTGAAAATCCATTAATGAGTCCGTCTATGAAAAACAGGATGAATGGGGTGTCGGGATGGTGAGTTAGCGCTTTGGCTAGGGCGGGGATGTTGACGGGGGTGGCCAGGTGCTCGATTAGTCAGCTGCTGGCTGGTTTGGTGGGGTTGTGGGGGCAGCTGGTCCGGGTGTGTGCTCCGCCGCAGTAGGAACAAACGTGGAGCATTCTGCACGAGTTTACTGAGCACCCCTTGTCGTTGAAATTGTTACACAGCATTTGGGAGCCGATAAACATAATTTTTCTTCCCCGCTTGTCTAGGGCTTGGGAGGAGGAGGGGAAGGCGGTCGGGCCAGTGGGACGGGGTTTTTGCTGCTTGTCGGGGGCTGGCTGGGGGTGCGATGAGTGGGTGGGGGCTGGGGTGGGTCTGGAGGTTGGTCTGGATGAAGGTCTGGAGGCTGAGAGGACGCACTCGGTGGTGGGGTGGGAGGGGCAGCCGCAGACGGAGCAGGTGAGGGCGGCGCTGCCGGCGAAGAGCCGGCAGTATAGCTCCACGTCGAGAGCACCCCAGTAGGTAGTTTGGTTCCATTGCTGGAGGCGGGCTGCTGCTCTGGCTGCAAACTGCCTGTGGTACTCGTAAAAAAGTGAGCCGCCGAAGCGCGTTGCCAGGTCTGTGACTATGTATAAATAGTGGTCTAGTTCTGGCCTTCTATTGGGGAACTGGGAGCAGATTACCTCACGGAAAATGGAGAAGGCTAGAGTGAATTCTGTGTGAGTGAGGGGGGAGTGGTTTGATGATGAGGATGTGAGGTCGCGGAGGGTTATTGAGAACCCCCCGCAGTCTACTGCCCGTGGTTGGAAGGTGTGAGCTGAGGGTTTGAGGATAGTGGCGAGGTCTATGTCATTACCCTGCAGGATTTGAAGGCGGAGGTTGCAGGACACGGGAGGTGGGTTGAGGGCAAGCGCGTGCGGTGGCATCTGAGCGGCAGCTGCTGAGGAGAGAGAGAAGGGTTGGGGGAGAGACATGGGGGAGGGGAGGGGGGGGAAAGACATGGAGGGGGGGGGGGGAAGGGGGTGCTCGAGGGATACTGGGCACCCGCAGGTGGGGGAGGTGCTAGCCAGCTTGGGTCGGTGGCCCCGTGAGTGTTGGGCTGGCTAGCGGCCTGAGGGACTGAGGGGGGGAGGGGGAGGGCTGGGGGGGGGGAGGTGGGATGAATGTGCAGGGGGGTGGGATGACAGTGCAGCCTGCATAGACAGGGAAGGAGGGAGGAGGGATGGAGGAATTCCGAGGGAGGCTTGGGGGGGAATTAAAAGATTTCAGTGCACTGTGCCTACACATGTTGCGACCGCAGGTCGCAACATGTGTAGGCACAATGCAAGGAATAAATGCATTCGCCATGTATCCGAAGGAAGTCTGATCCAATCACTTTTAGATTTCTCCAGTTTAATCCTGAGTTTAAGTTTTTTAGTGTTCAAGATCTAATTTTAGGCATGTTTAAGCCTCGAGGAAAATCCGTGTTGAGGTTCTTAATCCACTGTTTTTCATTAAAACGTCTTTGTCCTACTGTCCAGTTAGGATTGTGTTGAAGTCCAGCGCATTTTAGAGCTCCAATGCCGTGCGCCATGAAATGTTGCACCAATCTTGTGGTTGTCTTTTTGGCATTGTTAATATTGTATCTGTGTCGTCCCAGCCTAGTACCTATTGTTTTACCTGTCTCTCCGACATATTGTAAACCACATTTTTCACATGTGATTAAATAAATGCAGTTGCTGGTTCTGGCTGTTATTTGTTGTTTAATCTCCAAGACGCGTTTTGTGGTTCTATTTTTTACTAATTGTTTGGGTTTGAAGTATTCTGGTCCCTGGCGTGCTGGTGTGTTGATTTCTTTTAGCTTGCTGTGTACTAGATAATCTTTAAGGTTTTTATTTTTTCTGTAGGCCGATATAATTTTATAATCTTTTAGAAGATCGTCTGTTCGGTTCTCAAAATTCCTTTTTATTCTGTTGTTGGCTAGTGTGCTCTGTGTTGAATAACTGGTTATCAGGGCCAATTTGGGGCCTGTATCTCGCACTCTTATTTCTAAGAAGGTATTTTGGGACTTCCGGAGGAAGGTCCTAGTGTATCCTCTTAGTCTAAGAGCATTAAATAGAGTTTTACAAGCTATTTTGAAATCACTTCTTTGCGTGCAAATCCTATGGAATCTTAGTAGTTGTGATTTGACTATTCCTGTGTAGGAGTGTGTCGGGTGGAATGACGTTTTGTGTAATAGGGCGTGAGTGTCTGTTTCTTTAAAGAATACTTTTAAGTCTAGTTTCCCATTTGTGTTAAAGTTTGGGCCCTTGAAGATTGTTACATCAAGAAAGTCAATCCTTTCTGTGTGTGTCACATATTTTATCGTTATGGATCTATGATGGCTATTTAAAACATCAATAAATTCCTGGAATTCTTCTTGGCTATGTTCCCATATTCCAAATATATCATCTAGAAATCTATAGTAATGTGTCGGTTTAAGTCTGCATTTTTCTAGTGCGGTCTGTTCCCATATGCTCATGTAAATGTTTGCATAAGATGGTGCAAATCTCTTTCCCATGGCCGTGCCTTTGATTTGTAAATAGAATTTGTTGTTAAAGGAAAAATCATTCTGGGTTAGATTTAAGTCTAGTAATTGGAGTAACTCCTCCTCTGGTCGACTTGTGTCTGGGTATTTACTAAAGACTTCCCTGACTGCTTGTAGCCCTGCTTCTGTTTCAATGTTTGTGTAGAGGCTGTCTATATCTATTGAAAACAGAAGGGCCTCCTTTCCTACTTTAATAGCTTTAATTTTGTCCACAAAATCGTAAGTGTCTTTTATAAAACTGGGGTGTTTTATCGACAGTGGGTTCAGGAAATATTCAATAAACTCTGCTGTCTGATACGTCTCGCTGCCACAGTCCGACACAATTGGTCTCCCGGGTGGAATTTCATATGGTATTGTCCATGAATCCGGGCTTTTGTGTATTTTTGGTAAAAGATAAAATATCCTAGCTCTAGGGCTATCCTGTCCTATTAAGTATTGTTGTTGTTTGGCGTTTATGTGCCTTTTGTCCTTAAGTCTGTTTATGATGGCTATGGCCTTCGTAGCTGTCTGCATGTAAATGGGTTGGTCTAATTGCCTATAATGGTCCTGATTGTTGAGCTGTCTCTCACCTTCTAACAGGTATTGGTGTCTATCCATAATGACTATGCAGGAGCCTTTGTCTGCTGGTTTGATAACGATTTGTTTGTTGTTGATTAGTTCCCTAAGTGCCCTGGTTTGTTCTATTGTGAGATTATCTTTTTCCTTAATGTGTCCCGGTATGCGTGTTACCGTATTCATGTCCTTCTGCATCAGTCGTTTAAGGCTGCTTGGGATTAAATTCTCCGCTGGTTCCCAGTTCGATTTTGGTCGAAAAGGCAGTATCTCCGTTCCCTGGTCCATTCCAAAGTGTGTAGCTAGTTTCAATCTGCGGTGATACTGAGAAAGGTCTTTCTTTAACCTGTTGGTTTGTTGTTTATAGATATCCAGTGTCGGGACAAATGAAAGTCCCTTTTCCAGCAGTTCGGTCTGGTGTTGATCTGGCTGGAAGTAATGGGACAGATTAATTATGTTTGACTTGCCCCCCCTCCTTTCTGGGTTTATGGGGTCTATAAGTTTAAACTAGTAAGCCAATTTACAAGCATTGCTTTGCCTGTCTCTGTTGTCCAATGTACGTTATCAGGACCCACTTTAAACTCCCTTTCATCCAATTTAGGGAGGTAACTATAGGTAACAATATTGCGATTTAACTCTCTCATATTATCCTTATCCTTTATTGAGAAACTAGTTGAGAAGTTGACTAAAGGGACATGGATACTTGCAGTTGGGAATGTGTTCCGTGCTGCTGCGATGGCCTCTCTCAATGCCCTCTGCGTTTGTTTTGGAGCGTGGCCTCTCTCGTTTATCCCAACCGACAGGATGCAATAGGCTACAGTGGTGTTTCTCGGTATCCTCTCTAGTAGGGCCTTCGTATGTTGGAAGCCCATTCCTGGGTAGCAATCCACTTGCAGATCTGGTCGTGTCAGAGATGGGAGTTTGCTCATGTTTGAGTCTCCTATGATGAGGATGCTTTTCTTTGGGTATAGTCTCCAACGTAGGTTCTTCTTCCCTGTGTTGATGTGTTTGTAGACTTCCCCTGGGGTCCTTGGCTCATCTATCTCTGGTTCATCTGTTTCCTTTTCTCGGTTCTCTCCTGGGTCTGTGCTGGTCCTCCTTGGGGCTGCTTCTGTGTCCTGGGTCTGGTCCTGTGTAGTCTTCTTCCTTGTTGGTTCCGTCCTGTTGTGGTCAGTCCTCTGGGGTTTTGGCTTGCCATTTGGATTGGCTCTACTACTTCGTGTTTGCCTCTGTGGTGGTCTCTTCTGTAGTGGTAGGGTCAGGGAGGGGAAATCTACTTCCGATAGATCCGTTCTAGGGGGGACCTGTACTATGGTTGGTGGTATTGTCTTGGAGATAAGTATGGTGGGGAACATGGGGGGGGTCGAGGTCAGAGAGGGTGGGGAGAGAGGGGCAGTGGATACACAAGGGGGGGGTTTTGGTGGAGAACGATGGGGAGTGGACATAGGTATATCAGGATCAGAGGAAGGAGGAGGAGGGGGGGTGGGGGTAAAGTGGGAATAGGCAGAGAGACAGTAGTAGGAGGGGGGGGTTGGGGTAAAGTGGGAATAGGCAGAGAGACAGTAGTAGGAGGGGGAGGGGTAGAAATGACAGTTCTATTTGATCTGAGCTGTGTGATCATAAGTTGGGCTTTGTTTATCTCCAAATGTGTTAGTCTTTTCCCTAAGTTTTTTCTAGCCCATCTGATAGCTATGGTAAAGGCTTTTTTCTCCTCGTCCTCTGTTAACTCTTGTTTGGTTGTGTTTAAGAGTGTGGTGTAGTGTTCTTCTAAGGCTAAGATAGTTGTGTGACACCAGTGTCTGGATATCCCTTCGAGTAATAGGGTGGTTTTAGCTGTTGGTAGAGCTGGTTTTATCAAATTTATGAGTTCAAGGGTTTTCCTTGCTATACTCGCTGGTGGTCTGCTAGAAGAATTTACATTCTGCAGATGATGTGTACTTATGATCAATTTGTTCATGGTTCTGATGGCTTTTAAGATGGGGGGGGGGGGGGGAGGGAGCAGGCACAGGGGGGGGGAGGTATGCTGGGGGGGAGGCATGACCCGCCTGGACTGCGTGGCATATGGTCCAAGGCGGCTGTGCACTGTCTGGCCTCGGGTGTTCTGGACAGGCGGCAATGGGTCCCCTCTCCGGTTGTCGCGTCGGGAAGGACCCTGTGTGACGTCATCGGTCGGGGACGCAGATGTTGCCGGAAGGGCTGGAGATGAGCATTGGGCTAGTAGTGTGTACAGTTGGCCCTTGTTCAGTGTTCGGTGGAAAGCGACGTTTTTATCGCGAAGTGCTCTCTTGAGCCCGGCGACTGTCCATTCGTTTGGCGGTGGAATGGCGGGCCTGAGTGTGGAGGACCGCGGACCTGGAGCGGCGCGCGATCGAGTTGACGCACGGCGTGGAGGTAGGAGGTCGCTGTGTGTCCGGTGTTGGTGAGGCGGAGGAAGCGGGGGGAGTTGGCGGAGCCGTAGGTTGGTGGGCGCGGAGGCGGCTACCCGCTGGGTTGCCTGCGTTGCCTGGGCTGCCGTGGACACGCCGGTAAGACCGGGAGCTGAACGGGGCAACGCGCCGGTTGCCAGGAGCCTCTGGAAGGGCGGCGTTTCTGGCGAGTCCGGGAAGAGGAGGTCGTCGTCGGAGGGAAAAAGGTCAATGCTATCCATTTCGCTGGGATTGCTGGGAACGTGTGCTGTTTAAGTACGGGACTTACGAGATACGATGCACGAGTGGCTGGTGAAACAGGCTGGCATAAATACACTTCCCTTTGTGCAGCGAGGCGGTGATAGGGTGGTGGGCTGGCGGTTGCCATGGCAGCGAGGTCTCGGTGAGTGGTGAGGGTGGAGCTGGCGTTGGTAACCATGGCAAGTAAATGGTGAGCTGATTGGGCTCGATACCTGAGGCTAGGGAGAGAGTTAGCATGGCATGGTGGCAGAGGAGGCCAACGATCTTAGCTTGTAAGTGTGGTCTTCCTCCTGAACATATGTTGTACCAACTTCAATAAATATGTGGGTGTAACGATACGTTTTAACAACGATACGATACATATCACGATACATGGTTGACGATACGATACATGGACGACATTGGTTCATTATGGCGATTCGATACAATACGATTCAATGATTTGAAATGTCGATACAGTAACTATTTAAAATACATTGACATTATAAAAAAATCTAAATACCACGCCGAAAAATGTAGTATTGATAAAATCTATTATTTGCATAACAAAACGATTCGATACCGATTATTTACATTGCAAAACTATACGATACATAATCAATGTTGCTGTTTTTATTTAGATATACTTCGATTCATGAAATTAAAATCAATTTTTAGACGCAGTTACTATATCGTTACACACCTAGTAGATGGTAGGGGGAAAAAAAATCATAATTGTGAGAAGTGAGGTGTGTTCTTATCAGCATATACATCAGCCAATCAAATCGTCACATTCTGTGCTACAAACACACATGGCTGTGCATAGGAGGCGGAGTCTAGCGCCCCTCAAAATTCACCTTTCTAAGGGAGAAGAGATATTTACCTCCCACTTCATTTGGCCTTCATTTGGAAAAAAAAAAGATATTCGCAGCTATATCTATCTATATCTATATATAAGACCCTATAATGTGAGATCACACGATCAGAAACTCCGATCAGACTATGTGTGTTTTTTGCTTCCTCATAACGATAGAACTGTGTATAGAGCGTGATGTATGACAACGTTCCGATTCAACACAATCTTTTCCAACATGACTTGTGACTATCTTTTGAACTCGAATAACCCAACTCATAATTGTATTTATTTTGTTTTATTTTGTTTTATTTTTTGTTATTTATATTGTTTTTGTTATCTGTGCTTAAATTATTATTTTTGTATCCTACTGTTTATATCATAATGTCAAATATGCATGGTTGTTGTTTTTGTATGTCTGCACTCAATTATTAATGTTATTTTTTATATTGTTTTAATGATGACGATAACTGTGGGGGGAGGGATGGGGTGAGGGAGAAAATGGTAAAAAAATGGTATGTTCAAACTGTACTAAACTGTTGAAACCTATTACCAATAAACATATATTAAAAAAAAAAAAAAAAACTCCGATCAGACGGACACGGCGATCAGACACAACGATCAGACACAACGATCGGACATCTATGGTGACACGAAAATGGTCGACTTTTACTTCCGGTTCAAAACGGAAGACAACAAGAGCTCGTCGTCTTTGCTTATTTTGTTCGTTCATTTGTCTGGCACTTTCCACCTATACTGCCCCCTATGGTAACTGGCGTCTAAGCAGTCAATTGGTCTCACGTCATTGTTGTTTATCATTTTATTATGTTGGTTTGCTCAGCTGCTGTTGCTAGTCCATGGCTGCCAGTTCCCACCTGATGTTGTGTGGGAGTCCATTCTTCTCCAGACCACACTGGATAACTGCTAGCTTACATAATGTCTTGAGGCTAGGACTGAGGTCTAAGACATACAGGTCATCATAGGTGATAACTCCTCCAAGAACGATGATACGATCTCCGATCATGCCACAGCACTTAATAAATGTGGGGAACGGTCTTTTCCCCTTGGGCTCAACCTTATTCCAGGAGAAGGTCTCTGGACTGAATTTCCACACATCATTGATATTGCACATACCGCTGCAGCCACCAAACATGTACAGCTCTCCATTGTAGGTAAAGGCTGAATGATGATCACGGTATTCTGGAAGAAGCTGTGGAGAAGGTGTGTTCAGCCAGAGGTTGGTCTCTGTGTCAAACACTCTGATGAAGTTGTACTGACCCCCATCATAACCCCTCCACGTGCCTCCACATACAAACATCTTTGTCCCGATGATGGTCGCAGTGTGACACCATGAAGCAGTAGGTGGAGTTCCTCTGGTGTTAATTAAAGTCCAGACCATTGTGTTGGTGTCCAACTTGTAGATGTCATTAGTCGCGTCAGTCTTGGCTTCTCCTCCATGGATATACATGGCCTTCCCCAAGACGCAGGCTGAGTGGCCACACCTGTCCTCTGGAAGGGTCCCAGAAACCTGTGGTTTGAACCATCTGTGGGCGTCGACATCAAATGCATAAAGAACGTTGCAGTTAGGATAACCTCCCCAGAGGTAGACAGTGTCTCCAATCAGAACAGCTGTGTAGCCCCAGGGCATGGAGGTCACAGGGGTCATCGGGGTCAACTGTCTCCAGATCAAAGTCACTGTGTTGAAGACGTGCACATCAATCTTCTTCTCACCTCCAAAGCAGTACACATAGTGTCTCACTGTCACAGCTCTTTCAATGGCTGTTCCTGGTCCTCTCAGACGCTCCGCCCAGCGTAACATTACTCACAGCACTAGCAGAGGGGATAAATGCTATTGGTCAATGAGATCCTATCGGTCAAATCCTGCTGTCTAAAAGCACGGAATATTCTGCATCTTCACTTATATTGGTTCAGAGGCACAAACGCCATGTAAAGTCTGGCCAATCCGTGAAACCGGTGGTCTGGGTTTGACCAATTAAGGAAGACGATAGGACGGTAGGGGGTCCATGTTTGACCTGATCCTCTCGGGTAAGTAGGAGGAGGCTGACGTCGGACCCTAAAAACCCTCCCGCACCAACGCAGGGAAGCTGGAAGTACCTTCACTAAAAACGCAGCTTTATGTACAAGTACACCCCCTGGACATGACGCTATGTGTCAAGCAGGTATAGGCACTGGGTCCCATTTTTCAGAGCCTTTGGTATCGAATGGGATCGAACCCCCGACCTCCCAGTCTCAGGGCGGACACTCTAACCACAAGGCCACTGAGCCGGTTGATGCATAGACACATACTAGAGAGGATTGATGTCCGCCTGGTATCCTAGTTACTTTGTACTTAATTGTTTTTCTATTCACGCAACCATTTAACCCTGTCAGTTATTGACTAGGGGTTCATGGCATCTACTCTCTGCTTGCACTTATAAGACACTCTGGTTAAGAGCACCTAAATGACCTAAATTGTTATTCAATGTGAGCATTCATTAGTCTCTCTCTCTCTCTCTCTCTCTCTCTCTCTGTGTGTCTCTCTTTCCCGTTTTCTCGCGCACGCGCACACACAGACACACACACACACACACACACACACACACACACACACACACGCTTATAGAGAGGGGCCTGGCTACACTGAAGGAATAGCTTCAGCCATCATGTTATTTTTCAGTTGAAGTAATTGCATTTTAAAACGAGAGGAACCAGTAAAAGAAAATATCAAATTCAAAAGAACAAAAATCACTTTACATTACATGTGACGCCTGTTTAAACCCCCCACCCCCCACCCCCTTTCCCCCTCACTGTACATGTTTTTTCCCCCTTTTTACCTCCTGAATGAAATCCTGATGAATTCCTGTTCTGTTCTTTGACTATATACTAGAAGTGTCTATTTGTACGTCTCTTGTAAACAAGTGTAATGCTCAATTGGGTCGTCCACTCACAGTTAAGTTGAGTTTGTGCTTGAAATGTACTGTAATTCTGCAAACTGTTAATACATATTTCAATCAATCAATCATTATATTCACACAGCAAAAGCGTGTTAAGTCAAGTGTGTTGCTCAAGGACTAGGGGTGTAAGGATACATTTAAACTGCGATACATGGTTGACGATACGATACATGGACGATATTGGTTCATTATGGCGATACGATACGATTCAATGATTTTAAATCGATACAGTAACTATTTTAAATACATTGACATTATTTTAAACTAAGTAATTAAACCCCTCTTTTTCTTTTTCTTCTAAAAATTGGTAAATGCCACATACAAAAATGTAGTATTGATACAATTGATTATTTGCATTGCAAAACGATTCGATACCGATTATTTGCATTGCAAAACGATACGATACATAGTCAATGTTGATGTTTTAATTTCGATATACTTCGATTCTTAGATTTTTCGATGCAGTTACTATATCGTTACACCCAAGGACACATTAGCCTGGGATTCATTTTCGGGTTTATGATCCAGTCAGTTGCAGATGATAACTTCCGTCATGTTGTAGTCCGGTTTGAAGTCATCAGGATGATAACTTCCGTCATGTTGTAGTCAGCTTTAAAGTCATCAGGCCGGAAACCCCAACCCGGAATCAGAATTACCCCAAAATAAATCCCATCAAGGGAATCGTAATGTTAGTGCTTACCCAATGAAAGCCTTCATGTGGCGTTTGAATCTGACATGTCTATTCAATTATTTATTTAAATCGTTTGTTTGGAACCGTGTTGTTTTTGGCAGCAAATTTCTATTTTAGTTTAGTCATAGTCTTTGGAATAAAACCTTTTAGTCAAATTTGTGTGACCTGGAATGTTTTAGTGTTAGTCTAGTTTTAGTCGACTAAATATCATAAGATTTTAGTCTGGTAATGTATTTTGTCAGGCCTTGACACGTGACACGTTGTGAGCTTGTAGATCGGCTATTTTCAGCATGCAACAAAGTGTAAAATGACATTTTAGTCTAGATTTTTTTTGTTGACGAAATTCATGTAGATATATTCAGTCTTAGTTTTAGTCGTCATAGCTTAGTTTTCATTTCGTTTTTATGCAGTTTTCGTCAGTGAAAAAAGGTAGTCGACGAAAACAACTGGTTTGGAATACCACTTCCTCGTAGGAACAGGCGAGACTAACAACAACCTATTTGTTTGACCAAAACAAAGCGACACCGAAAGAAAAAAACACCCGGAACAAAACTCCAAAGCAGAATGATCATCCAGTCTTGACCGGATCACATGGGTGACTTAGGAACACAGACAAGGCTTTTTCCTCCGAGTTGGAAAGTCTGGCGATGCGAGGTCACTTATTGACACTAACCCAGGAGGAGCCGACGAGCGAACCATGAAGAGTCTGATTCCCAAGCTGCCACTCTACCTCCTGAGTCACCTCCGTATAGGACAGAAAACTGTAACTCACACCTTCACACACTGTTGTTTCTGTCGACTAAAACTAAGACGAAAAATGTCCGTCGACTACCTTTTTGAGTGGTGCAACCACTCCAAGGAACAGCAATTGTCCGTGTCCGTGTGTTCACCTATGTGTTGTTCACCTATGTGTTGGTTAATGAGCACCAGTATAATGAGTACCAGTAGGGGCGCTGTTGTGCAGAAACAGAGAGAGGGATAGTGCTGCACTGTTGCCTGCTAATGAGAGAGAGAGAGAGAGAGAGAGAGAGAGAGAGAGAGAGAGAGAGAGAGAGGTGGGGGGGGATGCAACACTCAGTTCACACGGGTGTGATTTGTTCACTGACGAAAACTAAGACTAAATGTATTGACAATTCGTCAACTGATAAAAACTAGACTAAAATGTTAGGAAGGGACTAGTGGACAAGAGATCCAGTATAAGTAATTTTACCCTTGGTTGCATGTTGAAAATAGCCAATCTACATGCAAGCTCACAACCGATTTTTTTTAAAACAAGATTTTTTTACAAAGATGTTTAGATTTTTATTATCGTGAGGCGTTGCAACTTTTCAGGACTATAAAGCCTGCAGTTTCTATTAGCTTCTATTCCCCATCGATGATGTCACTGGAGGACGGTTTCTGAACAGCCCACAGCCCTCCTATGAGACACAGACAGAGTAGAAAGAAATTGAGACATTTTTTCATGATTATTAGTGAGGACCTATTATATGAAGATAGGTTCAAAAGTGGTGAAGTGGTCCTTTAACACTACAGTTTGCAGAATGGGTACTGTACATTTCACGTGAAAGCACAACTCAACACAGAGACTGTTACTGTGGACGACACACTGATAAAGCATTACACTTGTTTACAACAGGGTCCACCTGTTTCAATTCATCAACACATTTAGAGACATCCGAATATACACTTCTATAGAAAATCACACCTGTGTGAAGTGAGGGGCGCTCTCATGTGTTGATGTCGGCATGGTCATTTAAAACTCTCTCACCATACACATGCATGTATTTTGTTCGTTTTTTATGGTAATATCTGTTTCTTCTCTATATACTACACTCTCTTTTTGCTTTGCTCCTCACACAACTTACACCCGAGATCAGAATATGTTAAATAACAACCACAACGTACTGCATTAATTCATGCTTTAATCCATTCTGGGCCGGAATCCCTTTTGGTGTTTTGAGCATTATGTTACACTTTAGCTATTGAAAAATAGCAGATCTACAAGCTCATAGTGCAGCACCTGGTGCCGCGCTACGAGCTTGTAGGTCTGCTATTTTTGAAAAATCTTGAAAATGTGATGCAAATCTTTTGACTGTATATTCTTTCAGAGCGAACGTTTTTTCAATTCAAATCTTTGCTTCTGAGATGGCGGGTCCCTGGAACAACATATTTTCAGATGGGGAGGTCGGTGGTGGCCAATTACATATCATTTTTGGGGGGTCCTTGACATGAAATATTGAGCACCAACTGATATATAAACATGAGGGTTTTTTAGAAAACTGTCAGGATTTAGAAGACCTTTATTATTATTATTATTATTATTTCATCGTCAGGCCTAATTGGGTTAATTGGCAATTACATTTCTGAAGTGCATCTTCAGAAAAGTACATTTTAGCAACGGATGATTTGAGAACTTCAAACTGTGAGATTGAATCAGTCAAACGTTAAACATATGTTTGTGTTGACGTTGACGGTAATAAGATACGGTTTTACGCATTTGAATACGTTGAAAGTCCAGGGCAGGGTGGTGTGTAATCACAACAGTAAACTATACTGTGTAAATGCACAGCTGTGCGTTTCCGTTTGCTTTGATTTCATTATTCCGTTAGCGGATAAGCCCATTCGAGAAGCATCATCTGGTTTTTCCGAGGGGGTCCTGATCCTCCCACTTGCAGAGGGAATATACTTTATCTTTCTTTGCTTGCTAGCTAAATTATAATTTGCAATGTGGTAACACCACAGTCAGCAAATCATCATCATTAAAGAAAAGAAAAGGAAAAAAACTCACAGTGAGGCATGTGGGAATATGAGGCAGAAAGTGTTGGGTCGATAAAAGTGCGAAGAAACTGGTACCAATCCTGCTAAACAGCCAAAAATATAATTAAATACATCACAAAATGTAGTATATTTAGTAAATCTCTTGCATTATTCTACCCATATCTTTTGGCTTGTTTTTTTTTTTTTACATTTCTATAACTTCTACTGTATGTGAGCCAACATTATATTACATGCCATTACTTACGGTAATTGGGGCTATAGTTTAATCAACTTTATGATCTCTTCTAACTCTGGAGAACAGTCCTTTCTTGTTCTTCTGGATGGTAAACTTCCCTAAATCCCTAAATCAAATGTATTCACAGTCTTTACTCCCTGGCTCTGACCCCGTAAAAATGGTTTTTGGACCACAGTTCAGTGACGATTTTGACAAATACATTTCATATTGCGGGGTCAGATAATGCTGCCGTAAGTTCATCCCTCTGTCCGTCTGTGAACAACCAATCTCTCGCACTGCTGGACCGATCGGCACAAAGCTCTGCACGCAACACATCCAGCAGGCCAAGGAAAACCCGCCAGTGCAGATTCCTCAAATCGGCCTCATGTTGGTGCTCTTTAACAAGACACTTCACATTCTACCCCTATAACTCTTTAACTGTATAGCATACTATGCAATATTGAAAAATTGGCTAATGGTAGGGTGGGCTGGCTCCTATAGACTATAGGAGAGTGGCACACAATTTGAGGGGGCTTAAAACAGCTGTTCATGCAGCCCTGGAATGTGACAAGAGGCAGTTTCCAAACGAAGGCGGCACAAATATCAGCATTATAGGCATGTGTGCAACATGAACATGACCACCTCGAATGTCACATTGTAGTCGCTAAAGAACCGAAACGACGTAAATCCGGCTGTAAAATAGGAGTATGAATCGGCCCAAAGCCCCCCTACACTATAGCCTTGCTTCCGCCTGTCTGGTTTCTGGTCTTAGAGGAGCGGTATGCGGTATGTTCATACTGGACCTCCAAAAGGCATTTGATACTGTCAATCATTCGATCCTATACGGGAGAAGCTGAAGGCGACTGGTTTTGATAGTACATCATTAGTCTGGATGAGGTCCTACCTTGAGGGTAGAGAACAAATGGTTGACATAAAAGGAACCATGTCCTCCCCCCCCCTCCCAGTGAACTGTGGGGTCCCCCAAGGAAGAATATTATAGGGCCGTTGCTGTTTCCTACTATACAGTACATTAACGACATGAGCACTGCATGTAATTGCAAATTGTACTTGTTTGCTCTTGACGACTCAGCACTCCTGATACCTTTCTTAACAAGCATGTATAACAATACATAATATTATGTGTGGAGTTTGCATGCTCTCCCCGTGTCCCCCCTATAGGGTAGGTACCCTCACAAAAAACATGCAGGAATCCTGGTCTCTAAAACTACCTCCCCCTGGCCAGCCGGGGCGCCTGATTGGAGGGGAAAGGAACTGGTCGGAAATAACGCGTTCCTTCCGGGTGCTATACGTCCGGCCCGGGGAAACTCACCCCCTGTCAGGTGTAAAAGAAGCTGCTTGGACTCCTCATGCATATAAGGAGGCATGAGGTCAGTCTGCTGCCCCCCACAGGTTGGCAGAGGAAGTGTAGCGCCCAGGGGTTACGTTAGATACTTGTGTGAGCAACGGAAGGGTTTCTCTTTAACGCCTTTTTGTGCAAAGTTTGATTGAAGAATACGATCCACCGTTCATTCATGTATAATTTACCCAAAGGTCAACAAGCTCTTACCCTCACTTCATTTAGCCCATTCTTGGCGGGAACCCCTTTTGGTGTTATAGCATTATGTTATGCTTTAGCTATTGAAAAATAGCAGATCTACAAGCTCATAGCGCGCCACCGAGTGGCGCGCTACAAGCTTGTAGGTCTGCTATTTTTTTTGAAAAATCGAAGAACCACTGACACAGAAACGTAGCTTTTTCAGAAAACTGTCAGGATGTATAGAAGACATTTTTAGAATCTGATCTCATGGTCAGAATGGGTTAGATGTATGATGTGTAACACTCTCTACCTAAACGACAGGCAGTGCACGTACATGCACACACGGCACGCTCACACACACTGTGGTTGTCCTCTCTCTCTCTCTCTCTCTCTCTCTCTCTCTCTCTCTCTCTCTCTCTCTCTCTCTCTCATTAGCCTTTCATACACCGTCCTCCATCTTGCCTTTTCACATTTAAAAAAAGATAATTTCAAAGAGCACATCACTCAGTGACACGCAATGCATGTCGTCTGTTACATATTACATGACTACCACCCGCTAGCACACACGCACACACGCACACACACGCACACACACACACACACACACACACACACACACACACACACACACACATGCACGCACGCAACGCACACGCATACACACACACACACACACACACACACACACACACACACACACACACACACACACGCACAGAATGACGCACACAATCCTGTCCAACACCATCTGTCTGTGTGAGACAGGGAACACTGGTCTTTTTATGGCAGAAGATTACCCTATTACACATGCACATTTACACAAACACACCGCCTTAAGACTGTCTCTCTCTCTCTCTCTCTCTCACCGACACACACAAACGCACGCGCACACATAGACACAAGCACACACACACACACACACACACACACACACACACACACACACACACACACACACACACACACACACACACACACACACACACATTATATAATATATTAAGTGCTGGACTGATGACCTCCGGAAGGATGTATAATCTGGGAACAAGCCGGGAACTCAACATTGCAATCAGAAGAACTGCTTGGAAATAAAAAAAACGTCTGGGGTTTCCGAAGGCTAAAGAACTGCAGACTCACTCACCATCTTCCATCTGTAGTCTGAAATCTCACCTCTTCAGACTCACTCACCATCTTCCATCTGTAGTATGAAATCTCACCTCTTCAGACTCACTCACCATCTAACGTAGTCTGAAATCTCACCTCTTTACACTCACTCACCATCTAACGCTTTAGTCTGAAATCTCACCTCTTCAGACTCACTCATCTAACGCTTTAGTCTGAAATCTCACCTCTTCAGACTCACTCACCATCTAACGCTGAAGTCTGAACTCTCACCTCTTTAGACTCACTCACCATCTCACCTCTTCAGACTCACTCACCATCTAACGCTGAAGTCTGAACTCTCACCTCTTTAGACTCACTCACCATCTCACCTCTTCAGACTCACTCACCATCTAAGGTAGTCTGAAATATCACCTCTTCAGACTCACTCACCATCTAACGTAGTCTGAACTCTCACCTCTTCAGACTCACTCACCATCTTCCATCTGTAGTCTGAAATGTCACCTCTTCAGACTCACTCACCATCTAACGCTGCAGTCTGAACTCTCACCTCTTCAGACTCCACCGTATAGCCGGTAGCACTTCATGGTCGTAGCACTTGCCCCTATATAGCCTCGACGACCTTATAATTGCTAAAATTAATATGTCATTTATAGATATAGCATGTTATGTAGAGGTTCCCAACGTGCGGTCCGGGGACCCCCGGGGGTCCTTGAGGTATAGTTCTGGGTGGACCCCCGGGGGTCCTTGAGGTAGTTCTGGGTGGACCCCCGGGGGTCCTTGAGGTAGTTCTGGGTGGACCCCCGGGGGTCCTTGAGGTAGTTCTGGGTGGACCCCCGGGGGTCCTTGAGGTAGTTCTGGGTGGACCCCCGGGGGTCCTTGAGGTAGTTCTGGGTGGACCCCCGGGGGTCCTTGAGGTATAGTTCTGGGTGGACCCCCGGGGGTCCTTGAGGTATAGTTCTGGGTGGACCCCCGGGGGTCCTTGAGGTATAGTTCTGGGTGGACCCCCGGGGGTCCTTGAGGTAGTTCTGGGTGGACCCTGCATGCTAAATTATAGTTATAGGAACCAAATGGACCCTTTATATGGGTCTGTAACTCAGAGAGTGCATTGGATAAAGGCGCTATATAAATGTACCATTTATATATCAATCCTTACGTAGATTTGTACACAGCATAATTTGTATGCATATATGCCCACCCGTACATATAACATAGCTACGTGTACAGTACAGTACAGTACATATAAATACATCTATGGCCACAGGACTCTGTTTGAACAACATCACACACACACTCACGCAAACGTGCACGCACACACACACACACACACACACACACACACACACACACACACACACACACACACACACACACACGCACACAGGCATAATGTGTTAGCCTAGATATACTGAGACTGGGACACACAGACATTATCTGCCTCATATCTACGCTGTGACTCTATGTGAATATAGATGTATATCATCGTCTCTACATGGGGTGGAATTGGACTGCGGCTGCAGCCACTTGCTGCTGCCAATCAGGCACAAGATGTATTCCCAGCTGCTGGAGAATGACATCATCCAGTGGTTCTGTTTAATTTCAAGGACCGCCCAATAGCTCTGAGAGTGCTGGAGGACACCAAACGGACCTCTGCAACCGGGACCATTTGATTCCATTTTTGTACATGCTCAGGTAGCCCATTTTGGGGCGCGAACCCCTTTTGGTGTTAGCATTATGTTATGCTTTAGCTATTGAGAAATAGCAGATCTACAAGCTCGTAGCGCGCCACCGAGTGGCGCGCTACGAGCTTGTATGTCTGCTATTTTTGAAAAATCGAAGATGGACTGACATAGAAACATAAAACTTCAGAAAACTGTCAGGATGTAGAAGACATTTGTAGAATCTGATCTCAGGTCAGAATGGTAAACTGTCAGGATGTAGAAGACATTTGTAGAATCTGATCTCAGGTCAGAATGGTAAACTGTCAGGATGTAGAAGACATTTTTAGAATCTGATCTCAGGTCAGAATGGGTTTGAGACCCATTAGAGGTTTCAAAAACCACTAAAATCATGGCATGGACAATACTGGTCCGGACGGACAACAGTGGCACCTTATCCCATTTACTGTAGGCCTGACGTCCATTCTATACAAAATGTCTTCTAAGTCCTGACAGTTTTCTGAAAACCCACATGTGTTTCTACTGTATGTCAGTGGTGCTCAATTTCCCCTCGGGAATTAAAAAAAGTATAAAACTCTCATCTCATCTCAACCTTTTTCATGTGAAGGAGCACCAGAATGATGGCCGAGGAACCCCATCTCAAGATCTGTTGTTCCAGAAGCAAATATTTGAGTTAAAAACCGTTCGCTCTGAACGAATATACAGTATATATATTCCCAATTTGTTGCCACATTGTCACGATTTAAAAAAAATAGCAGACCTATACAAGTTCATAGCGCGGCACTCGGTGCCGCGCTATGAACTTGTAGATCTGCTATTTCTGCTATTTCAATAGCTAAAGAAGGCTTAACCCATTCTGACCTGAGATCAGATTCTAAAAAATGTCTCTTTGAAAATGACAGTTTTCTGAAAAAGCTATGTTTCTATGTCAGTCGCTCTTCGATTTTTCAAAAACAGCAGACCTATACAAGCTCATAGCGCGCCACCGAGTGGCGCGCTATGAGCTTGTATAGGTCTGCTATTTTTCAATAGCTAAAGCATAACGTAATGCTATAACACCAAAACGGGTTCCCGCCCCAGAATGGGTTAAAACACCAAAAGGGGTTCCCTCCCAGTATGGGTTATGGAAGTCTGTCAGTCTCCATCTTTTGACTGTGTAAACTCCCTCCTTCCATCACACAGTATACGTCTTCCAGAAGCGGAACAAAGTCGATGCATTTCCCACTGTTTTTTTCTTTCATTGTTGTTGCCTTGTACCATGGCAACCAGTGAACTACAACTCCCTAGCAACCACAGAACTGATACGACGCACGCACGCACGCACACACACACAAGCATGCGACTCCATATAAGCAACATAACAGGGACATAAACATCATGGAGTGATGCAAACACCAAACTGTATGTACTGTATGTATATACCTGGCAAATGTTGCGAAACAAAATATGTCTGGATGGTTGCTGGGAAGATGAATGGGTGGAGTATACGTGTGCACATTAATTGCAGGTTCTTGGAATTGTGTAGGCTTGCTTGTATTTATTGCTGCTTTTCAAATGAAAAATAAAATAAAAATTGTTTTATTGTACTTGAGAAATTGACACATTCATAATGACTAGACCTGTACTTGCCCGTCGGCCTACTTGAGAACGATGGAACTTGCGGGAACCTAATAATACGCGTTGTCAACTTGTCATAGCACCCCGTTTTAACTATCTGTCTGTGTCCCTTTTGTGCTCATACTGTATATGGAGGTCTCTGTATCTGTCTGTCTGCCTCTGTATCTGTCTGTCTGCCTCTGTCTGTCTGCCTGTGTCTGTCTGCCTCTGTCTGTCTGCCTGTGTCTGTCTGCCTGTGCCTGAAGAAGAGTGCAAACTGACTGTGAAAAGTGGACTGGTTAACTAATCAATTTATTGTCAGGTGTGGACTTGCCATTGCAATCAATTGGCTGAGGCAGAGGCTGGGGAATTGCACAGGTGAGGGGATACTTAGGCTGATTATTAGGCCCTGCACTGGCAGAGCCTGAATAGAGCCTTTTGTGGTGGTTCTGGAGAACCGTGGGTCCGACCGACTCGATACCGGGCACTGCACTCTCTGTGGGGGGTGTGGAACGTCTGTGTCGAATGTGAAGTCGGTGGGGCGAACGGTTGTCCAGTTACGTGCATTACAACCGTACACGCACGCACACACACACACATGCACGCACGCACACACACACACACACACACACACACACACACACACACACACACACACACACACACACGCACGCAGATACAGAGACGTGGCGCATTTATAAATCATAGTAGTTTTTGCTCTTGGGAAAAAAAAGGTGCACTGAACCTCAGTCATCATTATTGTTCTCACGTGCTTCATAAATAAAATGTATACTTGATCTGAATAAATCATTTATGATATTGACCAGAATTCAAACCAGAGCAGAATTTAAACTATCGACTACTATTACACTCTTATATTAAGAACAGCAACCAAACCTCCCAGATAATAGTTGCTATGGTCACATCTCTCCTTACTCTTTCTCCAGAATACATTTGCAGAGCATGTGGAGAGGTATAATATATTACACCCACTCTCACATCAGTTTCCTTTTCATAAATACAGACCAATCCTTTCGTAGATTTGTACCTGTTCATGTTTTCACTAATCATCACTGTAGCAGATCCATCTGTTGTGTCTACATATAATGTCCATGTTATGTGAAATGTTGTTTTGTTGCGGTTTTTGTTTTGTTGTTGTTTTGTTGTTGTTTGTTTCTTGTTTATTTAATTGTATTGTTTTGTCTTGTCTTGTTTTGTCTGGTTGAAATGTTTGTAAAAAAGTGTCTTTATGTATGAAGTGTATTTTGTGAATTGCGGACCCCCATGAAAACGAGATGGTTCATCTCAAGGGATTGTTCCTAGTAAAGAATGTCAGACGTACATAACATTATCTATACGTTGGCATACATTTAAATACATCTATGGCCACATGGACTCCTCTTTTCGAACAGGTTATGGTTTGTTTTCTCTTCCCAAACAAGAGGTGAACAAAAATCTGAAGTGGGATTTGTGCACCTCAGCTACAACTAACCCCTTAACCCATTTAGGCCTGACGTCGGAATTTAAATTTATAAATCTCAGCTTTTTCAGTTTTCTGAAATACCTATGTGTTATTGTATCAGTGGTGCTCGATATTTCACGTCAAGGACCCCAAAAAGTATATGTAATATGCCTCCGCCCCCCATCTGAAAATATGTTGTTCCAGAGACCCTCCGGAAGCAAAGATTTTAGTTAAAATGTTCACTCTGTAACAATACATATTCAAAGATTTGAGGCACATTTTCACGATTTTTCAAAAATAGCAGACCTACAAGTTCATGAGCTTGTAGATCTGCTATTTTTCAATAGCTAACGCATAACATAATGCTTTAAAACACCAAAAGGGGTTCAAATAGTGTGTCAAATAACAGCAGGGATTCAATTCCTTGAATGTAAGAATGAGCCAAAAAGAAACAGTGCAGTGTCCAGACGGTTCTGCTGCCCGCAGCATTTAGATCTGTCCAGAACGCATCACTGCCCAGTTAGCCTTTCTGCAGCCCCTTGGGGTTTAGCCTGTTAACCCATTCTGGGCGGGAACCCCTTTTGGTGTTTTAAAGCATTATGTTATACTTTAGCTAATGAAAAAAAAATAGCAGATCTACAAGCTCGTAGCGCGGCACTCGGTCCCACGCTATACGAGCTTGTAGATCTGCTATTTTTTTTTTTTAATCTTGAAATTGTGTCGCAAATCTTTGAATATATATTCTTTCAGAGGGAACGTTTTTAACTCAAATCTTTGCTTCTGTGGGGGGGAGGGGGGGGTCCCTGGAACAACATATTTTCAGATGGGGGTCGGTGGCCGATTAGTTTTGGGGGTCCTTGGCAAGTTTTGAGCACCACTGGCATACTGTAGAAACATGAGGTTTTTACTGACATACTGTAGAAACATGAGGTTTTTACTGACATACTGTAGAAACATGAGGTTTTTACTGACACACTGTAGAAACATGAGGTTTTTCAGAAAACTCTCATGAATTAGAAGAGACTTTGTGTAGAATCGTTGTTTAGTTGTGCCGTATGCTAACGCTCTGTGCAATTATTAGCTTGTCATTGACTCCCATGTTAGCGCGGTGGAAAGAATGACTCGTATCTCCTCATCCAGGGCGCTCTCCGTGGTGTTGAAAGGATCGATATGCTGGCGCTTCATTTCTGCTCCTCATCCGTCTCTCGCGCAAAATATGAATGCTTTTTGGAGTGTATATAAATAAATTAAGATGATCGGGGATCGTGAGGTCACTTTGTAAAGTCAACTTTTTTAAGAAAGTGTTTCCGGTTCATGGCTTTCAGAGTAAAAGCGATCAGACAACTCTGGCACCCCGGAGCTTCTATTTTGATGCACTGATTGTGTTAAGATCACAGGAAGCATGTTTTTTAAGGCTATAAAGCATCATTGTCATAATCCAAATGCAATTTAGTGGAAACGGCGTGTTCTCTTGGATCTGATCAAGCGCTATACTGAGACTTTTAGAAACACTTGAATTGGTCCCTTATCCAATTCATGTAGCTGTATTTAAAAAAAAAAATCATGCAATCTAAAATCTGTACTGCATTTAATAGAAGCTTGACTCCACTTTTGAAATCATTCACACAAACACAACATTGTTGTATTTTGTTTATGACGAAGTCAAAGGTCAAAGTCGTACGTGATTTGTCACACACGTTACCACAGTGAAATTCTCCGCATTTGACCCATCTCTTGGAGACGGGACTGGGTCCCATTTATCAGCGACCGTACGGTACGGTCGCCCCCTAAACCATCTCACCCCTCGATTTCGGTGGAACCACTCCCCCTGCTGGACAACATAATCATGGCCAGCGGGGAACCAAGGCAATCGTATCTCCGGGAAAACAGTTCAAACCAAACAGACTCCGTTGTGAATCCGCCATATAAGCTCGTGGCTCGTTGTGTTGCAACTACTGTACAAGTAATGAAGAATGAAAGGTTTAAACATCGTAACCCAGACTGTCATCACCACTTAACGTTGAATTAAATTATGAGCAGTCAGATTCATTATGAGTTTCCTATGAGCATCGTCACCACGGTCCATGTCACCATCCGTCACATTACCGCGGTGCAGCGGGGGTTAATTTTGCATAACGAGCTAATGCGTTCAGTTAATATGAGTGGATAAAAAGAGCAGCTGTGAGCTAAAACAAAAAAGACAAAAAAAAGTGTTAAACTGTCCAAATTAGTCACATACTGCATTTTATTCTTTTCCGTTATAGTTCTGACTCTTTCCGTGAACAACACAACGCCTGCAGTGCCCATTCTCAGAAAAAAGGACAAGTAATTAAAAATGCATGCAGGGGACAATGAGACAGCGTCCACTGATTGGTTTAACCCATTCTGGGCGGGAACCCATTTTGGTGTTCTAGCATCATGTCGTGCTTTAAATAGCAGATCTAAATAGCAGATCTACAAGCTCGTAGCGCGCCACCGAGTGGTGCGCTATGAGCTTGTAGGTCTGGCTATTTTTGAAAAATCGAAGAGCGACATACATTTTTTTTTAATCTGATCTCAGGTCAGAATGAAAACAGTCAGGATGTAGAAGACATTTTTTTTAATCTGATCTCAGGTCAGAATGGGTTAAAGTCCCACGGTGTATAAGGTCCATTGTAGTAGTAATAAAGACATGGATCCAGCAGCATAAATCATTTCTCTGCTCCGGAGTCTCTCTGGACATCATGAATAAAGCACTAGGGCAACTCAGGACGATTAGTCCTGTTGTCTTGGATCAACAACATAGCTCTGCTCCAGGTCTGGTCACGAGGGGCGCCACGACGCAAGCGAGACTTGAAGTATAAATTAACTAAACAAGGAGAGAACTGCTGCTTTTCCTCTCATGAACATGAACGTAAAGACTTAAGACTAAAACACTCAAAGGAAAGTTGTTCCGGAGTTCCATTTTATTTTCAGAGAGTATATCAGATCACAGCCATGGGGCTGCAGGGAGCCCCATGCATCCTTCAGCCTCGGACGGACGGACGTACAGACGGACAAAAAAATAGCAGACGAGTGCCGCGCTACGAGCTTGTATAGGTCTGCTGTTTTTCAATAGCTAAAAGCCTAACGTATAATGCTTAAAACACTAAAAAGGGTGTTCCCGCCAAAAATGGGTTAACATGAAGCGTAATCCCTGATTACTGTATTTCCCTGCATAGAAGGAGGGGACGGCCACGACACCTTATCCTATTACCACACATTGAGCATATATACTGTTATAGTTCAGGCAGGTCACGAGAGTCAAGCCCGAGAGTCTGTCTGCTGACACACACAGCTGTTTTTTTCTCCACATTAGCTGACGCGAGGGGGGGGGGGGGGGGGGGGTGTAAATACAAACGTTAAACGGTAAACGGTTTTGGTATACAGGCCCCCGTTGGGTCGGTCAGCAACGGCTTAATGTCCGTTAGGTGGAAATGATGCTCAATAGAGATACTCATGAGGTCATGAGGGACTATGCATTGTGCATCGCTTTAACTAAACACTTAGGGCCTGCCTGTCTGTCTGCCTGCCTGCCTGCATGCGGCAGTCAGACAGATATTTTGTGAAGCCACTAAGGAAATCGGTTTGTTTATATGGTTGTTGAGGAATGCTCTTATGTCCAGCTTTGAGGGTTTGTGTAAACACAAACATTGTGTAAACACAGACATTGTGTTAACACAAACATTGTGTTAACACAAACATTGAATGCCATTGACAATGGTTGGCCAGCTTTGAATGTCTGTATAAACACAGACATTGTGTAAACACAGACATTGTGTAAACAGACATTGTGTAAACACACATTGTGTAAACAGACATTGTGTAAACAGACATTGTGTAAACACAGACATTGTGTAAACACCGACATTGTGTAAACAGACATTGTGTAAACATGGACATTAAACACAGACATTGTGTAAACACAGACATTGTGTAAACACAGACATTGTGTAAACAGACATTGTGTAAACATGGACATTAAACACAGACATTGTGTAAACACAGACATTGTGTAAACACAGACATTGTGTAAACAGACATTGTGTAAACACAGACATTATGTGTAAAGGGAATGGGGATTTAGAGAGAGAGGGGGAGAGGGAGAGAGAGGGGTATAGGGGGAGAGAGAGAGAGAGCGAGAGAGAAGAGAGAGAGGCTTGGGTTTGCATGGGGAGAGAGAGAACGAACGAGAGATGCAGGCAAGTTCCATGGGAGTTAGGGAAGAGGGCAGAGAGAGAGAGAGAGAGAGAGATAGAGAGGCATGGATGGAGGGAGAGAGGTTGGACCAAATAAAAACTGTCTTGCGAGCAGTCAGAAATAGGAGGAGAGCTCTATGAGATGAGGTGAAGTGAGGAGGAGAGGTGAAAGGTTTATCTCTATGTTTGGGACGTCCCCCGTGGGGTGGATGAAGACAGTAGAACAGAAGAATACGGATGAGGAGAGGCCGAGGCAATAAGGAGAGGACGACGACAGGGCTAAACGCAGAGGGCATGAAACCTCACCAGAGGTCGAGTGACCCCACCAGGGGGTCGGCCTACCATGAGTCAGCCCACCAGAGAGTCATATGCCCACTGGCCATATGCCTTTATACGTCCTGTGGCTAAACCTCCCCTGGATATAAGCAGTTAAGACTAGAGGAGCGGATATGAGGAGATGAGGGTGGAACAGGAGAGGAAGGGGGGAGAGAAGAGGAGAGAAGGGGGAGGGAGGAGAGGAGAGGAGAGGAGAGGAGAGGAGAGGAGAGGAGAGGAGAGGAGAGGAGAGGAGAGGAGAGGAGAGGAGAGGAGAGGAGAGGAGAGGAGAGGAGAGGAGAGGAGAGGAGAGGAGAGGAGAGACAGTGAGCAGAGCCACACTGAGTCCCTCGCAACTGGTGGTGAGGGTGTAATTTAACGCTCCGTCAGGCCGCAATCAGAGACTTGTGAGCGCACGTCTCTGTGTGTGTGTGTGTGTGTGTGTGTGTGTGTGTGTGTGTGTGTGTGTGTGTGTGTGTGTGTGTGTGTGTGTGTGCGTGAGTGTGTGGGTGCGGTGGTTTAATTCAGCAGGGTGTCAGATCTACGCAGGGGCTCAAATATAGGGGTAAACAAATAGTAATGTAAACAAATAATAATAATAATAATAATAATAATCATAATAATAATTTCATCATCTCGACGATGAAACCAACAGATAGGAGAGTAGAAAGAAAGCAAATACAGAAACAGAAGAAAGTGGAACGCAAACCCTCGCTGCGAAGCATGCCCTAATAATAAGCAGTGAAAAGAAGCATGCCCTAATAATAAGCAGTGAAAAGAAGCATGCCCTAATAATAAGCAGTGAAAAGAAGCATGCCCTAATAATAAGCAGTTAAAAGAAGCATGCCCTAATAATAAGCATTGAAAAGAAGCATGCCCTAATAATAAGCAGTGAAAAGAAGCATGCCCTAATAATAAGCAGTGAAAAGAAGCATGCCCTAATAATAAGCAGTGAAAAGAAGCATGCCCTAATAATAAGCAGTGAAAAGAAGCATGCCCTAATAATAAGCAGTGAAAAGAAGCATGCCCTAATAATAAACAGTGAAAAGAAGCATGCCCAAATAATAAGCAGTGAAAAGAAGCATGCCCTAATAATAAGCAGTGAAAAGAAGCATGCCCTAATAATAAGCAGTGAAAAGAAGCATGCCCTAATAATAAGCCGTGAAAAGAAGCATGCCCTAATAATAAGCAGTGAAAAGAAGCATGCCCTAATAATAAGCAGTGAAAAGAAGCATGCCCTAATAATAAGCAGTGAAAAGAAGCATGCCCTAATAATAAGCAGTGACGTATGCAGTGAAATTGCTATCTATAGCTGTAGCAGTGTAGCACGGCTGCATGTGATTACCAGTTTTACTTGTAGCCTACATGGTCTCTCTTACTAAACAACAAGAAGTAGCTGCAACGCTCGTCCCATAGCCTGGATGACCGTTAGCACAACGCTCGTCCCATAGCCTGGATGATCGTTAGCACAACGCTCGTCCCATAGCCTGGATGATCGTTAGCACAACGCTCGTCCCATAGCCTGGATGATCGTTAGCACAACGCTCGTCCCATAGCCTGGATGATCGTTAGCACAACGCTCGTCCCATAGCCTGGATGATCGTTAGCACAACGCTCGTCCCATAGCCTGGATGATCGTTAGCACAACGCTCGTCCCATAGCCTGGATGACCGTTAGCACAGCGCTCGTCCCATCGCCTGGATGATCGTTAGCACAACGCTCGTCCCATAGCCTGGATGATCGTTAGCACAACGCTCGTCCCATCGCCTGGATGATCGTTAGCACAACGCTCGTCCCATCGCCTGGATGATCGTTAGCACAACGCTCGTCCCATCGCCTGGATGACCGTTAGCACAACGCTCGTCCCATCGCCTGGATGATCGTTAGCACAACGCTCGTCCCATCGCCTGGATGACCGTTAGCACAACGCTCGTCCCATCGCCTGGATGATCGTTAGCACAACGCTCGTCCCATCGCCTGGATGACCGTTAGCACAACGCTCGTCCCATAGCCTGGATGATCGTTAGCACAACGCTCGTCCCATAGCCTGGATGATCGTTAGCACAACGCTCGTCCCATAGCCTGGATGATCGTTAGCACAACGCTCGTCCCATAGCCTGGATGATCCTCCTGTGATTATTATTATTACATTTTAACACAATTTAATTAAAAGGACAGTTGAAAAATTATGCTGGCAGCTAGTCTGCACAATTAAGAAATATAATGCTGCTCGGCCTAGTAGCCTAGTATGCAAGATTAGCTGTGGACAGACGGACGGACGGACGGACGGACAGACAGACAGAAATGTACACACAGACGAGAGAGAGATAGAGAGACAGCTAGAAAGGCATGAAAGTATGGGTACTGTAGATGTTCTTTGGAAAGACACCATGCAGACAGACATAAAGAGGTTCAAAGTATTTATCTCTGGAGGAACTTGATGAGCAGACTAAAACAATTTGCTGGTGGAGGACAGAGTGTGAGTGGGAGAGGAAGAGCAATATGAAGGAAGAGAGAGAGAGAGAGAGAGAGAGAGAGAGAGAGAGAGAGAGAGAGAGAGAGAGAGAGAGAGAGAGCATAATCATAAACATAAATCATTTCTGAGCAGATAAGTGTACATTTTGGGTTCATAAGCTGCTATCTAATAGTTTGTTTGCTCAGCACACTAAGCTTCCTGCATGTACGGCTCTTAACCCATTTCGACCGAGACCGATTCAACAAAATGTCTTCTAAATCATGACAGTTTTCTGAAAAACCCCATGTTTCTATGTCAGTGGTTCTCAAACTATTTCATGTCAAGGACCCCTAGAATTATATGTATTTGGCCGCCGACCCGCATCTGAAAATATGTTGTTCCAGGGACCTCCCACGAGCAAAGACTTGAGTCAAACAACGTTGGCTCTGAAAGAATATATATTCAAAGATTTGCACTACATTTTCACGATTTTTCAAAAATAGCAGACCTACAAGCTCGCTATGAGCTTGTATATCTGCTATTTTTCAATAGCTAAAGTTCCCGCCCAAAATTGGTTAATATGCAGAAGGATTGGGAGTATAAGATAAGCACGCAGGTGATAAATATGCACGTGTCACTGATGCACAAGTAGGCCTGCTCTCCCATTAGAAGGCAGGTGTAAGTGCCATCAGAGGCCCCTATGAAATTCTGGGCCCCCGGGCCACCGTCATGCAAAAGGTCCTCGGGCCTGAGTGGTAATTTAAAACATTTAGACCTGAGGACGATTCTACAAATGTCTTCTAAATCCTGACAGTTTTCTGAAAAAAACCCATGTTTCTGTATCAGTGGTTCTCAAACATTTTCAGTTCAAGGACCCCGCAAATATATCTGTAATTGGCCGCCGACCCCCATCTGAAAATATGTTGTTCCAGGGACCCTTCGATGAATTGAACACGGTGGACCCTCTTGTAAACAAGTGTAATGCTTAATTGGGGTCGTCCACTCACAGTTAACAGCCTTTGTATTGAGTTTGTGCTGTTACTAAATATTTCAATCAATCAACCCTCCCAGAAGTAAAGATTTGAGTTAAAAGCGTTCGCTCTGAAAGAATATTATATTCAAAGGTTTGCGTCACATTTTCACGATTTTGCTATTTTCCAATAGCTAAGGTAGGCTATTGCATAAAATAATGGTCACAAAGTTCCTAACCAGCCCCCATGCAGCCCATTTCCTGATAATGCCTATAGTAACGCATGCATGGAACTTTAGTCTAGTCGACCTACTTCTACTGTGTTGCATTATTCAGCGTGCGGTATATTGTTTGCGGTATAAGTGCACGAGTTGCTATTATGAATAAAATAACCTTGTCCTCAGCGGGTCGTTAAAAACAATTGGGGCTTAATAATAGTTGGTCAAATATTGGCATCGACGCGCATCACCGAACATCAGAGTGACGTGGCAGTTACAGTGGCGGCTCATTTTATGCAAGCTGGCCATAATGTGTCTGCTTTTTAAGATACGTTGGAATAGAAAAAGTCTCTCCTGCTGAAAAAAGAAGCATTTTGGATATATTTATGAATTGAGAACCCTAAAACCTTTTGGTATGAATTTGGACCTAGATATCAGACCATTCATACCCTTGGACTACCAATCCCAATTTCTTTGTTTGGGTAACACATTGGCATATTTTTAATTCATCATTTTAACATTAATAGAAAGATCTGATGGTTTGAACAGATCGTTTATTTGCACATGGCATTGATATTTTATTCTCTCGAATTGCCACCAGATGGCGGGAACGCACCAT